>NW_026712410.1:1963887-2099654 GCF_030504385.1 Musca domestica | reverse complement strand
GGGAATCCTCTTCGATTGCTTTGTTAAGTTTTCGATTTCAGCTTGAAATAGGTTTGATTTACTTATAGCTTTCAAAGCTTCTGGCCCAGTAAGAGCTACAATGCGTCGGATGCCCTTTGAAATAGCTTCCTCACTGCTTATTACAAATCGACAATGTGGCCTGACCGCTTTAAGTGAGTTCCTCCGCAGAATTCTACAGAAGTTTTTTCTCCAGCATCCACGTTCTGGATTCTGTTCTAACCTTCTCAACAGGGATACCAAAGGATATAACTCTAACTGGATCTGGGTATACGTCATCGAAAACGGAGCGCAGCCCGCGGATGGTTTTGCAACATGCAATTTTGATTCTTTTGCATAGATGGGCACGTTCTGGTACACAAGATCCTTTGTTAACTGTTCAGGTTTTTTGCAATCTGTTCAGTAGTCATGGCAGATTTGCAGCTAAAATCAAATCTTAATTTTTCTGGCACTACTAAGGAACCCTTTTGATCGGTGTCTTTGCCCAGTACTTGTAAAAGGCTGTGGTGAGGCATGCGTAGCAGAATGATTTTCATGGTCAGCGATCGTTCTAATTGTGTCAATTTGTAAATTCACGTATTTCCAACAGCAAGGCAGCCTTCCACAATCCCAATATGAAGAATGTAACCGCCCCGGTTGTACACACAGTCTACCATAAATTCATTTTCTTCTTCATCCACTTTTACCAAACTCCTTGGTCATAAATTTGACCTCCACTTTCAGCATAGAAATTAGTTTTTATCTAAAACAATTCCAGCCTTTTGACCAGAATAAACCTTTTGTACGAATTCATTATTGTATCGTATAGCAACAATTTTTCCAGTACACGAATTAAATTTATATTCAGATTGAGGATCATCTGATACACTATCATATGAATATTTGAAGCTATCGTCAGTAACTGGAATTCCTTTATCCTTAAGTTGGGAAATGGCATGAACGTCGAGATTGATCTCGTCAACTTTGTTGGCACCTTTTCCCTGAGAAAGAATATAGGAATTGTGTTTTGCGGACTCATAGCCCTCCATATCAATTTGTAGACCTCTTTCCTCGGCCATTAACTGAGTTAAATCTACTGGAAAGCCATATGTGTCATACAAACGCCAAGTGACGTCACCTGGAATTATTTTTTTCATCTCCAGTTTGGCAACAGTCCTATTAAAGAGATTTCTACCTCTGGAAAGTGTCTTTAAGAATTGTTGCTCCTCCTCGTTTATAATGTCAACAATATGCTGAGGATCCTTTTTTACTTCAGGAAAAGCATCACCAAGTAAATCAATGACTGTAAAGACGAGAGTCGCGAAAAATCCTGGTTTTGCGTTTAATTTTTCTGTAGCATACCTAAAACATAAAAGCATATAAGTTATTTTATTTACATTTACTTACAAACAAGCGACAACAAATTTATATTATGTATTAGAATAAGTATAGATGTAGTATATTCTATTAATCTAGTGTACTAATTTTGACTTTCGGAAATAGTTAAAATTTTCCAAACGTGACTTACAGACTTATTTTTATACCATTTGCAAGTCAAATGGCAGAGAAATAGAATTTTTGGTTTTGGTACATAAGAAAACAAAATAGATTTTCATGAATGATTGAATCGTATTGTGTTTAAAGTTTTATTGAAAAACTGAAAAAATATGTATTCCAATTTACAAATCGTATGAATACAAATTCAATGCATACAAGATATAATATAACAATTAAAAGTAGTGGTGTAAAAGGTAGTTTTACATTCAAATTACAACACTCTCCCCTGAATGTAAACTCTTTTATTAAATTAAAGAAAATGTTATTTTGTTTTACAAAAGACCAAACCTATTTCTAAAATATTATAATTTTTGACATGGTAAAGCTTTTGTAAAAAACATCTGCCAACATTTCGTTAGTAGAAATGTACTCGAATGCTACTTCTTTTTCATCGATTTTTTGCCTTATAAATGATGCCTTTATGTCGACGTGTTTAGTTCTATTAGAATAATTATTGTTCATTGCCACATGTAATGCTCCTTTATCACAAAATATTTTCATGGTCTTCTTGGCGTCAGGACTTTATTTCCTTTTCTAATCGTTTTAGCCAGACTGATTCTTGTATAGCCGCTGTAATTGACATGAATTCTGCTTCAGTTGATGATAGCGCTACTGTCTTTTGCTTTTTAGTTGACCATGATATTGCTGCGGATTGATATACAAATATATATCCAGTTGTTGATTGCCGGTCATCAATATTACCAGCCCAGTCGGCATCACAGTAACCAGTAATTGTATTATCCAAATTTGGTTTGTATACTAGGCCTTTCTCAATTGTTCCTTTAAATATCGCATGACACGCTTCGCCGCTTCCCAATGAGCTCTCCCTGGATTAGTGCTATATCTACTTAGCATATTTACGGCATATGAAATAACAGGACGTGATACTTGTGCTGCAAATAATAAGCACCCAATAGCTTGCATATAGGGAACCTTCGACATTTCCTGTCTTTCCTCTTCGTTATTTGGGCTCATTGACATTGATAACTTCTGGTTAGAATCCATCGGAGTAGAAACTGGATTGCAATCGCTCATTCCAAAACGGTATAAGACATCATTGATATATTTTGTTTGATCTATTTTTATAATGTCCTGATTTCGACTTATTTTTATTCCAAGTATTGTAGACACCTCTCCCATATCTTTTATTTTAAATATTTTGGAAAGCTTCTTCTTCATATTTCTCAAAATCTTGCTATTGTTGCAGAATATGAGGACGTCATCAACGTAAATTGCGACATACAATTTATACCCATTCTTCAAGTCGTGGTATATACACTGATCGACTTCACTGCGTACAAGTCCCATTTTAATAAGTTCTGAATTTATCGTCTCATTCCAGACTCTTCCAGATTGCTTGAGACCGTATATTGACTTTTCCAGTTTACAAACTTTTTTCGTGCCATCAGAAAATCCTTCAGGTTGCTCCATATGAATCACCTCTTTGAAATTTCCGTTAAGATACGCGCTTACGGCATCCATTTGATGAATTTTCATACCATCTTTTGCGGCCAATGCAATTAAATATCTTATAGAGTCATACCTGATTACTGGCGAAAATGTTTCATTATAGTCAATACCCTCTCGTTGACTAAAACCTTTAGTCTTGCTTTCCATCTAATGTGGCTTTCGTTTTCATCACTCTTTGTCTTGAAAACCCACTTCGATTTTATAGCCTTTTCATCTGGTGGTAGTTTAGTCAAAATCCATGTATTATTCAGCTTCAATGATTCAATTTCATCTTCCATTGCACGTTTCCATTTATTAGCATTATCCGACGACATTGCTTCTTTATAACTTGTTAGATCATTTGAAACGAAATCAATGGCACAGAATGATGACGAATTTTGGTTTTGATTTGCAATACACTCTGATCTCCGAATTTGTGGTTCCTCCACACTTTCTTGCCTGTAGCTTCTGCTAGGAGTCCATGCACGATTTTGTGCGCTGACTTCACCGCTATTTGATGGCCAATCTGTTTCTAAATACACGCTGTCTGTATCGGATTTCTCAGCAGGGGTTTCATTCGGAGTTAGAGATTCTTCAGATGAATTTTGCATACTTGGATCA
This sequence comes from Musca domestica, assembly GCF_030504385.1. NCBI lineage: Eukaryota > Metazoa > Arthropoda > Insecta > Diptera > Muscidae > Musca > Musca domestica. The sequence continues at coordinate 2,096,030 of NW_026712410.1, read as the reverse complement.
TTAGCTATTACGGAAGGTGTTGATTCATTAAGATTGTCTTGATAATGGGATTCTCTCTCCCCTGAATCAGCGCTTTCGTTTTGCAATAATTCTGGATAATAAAAAGTCTTCATTTCTTGGCTCAGTTTTGTTGACTTTCCTGTTCTCCATAAATGTTACATCACGACAGATTATTATCTTGCTATCCTTGGGACTAAACAAGCGGTATGCCTTGCTTTCGGCACTATATCCCACCATTATGCATTCGGTTGACTTCGGATCTAACTTCGATCTTTTATCTTTCGGTATGTGTGCAAAAGCAGGACAGCCAAACACTCGAAGGTACGATAAATTTGATTTTCGACCGCTCCATATTTCTTCTGGACATTTCTTTTGTTGTCGACATGGCACTCGATTTATGAGATATGCTGCAGTAACTGCTGCTTCAGCCCAGAAACGATTATCTAAGCCACTATCGATGAGCATACAACGGACCCTTTCAATGATTGTGCGGTTCATACGCTCCGCTACACCATTTGCTCCGGGGTGTATGGACACGTCTTCTGATGTATAATGCCTTTTTCTTTGCATAACTTCTCAAATTGGCGATTAACGTATTCTCCACCATTGTCTGATCGGAAAATCTTTATTTTTTTTCCAGTCTGGTTTTCAGCCATATTCATAAATTCCACAAATTTTGAAAACACTTCAGTCTTACTTTTTATGAGATATGCCACAACTTTCCTAGAGAAATCATCAATGAAGGTTACAAGGAAACGTGTTCCAGAAAACGAGCACTGGTTCAACGGACCAACAACATCAGTGTGTATAATTTGCAAAAGTTCTGTAGCTCGTGTACCATCTTCTTTATTAGGTTTTCGGCATTGCTTTCCTTGTAGACAGATTGTGCATGTACCATCTTCTTTCTCCGAAAAATTTAATCCAAAGTTGGCTTCTTTAACATCTTTGAGTTTCGAATGGCAAATATGACCCATTCTGCGATGCCACAATTCAAATTACCTGAAACAGCAAATACTTTATCTTTCGAGTTTTCAGATTCACATTCTAATCTGTATAATTCATTGCGCATCTTTGCAAAGCTATAACTTTTCCTTGCTTGTTTCGGATTTTGCAGGAATCGCCCTCAAATATCACAGACTTGTCACCTTTTGTAATTTGCCGCACGGACAACAAATTTGTACAAAGATTTGGAACAAATTCAACGTCCTTGACAATTACATTCTTTGTCCCATCTTTACCAGAAACTTTCAGATCGATGTCGCCAATGCATTCAACTTGAAGTTCTTCCTTATTTGCAACGATGACTTTTTTGTTTTCTACATGCCGTTTGTTATACATCTTGCTATCATCATTTGTCATATGAACTCATATCGGACGTGGCTTTTGGGAAAGAAATTCCATCAATTGTGGCAAATAAAACTTCAGATTTCTTCACATGCTTGCCGTGTTCACTCTTACTTACATTGTTTCTTACAATTGTAGCACGTAATTTGCTTGTTGTTCTTTGAAAATTTAGCTTGAAAAGCTGAGTCTCTGCCATTAACGTTATCGAATTTCGCATCGTGTAGCAACAGATTTTTCACCATATCCACGGTTAGCTTCTGTTTGGAATTTTCAACGGCCATAACTAATGGTTTGAAATCATCGGTCAGTCCAGCTGGCATCAATGAGGCAGTCAACTCATCATCAATGTTTAATCCTGCATTCTTTACCTTTAATGCGATGATGACCAAGTCGTTCACATACTCCTGAATTGTTTTATAATTCTGCATCTTGATGTTGACTAATTGTTTCAATAATTCCACTTTCCGTGTAAGTCCTGTATCCTCATATGCATTAATCAAGGCAGTCCATGCATCTTTCGCTGTTGTAGCAGCCGCAATGTGACCATAATTGTTCGGATCTATCATTTCTGCCAGGGCTTTTTCATTCAGTTCGGTATCCGGCATTTCTTCCTTTACAGCTTTCCAGCAACCTTTTATCACCAATAACGATTTTGCTTGTCTTTTCCAGACATCAAAATTCTCGCGGCCCCGCAATTTCTCCATTGGGCACAATAATTGGTTGCTTGCCATAGTTTTCACTATTTTTTCAAAATTTGAATTTTTTTTTTTAATGTGTCTAGAGGCCCATAACCTATTGTGTTTAAAGTTTTATTGAAAACGCAGCGGAGGCAATCTTCTTTAGAAATATAAACAAATTTTCATTAGGTAAAATGAGCTTTAACACCCAGAAGAAAAAAATAAATGAACTCCAACAAAAGCTTGATTGTCTGGGTAGTAATTGCTTGTCTGCCTTGATCAAAAGTTCTGTGAACAGGCAATGTACTTTTTCTTTTTTTTCTAAATCCATACCAAATTATACCACAAAACCGCATTTTAAAAGTATGTTGTTAAAGACAATATGATTCTATATTACATTTCATTATAAATCCAGAAACTCGTCAAAAACGGCGCTTTACCGTTAGTTAAGCTTCGTGTTGGTCTCTTTTAGAGTTTTGCAAGAACATTGCCGTAAATTGTTGTTGTATGGATAAGAACAGGATACTGCATGAATATGTCCAAAACCAATGTTACTAATTAGATAACACGACTAATCCCGAAATAAACAGCGCATTCCTTCGAAAACAGAGTATATATGAATCGAAGACCAAGTAAAATTCGACACAAAAATATGCAAAGAATTACATACATCCCCATCTGTCGGTCTTTATTGTACAACATTTTTTTACGACGATTTCATGCATTATTAAAGATCTAATTAATAATTGTTCTTAATAACTGTTGTTAATTTGGTTTTTGTTCTAAAAGCTCAGAACAGATAAAATCAGAATGGTCCAGAATAAGTCTAGCATCAAGAAGGACCCAACCTTTACGGGTTGGGTCCACAGCAACACTGGCATTAGTTTAGTTTTGCTGGGCATCGAAATAGGTGCAGCGTGTCATGCGGGCCTGTGCTGCCACATGCTGGGCAGATTTTCTGCCTTGTCTTATAATTTCTTCCATCCTTCATTCAAATAATCTTCGCTCTCTTTATACTCGACGGCTATATATTCAAAGCCATTGAAAGTTGTAAATGTAGCTGTAACTCCAACCAACTCGGCTTCTACCGCTTTATTCAGCTTATTCACTCCACCTTTATAAGAGCATACATTTCATTTGCCATTTGTTGAAACACCTCTAAATATTCGTCATAAAATTTTAAGTCGATTTAACGATGTCGGTCTGTCGGCGTAGAGCTTTAAAATTTGGCACAGTAGTTTGTATTGCGTCTAGGATGGTCGGTTCGTTATTTTGTCTAAAAATTGGTATTTGTAGTTCATAATGGGTTCTAGCTCCGGTCTCACAACACTGAATATCCAGGTCCACGTTATTCTATAGCGCACATATAACGATACCTTCAAATATTCGGTATTTTGACGACTTAAGTAACATTTTCTAATAGATTTGTAGGAAAATTTGGTATTTATATTTCATAATGGATTCTACAACCGGTGTCAAAACATTGTCCACATGGGTCAACGGTTCGATATTTCTTGTATAGACCGATATTCGGTATTTCTATAATCATAGTCACATTTACCCACGAAATTATGTCAAATTTGGTATTTAAGACTCGCAATATATTACAATAGTCTATATAGACTACCATTTCGGTAAGACCCATATAACGACTCCAAGCACTATACAAGGTGAGATGAAAAAACTGCTATCATTTCTAAGCCACTCGTCCGACAGCTGTTAAAATTATTCCAGTGACAGTTCATTATATTGTTTACAAGCGTACAAAAGCATTTTGGTGAGAATTTTCCAGAAAAAAAGTTATTCGTGATGGAATTCAAGCGTGATAGTGTGAGTGGCTATCGTTTAAATGTCAATAAATCTTTTGTCTCGTACCATCGCTCGTTACCGTGATACTGGTAGCGTAGCCCGACGTCAAGGAAGTGGACCGAAGAAAACAGCAACATCAGCAGAAATGGTTCGGAAACTAAAGATCCGCGCCGCTGTTGCCGAAAATGGCTTGTGAGCTGAACATATTGCAATAAGCAAAATTAGCTCGGGGTAAAGCCGTTTAAATTTCAAAAAGTGCAAGAACTTACACCCCAACAGAAAGGAAATAGACTCAAAAGAAATGAAGTGTTGCTTCGCTTGGCCGAAGAAATTGAGGAACTGCCGAATTTGGTTTATCCGATGAGAAAACATTCGTTGTTAAGCAGTTTGTAAACAAACAAAATTATCGTGTTTACTTGGCAAAGAGGTCAGTTAAAAATGTGCACCTTCGGTTGGCCACCAGAACTCAAGTGCCGGTCATGGTGATGATGTGGGCTGCCATAACAGCCGATGGTCGCTCTCGGCCGAATATTATATTGAAAACATTAAGGGGGGTATTCATGTCTTGGGCACGCAAACATTTTGGCCGCAGACCTTGGACATTCCAACAGGACTCAGCAACATCGCACTCAGCACGCGCCATCCAAGAATGGTTACAAAATGAGGTTCCTCGCTTCAATTCCAGCGCACAATGGCCACCAAAATCTCCGGATGCCAATCCGTTGGGCTACTGGGTTTGGAGTATTTTGGAAAGCAAGGTTGACACTAAAAAATACCAAAAGTGTCCATCACATCAAGCAAACGCTTCGCCGGGAATGGGCCAAAATACCGCAGAGCAAAATTCGGGCAGCGCGTGAGCTATTTTTTTTTGCTTTCATTCAATAAAATTAAAAAAATTTTAAAATGTGGCGTTTGAATTTGTTGCAGTTTTTTAATCTCACCCTGTATTATTTTTTGAAAAATCTAGCTGCATTCTCCTGCTGATCTGACGGGAGTTTGTAGTTTAAAGTGGTAGCGGGATGGTCTCCGAACATAGACAAATGAAAATATAGACAAAGAAATGCTCTCAGGTATTGCATTGACAGGATTTTATCATGCTGTCGCATGTTAAGACCTTCGCCTCTCCATGTAGATGGTCGACAGGTGGCATGAGAAGGCACCCTGTTGTGGTTCTAAGGGTGGCGTTCTGGCAATCTGTTGTGGTTCTAAGGGTGACATACCTGACAGAGACGCCTGGGCCCATAACAACCCACCTTTCCGCGGCATAGCTGTTTATACCGACGGTTCAAATATGGAGTGTGGTATGAGTGCTGGTGTCTTCTGTGATACCCTACAAGCTTGGAAACAACTGTAGCGTATTTCAGGCGGAAATCTTTGCGGTCCAAAAGGCCACAGACCTGCTGATCACGAGGAGCACTGAGGTCAGCGGTCCGGTGACTATATATGTCGATAGTCAAGCGGCACTGAAGGCCTTAAATTCCTTTACTATCAAGTCTAGGCCTGTTTTGAACTGCAGGGAAGCCTTGGAGAACACTGGGTTGTCCATCAAGCTCTGTTGGGTTCCTGGCCATTATAACATCCCAGGTAACGAGACTGCAGACGAATTGGCCAGGCTAGGATCCGAATCAACTACAATTAAAGTTGACAACTCGGTTAAACCACCACTGTGCCATTTGCTACAGGTCAATAACAAACATTACTCTGAGAGAATTCAACAAGAATGGAGAACAAGGTCGCTGATGTCATTGTCATAAGAAGAACGCGTGTCCTTTAACCTAACCCAGCCTTTGCAGATGAAGAACGCCAGCTGCCTAGACATACCATGGGTAGTTTTGGCGCAATTACGTTAAAGATGCTATAGTCGTCTCAATTCGTATTGGGCACGAATTGACGAAGATGTGCGTGACGTCTGTCCGAATTTTTAAACTTGGAACTTGAACAAGATTAGCGGAATACAAAAACTCACATGTACTACTTCTGCAACAACAACAACAACGAAGATGACGTCTCACTTGGTCCACACTGACGCAGCATGAAGCAATCTGTATCCGGGAATGCACCCTCTCCATATATCTTACCGAGACAATCTGTGCGATTATCGCAAACGGATCAGAACCATGGTCCGGTGTTGGTATGGATCCCGGCTGGAGCCAAAAATATACAGAGCAAACATTTTCCCACACGAACATGTATTTTCTGGATCGACGGCATAGAACCAGCCACTTGTTTGGACTGCATGTTACGACGATGAGTTTGACCGACATGACTAGACATCCAGCATATCTTGACGAGCGTTTTCTTTCCATGGTATAAATAGATAATATGTCGCATTGGTAGCCCTTAATTATCTAGTTAGTAACTTTTGTTTTGAAATCATTATCAGGGATATACCTCCGTATATTTTTCATAATTCTTCTACAAATGACATCTTGAATTATTTTCGGCAAGTTTACTCCCAAGTTATCTGCATTTTGTTTGGAAGACTCTGTTTAAGCTGACCTACAACTTCCCGAGTCCGGTCAATCACGGATGATGATTGACACAACGGGCATCTCCTCAGCAACTTCCCTCGGCGGATACCGTAGAGGGCAGATGCCACTGGGCGGCGGTTGTTGTTGGTTAGCTCACTTTGATACATAGGAGACTCTGCTCTCATTGGAAACAATTGTAGATGTAGTAGTAGAAATCGACAAAGATCCTCGGTGATCGCATGAACCTCGGCGTTCACTTGTCGTTTAAAAATTTGAAACGTAAGTACTAAGGTCTCTGCGCCACCCCAAATTACACAAGGTAATTTTGTTTGTTGTGCTCGAAAAGAATAACTCAATAAACCAACAAACTTATTTGAACTTAAAACTAATTACTATTGTGTTTTATTTTATTTTCCTCCTTTCACCTCCTCCCAAATCCCCAGCCTAAACAGACTCCTTAAAAAATTATATAAATTCCTGCTTCGTACAGCGCCCTTTTATACTTCCATCCACGGCAGCGGGTTCTACGACACCGGATTGACCTGAAACAACAACACTCCAGTTTCGGCCAGCGGCTGGCAACTCAGTGTATACATGTTCGTGTTTGTTTATTTTTCTGTATTCGGAGCAGCACATCCCGGAATGCTTGCTCCGTGTCGGGCTTGAGGAAAACCCCGGACCATGGTTCTGTACGGTTTGCCCAAACACCATCCACCATAGATCAGTCTCGGTGCGATGTAATGGATGCGGAGGATGGGTGTATTTTAGGAATTGTTCCGGTTTAACCAGGTTGCGAGACTATAGCGATAGGGACTATGTTGCATTGTGCTGTACCAACGTAGTCCCCAGTGAGTCCCAACCTCATCGTCAACTTCCGAGTCGTCGTCGGAGTATGGAACTCCCCCGCAGTCTCCAGAACAGCAACCTTTACCGCAGCACCTAACGCCACATGTTGCTGTTCCAATTCCGGACAGTGCATCATTCTTGCAATTCAATTGCAACGGACTCCGAGGTAAAATTGATGAGATAGTGGATTTTATGAACCGGAGGAATATTGAGATCGCAGCGGTGCAGGAAACCAAGCCCAATGAAAATTGTAGCTTACAACGTTGCAACGGTTACAACGTATTGAGGAAAAATCGCACCAGAAGTGTGGGTGTGGGAATAGCGTTCCTGTTACACCATTCTGTTCTATACAGACCTATCTCGCTTAAGCTAGTCTCTAGTGACCCATACATGGAATGTATGGGGGTAGCAACCAAGTGCGGAACTGCCGAGGTAGAGGTGCTAAATGTGTATATCCCGCCGGTTAATAGCTGTGAACCGCGTTACTTGCCAAATATAAGCCCACTTTTGGAAGGCAATAACCGCCTGGTATTAGGGTTTTTCAATGCCCACCATGAGTTGTGGCATTTCGTCCTAGGTAATGACCAGAGGGGATCAGCGTTGGCAGAGCAGATTGACTGCTCGACATTTTGCCCGGTAAACGAGAGAGTTTACCTACCTTCGCTTCAGAGAACTGCCCAATCCTTCTGATGTTCGGGTAGCTGAAAGGATTTTCCGGGACATCATCAAAGCTGCAGCCTCTCGCTATACACCTGCTGGTCGAATACCCGAAATAAGATCAAATTTCCCAGCAGAGGCAGCGGGATTAGCGAATGAGCGTGATGAGCTTCGACGTACCAACCCTATCCCAGAGTCAGTTAACTGAACGGAAAAAGTGGCTAGACCATCTGAAGAGTTGCAACATTGGAACCGATTTGAGTAAACTGTGGGCAACGGTAAAGTCACTCTCGAACCCTGTGAAAAGATGATAGGACAGCAGTCACATTTAACGACGTAACGGTGACTGATCCGAAGAGGTGCGCTGGCCATTTTAACCGCCAATTTGTCGAGGATCCCGAGAGTGATAGGGCGAGGCGAAGAGTACTACGTCGTATAAGAGCTCTGGAGTTGAGTATCTAACCAAAGTCCTTAACTTGTCGTTAGCCACCCACATAGTTCCCGAAGCCTGGAAAATGGGCAGGGTGGTCACGCTACTGAAGCCTGGCAAGGAAAGGCGAATCATACAGGCCAACTTCGCTTTTGCCGCCAGTATCAGAGAAAGCCATACAGTTGCTAACCATCAACACGGTTTCCGTCCACTACATAGCACTACAAAAGCATTGCACGCCATATCCACACATATCAGTCGAGGACTCAACCAGAACAGGCCGTGCCATAGAACAGTAGTGGTGGCTCTCGACCTATCAAAGGCCTTACTAAAATGGATGAGTCACTCATACTGACTTGGAAAGTCTCCACCGAATGTTCTTTTTCGAATCACCGGAAGATAACATTCCACTTTTCATTAGAGGAATTACATCAAAAACCGCATAGGAACACGAGAAAGTCTTAATGGAACAAATTTGCGGAGTATACTGCATGAAAGCTGAGATCTACTGGTAATCTCCCAGTAGACTCATGTGGATTCTGATTGGGATCTATGAAAGAGCTTGTCCGCTCACCTTTCCTGTCTGGTGGTCGAAAGAACTAGCCCAGCTCAGGAAGACAAGCGACGCTTTTATAATAGGGACAACAAGACCAAACTGGGTACAGACTGGGAGGCTTATAAATCAGCCTTCAACAGGTACAACAGCCTCCAGATGCCGTAGAGTACTTTCGAAGGACCCCAAATACATTGGATGCATAAAGCGGAATGACGGATGCTGGACTGACTCTGGTCTAGAGACACTCAATCTGTTAGCCAATACTCACTTTCCGAACTGCTCTGATGCGGTAAATGACCGACTGGTAGATCGGTTTAGTCAGCATCGTGGGCGGAGGACGTAAGTCTGACTGAGAGGATTGTAAGTACTCCCAAGATTTTGTGGGCTATAAACTCATTCAAACCTCCCAAGTCACCGGGACAGGATGACATTATTCCCGCCATGCTACAGCATGCATTGACGGTAATAATACCATTCATGGAAGTGATATTTAAGGCTTGTCTGCGTCTCTCTCACATTCCATCGCTGTGGAGGGAAGTTACAGTCACTTATATCCCCGAGACTGGGAAACCAAGTCATGTACTTCCAAAAGACTACAGGCCTATCAGTCTCTCGTCTTTTCTATTAAAAACGCTGGAGAGACTAATATAGATTGAGATTAGATCTCTGATACTCTTGATATCGTTTAGCACAGGTCAACATGCCTATATGACAGGCAAATCTGTTGAATCAGCGCAACACGACGTCGTGGGTTATGTAGAGAGGAACCTGAACTCCCAACTCCTACTTGATGGGATTGATGTTATGCTCAATCAATCAATCAATCTGATCAATCTGAAATATTTATAGTAAGACAATAGAAAAAATCTCTCATTAGCTAATAAAATCATTTCTATAGAAAAAATGCCAATTTTACCGTGATAAATTAAAGACAAATTAGAACTAACAGGCCTACACATTAACCAACGTGCAATACAAACTACTCACCATCCCCTAAAGGTAAAATGTTTTGTAAGACTGTTTCGTTTGCTTTTATTTCCAACGTATAAAACAAAACAAAAGTTCTGTCATGACAGCAGCACAGTCAAAGATATTTGATGTCGAAATTGCCCCAACACAGCAACAGTTTTTATTTTTGTTCTTCTAGAGGTAACAGGGACAAAAGTAGTCGCATACGCTGATGATATCGTCCTATTAATTGCCGGGAACTTCCTGCAAACCATCTCGGACCTAATGCAAGGAGCTCTAGTCACCCTATCACGGTGGGCGCGTCGCAATGGACTAGGTGTGAACCCATCAAGGACTGAGCTCGTCCTTTTCACTAAAAAAACGTATATATCCTTCATTTACACAACCGAGACTAGACGGAGTTACTTTAAACCTCTCACCACAAGCCAAATACCTTGGCACTATCCTTGACCGCCAATTAAGTTGGAAGAGGAACACTGAGGAACGAGCTAAGAGAGGCTTGATCGCACTCTATTCCTGTAAGAACTTCATAGGTAAAAGCTGGGGCCTTAAACCACACATCATTAAATGGATGTATGAGTCAATCGTTCGCCCCATTCTATCCTATGGATCTCTAGTATGGTGGCATTCTTTGAAGAAGTCAACCTACTCACGACACATTAACAAAGATCAAAGAGCCGCATCCCTACTAATAACGGGTGCCTGCAGGAGCACGCCTCAAGCAGCACTGGATACTCTACTGGGCTTAAGTCCGCTGAGCATACATGTTGAGGAACAGGCATTCAGGAGTGCTCTTCGACTCAGAGAACTAAACGAATGGCGCAGTCAACCCTTTGGACATTCTGCGATTCTAAGACGTGTAAGGAATGTGGGAGAGATAGCCTATGCAAGTGACTATATTTCACCACGATTAAGCTTCTACCCACCTGACATACACATACTTGACAGAGACGCCTGGGCCCATAACAACCCACCTTTCCGCGGCATAGCTGTTTATACCGACGGTTCAAAGATGGAGTGTGGTATGAGTGCTGGTGTCTTCTGTGATACCCTACAAGCTTGGAAACAACTGTAGCGTATTTCAGGCGGAAATCTTTGCGGTCCAAAAGGCCACAGACCTGCTGATCACGAGGAGCACTGAGGTCAGCGGTCCGGTGACTATATATGTCGATAGTCAAGCGGCACTGAAGGCCTTAAATTCCTTTACTATCAAGTCTAGGCCTGTTTTGAACTGCAGGGAAGCCTTGGAGAACACTGGGTTGTCCATCAAGCTCTGTTGGGTTCCTGGCCATTATAACATCCCAGGTAACGAGACTGCAGACGAATTGGCCAAGCTAGGATCCGAATCAACTACAATTAAAGTTGACAACTCGGTTAAACCACCACTGTGCCATTTGCTACAGGTCAATAACAAACATTACTCTGAGAGAATTCAACAAGAATGGAGAACAAGGTCGCTGATGTCATTGTCATAAGAAGAACGCGTGTCCTTTAACCTAACCCAGCCTTTGCAGCTGAAGAACGCCAGCTGCCTAGACATACCATGGGTAGTTTTGGCGCAATTACGTTAAAGATGCTATAGTCGTCTCAATTCGTATTGGGCACGAATTGACGAAGATGTGCGTGACGTCTGTCCGAATTTTTAAACTTGGAACTTGAACAAGATTAGCGGAATACAAAAACTCACATGTACTACTTCTGCAACAACAACAACAACGAAGATGACGTCTCACTTGGTCCACACTGACGCAGCATGAAGCAATCTGTATCCGGGAATGCACCCTCTCCATATATCTTACCGAGACAATCTGTGCGATTATCGCAAACGGATCAGAACCATGGTCCGGTGTTGGTATGGATCCCGGCTGGAGCCAAAAATATACAGAGCAAACATTTTCCCACACGAACATGTATTTTCTGGATCGACGGCATAGAACCAGCCACTTGTTTGGACTGCATGTTACGACGATGAGTTTGACCGACATGACTAGACATCCAGCATATCTTGACGAGCGTTTTCTTTCCATGGTATAAATAGATAAATATGTCGCATTGGTAGCCCTTAATTATCTAGTTAGTAACTTTTGTTTTGAAATCATTATCAGGGATATACCTCCGTATATTTTTCATAATTCTTCTACAAATGACATCTTGAATTATTTTCGGCAAGTTTACTCCCAAGTTATCTGCATTTTGTTTGGAAGACTCTGTTTAAGCTGACCTACAACTTCCCGAGTCCGGTCAATCACGGATGATGATTGACACAACGGGCATCTCCTCAGCAACTTCCCTCGGCGGATACCGTAGAGGGCAGATGCCACTGGGCGGCGGTTGTTGTTGGTTAGCTCACTTTGATACATAGGAGACTCTGCTCTCATTGGAAACAATTGTAGATGTAGTAGTAGAAATCGACAAAGATCCTCGGTGATCGCATGAACCTCGGCGTTCACTTGTCGTTTAAAATTTGAAACGTAAGTACTAAGGTCTCTGCGCCACCCCAAATTACACAAGGTAATTTTGTTTGTTGTGCTCGAAAAGAATAACTCAATAAACCAACAAACTTATTTGAACTTAAAACTAATTACTATTGTGTTTTATTTTTATTTTCCTCCTTTCACCTCCTCCCAAATCCCCAGCCTAAACAGACTCCTTAAAAAATTATATAAATTCCTGCTTCGTACAGCGCCCTTTTATACTTCCATCCACGGCAGCGGGTTCTACGACACCGGATTGACCTGAAACAACAACACTCCAGTTTCGGCCAGCGGCTGGCAACTCAGTGTATACATGTTCGTGTTTGTTTATTTTTCTGTATTCGGAGCAGCACATCCCGGAATGCTTGCTCCGTGTCGGGCTTGAGGAAAACCCCGGACCATGGTTCTGTACGGTTTGCCCAAACACCATCCACCATAGATCAGTCTCGGTGCGATGTAATGGATGCGGAGGATGGGTGTATTTTAGGAATTGTTCCGGTTTAACCAGGTTGCGAGACTATAGCGATAGGGACTATGTTGCATTGTGCTGTACCAACGTAGTCCCCAGTGAGTCCCAACCTCATCGTCAACTTCCGAGTCGTCGTCGGAGTATGGAACTCCCCCGCAGTCTCCAGAACAGCAACCTTTACCGCAGCACCTAACGCCACATGTTGCTGTTCCAATTCCGGACAGTGCATCATTCTTGCAATTCAATTGCAACGGACTCCGAGGTAAAATTGATGAGATAGTGGATTTTATGAACCGGAGGAATATTGAGATCGCAGCGGTGCAGGAAACCAAGCCCAATGAAAATTGTAGCTTACAACGTTGCAACGGTTACAACGTATTGAGGAAAAATCGCACCAGAAGTGTGGGTGTGGGAATAGCGTTCCTGTTACACCATTCTGTTCTATACAGACCTATCTCGCTTAAGCTAGTCTCTAGTGACCCATACATGGAATGTATGGGGGTAGCAACCAAGTGCGGAACTGCCGAGGTAGAGGTGCTAAATGTGTATATCCCGCCGGTTAATAGCTGTGAACCGCGTTACTTGCCAAATATAAGCCCACTTTTGGAAGGCAATAACCGCCTGGTATTAGGGTTTTTCAATGCCCACCATGAGTTGTGGCATTTCGTCCTAGGTAATGACCAGAGGGGATCAGCGTTGGCAGAGCAGATTGACTGCTCGACATTTTGCACGGTAAACGAGAGAGTTTACCTACCTTCGCTTCAGAGAACTGCCCAATCCTTCTGATGTTCGGGTAGCTGAAAGGATTTTCCGGGACATCATCAAAGCTGCAGCCTCTCGCTATACACCTGCTGGTCGAATACCCGAAATAAGATCAAATTTCCCAGCAGAGGCAGCGGGATTAGCGAATGAGCGTGATGAGCTTCGACGTACCAACCCTACTGATCCCAGAGTCAGTTAACTGAACGGAAAAAGTGGCTAGACCATCTGAAGAGTTGCAACATTGGAACCGATTTGAGTAAACTGTGGGCAACGGTAAAGTCACTCTCGAACCCTGTGAAAAAGGATGATAGGACAGCAGTCACATTTAACGACGTAACGGTGACTGATCCGAAGAGGTGCGCTGGCCATTTTAACCGCCAATTTGTCGAGGATCCCGAGAGTGATAGGGCGAGGCGAAGAGTACTACGTCGTATAAGAGCTCTGGAGTTGAGTATCTAACCAAAGTCCTTAACTTGTCGTTAGCCACCCACATAGTTCCCGAAGCCTGGAAAATGGGCAGGGTGGTCACGCTACTGAAGCCTGGCAAGGAAAGGCGAATCATACAGGCCAACTTCGCTTTTGCCGCCAGTATCAGAGAAAGCCATACAGTTGCTAACCATCAACACGGTTTCCGTCCACTACATAGCACTACAAAAGCATTGCACGCCATATCCACACATATCAGTCGAGGACTCAACCAGAACAGGCCGTGCCATAGAACAGTAGTGGTGGCTCTCGACCTATCAAAGGCCTTACTAAAATGGATGAGTCACTCATACTGACTTGGAAAGTCTCCACCGAATGTTCTTTTTCGAATCACCGGAAGATAACATTCCACTTTTCATTAGAGGAATTACATCAAAAACCGCATAGGAACACGAGAAAGTCTTAATGGAACAAATTTGCGGAGTATACTGCATGAAAGCTGAGATCTACTGGTAATCTCCCAGTAGACTCATGTGGATTCTGATTGGGATCTATGAAAGAGCTTGTCCGCTCACCTTTCCTGTCTGGTGGTCGAAAGAACTAGCCCAGCTCAGGAAGACAAGCGACGCTTTTATAATAGGGACAACAAGACCAAACTGGGTACAGACTGGGAGGCTTATAAATCAGCGGAATGACGGATGCTGGACTGACTCTGGTCTAGAGACACTCAATCTGTTAGCCAATACTCACTTTCCGAACTGCTCTGATGCGGTAAATGACCGACTGATAGATCGGTTTAGTCAGCATCGTGGGCGGAGGACGTAAGTCTGACTGAGAGGATTGTAAGTACTCCCAAGATTTTGTGGGCTATAAACTCATTCAAACCTCCCAAGTCACCGGGACAGGATGACATTATTCCCGCCATGCTACAGCATGCATTGACGGTAATAATACCATTCATGGAAGTGATATTTAAGGCTTGTCTGCGTCTCTCTCACATTCCATCGCTGTGGAGGGAAGTTACAGTCACTTATATCCCCGAGACTGGGAAACCAAGTCATGTACTTCCAAAAGACTACAGGCCTATCAGTCTCTCGTCTTTTCTATTAAAAACGCTGGAGAGACTAATATAGATTGAGATTAGATCTCTGATACTCTTGATATCGTTTAGCACAGGTCAACATGCCTATATGACAGGCAAATCTGTTGAATCAGCGCAACACGACGTCGTGGGTTATGTAGAGAGGAACCTGAACTCCCAACTCCTACTTGATAGGATTGATGTTATGCTCAGCAGCAGAATCATCAACTCAAGCAATGGGGAGTGTTCTGTTAGGAAAACGGTCAAGGAGGAGTTCTGTCACCACTATTCTGGCTTTTAGTGATAAATTACATTCTAATGAAACTGGAACACAGCACTAATAGCAGCCATGGTCCTCAAATTAAAAAAAAACAGTGCTTTTGCTGTAGTATTTTGTTACCGATTCCACACCACGTGACTTTATCTGTCCTGTACTATTGCAGTCATCAAAAACTGGTTCTGGGCTGTGATCAATCTGAAATATTTATAGTAAGACAATAGAAAAAATCTCTCATTGGCTAATAAAATCATTTCTATAGAAAAAATGCCAATTTTACCGTGATAAATTAAAGACAAATTAGAACTAACAGGCCTACACATTAACCAACGTGCAATACAAACTACTCACCATCCCCTAAAGGTAAAATGTTTTGTAAGACTGTTTCGTTTGCTTTTATTTCCAACGTATAAAACAAAACAAAAGTTCTGTCATGACAGCAGCACAGTCAAAGACATTTGATGTCGAAATTGCCCCAACACAGCAACAGTTTTTATTTTTGTTTTTGGTGACTGTGCCCGCCACAGCAACAGCATAGTAAATCTCGAATAATCTGACAAACTGGAAGCAATTTTAAGCACTACTATGTTGAAAGTTCATATCCTTTAGATTTTAGTAATATACGGCGGAATTCAAAGATGTCCGATAAGACAAATTTAACTACAAAAAGACACAAACCAATCGAATTTTTCCACCGGTTAAGAAAGGTTTAATGAAGAATGGGAAAGATGTCATTGTCATAAGAAGAACGCGTGTCCTTTAACCTAACCCAGCCTTTGCAGCTGAAGAACGCCAGCTGCCTAGACATACCATGGGTAGTTTTGGCGCAATTACGTTAAAGATGCTATAGTCGTCTCAATTCGTATTGGGCACGAATTGACGAAGATGTGCGTGACGTCCGTCCGAATTTTTAAACTTGGAACTTGAACAAGATTAGCGGAATACAAAAACTCACATGTACTACTTCTGCAACAACAACAACAACGAAGATGACGTCTCACTTGGTCCACACTGACGCAGCATGAAGCAATCTGTATCCGGGAATGCACCCTCTCCATATATCTTACCGAGACAATCTGTGCGATTATCGCAAACGGATCAGAACCATGGTCCGGTGTTGGTATGGATCCCGGCTGGAGCCAAAAATATACAGAGCAAACATTTTCCCACACGAACATGTATTTTCTGGATCGACGGCATAGAACCAGCCACTTGTTTGGACTGCATGTTACGACGATGAGTTTGACCGACATGACTAGACATCCAGCATATCTTGACGAGCGTTTTCTTTCCATGGTATAAATAGATAAATATGTCGCATTGGTAGCCCTTAATTATCTAGTTAGTAACTTTTGTTTTGAAATCATTATCAGGGATATACCTCCGTATATTTTTCATAATTCTTCTACAAATGACATCTTGAATTATTTTCGGCAAGTTTACTCCCAAGTTATCTGCATTTTGTTTGGAAGACTCTGTTTAAGCTGACCTACAACTTCCCGAGTCCGGTCAATCACGGATGATGATTGACACAACGGGCATCTCCTCAGCAACTTCCCTCGGCGGATACCGTAGAGGGCAGATGCCACTGGGCGGCGGTTGTTGTTGGTTAGCTCACTTTGATACATAGGAGACTCTGCTCTCATTGGAAACAATTGTAGATGTAGTAGTAGAAATCGACAAAGATCCTCGGTGATCGCATGAACCTCGGCGTTCACTTGTCGTTTAAAATTTGAAACGTAAGTACTAAGGTCTCTGCGCCACCCCAAATTACACAAGGTAATTTTGTTTGTTGTGCTCGAAAAGAATAACTCAATAAACCAACAAACTTATTTGAACTTAAAACTAATTACTATTGTGTTTTATTTTTATTTTCCTCCTTTCACCTCCTCCCAAATCCCCAGCCTAAACAGACTCCTTAAAAAATTATATAAATTCCTGCTTCGTACAGCGCCCTTTTATACTTCCATCCACGGCAGCGGGTTCTACGACACCGGATTGACCTGAAACAACAACACTCCAGTTTCGGCCAGCGGCTGGCAACTCAGTGTATACATGTTCGTGTTTGTTTATTTTTCTGTATTCGGAGCAGCACATCCCGGAATGCTTGCTCCGTGTCGGGCTTGAGGAAAACCCCGGACCATGGTTCTGTACGGTTTGCCCAAACACCATCCACCATAGATCAGTCTCGGTGCGATGTAATGGATGCGGAGGATGGGTGTATTTTAGGAATTGTTCCGGTTTAACCAGGTTGCGAGACTATAGCGATAGGGACTATGTTGCATTGTGCTGTACCAACGTAGTCCCCAGTGAGTCCCAACCTCATCGTCAACTTCCGAGTCGTCGTCGGAGTATGGAACTCCCCCGCAGTCTCCAGAACAGCAACCTTTACCGCAGCACCTAACGCCACATGTTGCTGTTCCAATTCCGGACAGTGCATCATTCTTGCAATTCAATTGCAACGGACTCCGAGGTAAAATTGATGAGATAGTGGATTTTATGAACCGGAGGAATATTGAGATCGCAGCGGTGCAGGAAACCAAGCCCAATGAAAATTGTAGCTTACAACGTTGCAACGGTTACAACGTATTGAGGAAAAATCGCACCAGAAGTGTGGGTGTGGGAATAGCGTTCCTGTTACACCATTCTGTTCTATACAGACCTATCTCGCTTAAGCTAGTCTCTAGTGACCCATACATGGAATGTATGGGGGTAGCAACCAAGTGCGGAACTGCCGAGGTAGAGGTGCTAAATGTGTATATCCCGCCGGTTAATAGCTGTGAACCGCGTTACTTGCCAAATATAAGCCCACTTTTGGAAGGCAATAACCGCCTGGTATTAGGGTTTTTCAATGCCCACCATGAGTTGTGGCATTTCGTCCTAGGTAATGACCAGAGGGGATCAGCGTTGGCAGAGCAGATTGACTGCTCGACATTTTGCACGGTAAACGAGAGAGTTTACCTACCTTCGCTTCAGAGAACTGCCCAATCCTTCTGATGTTCGGGTAGCTGAAAGGATTTTCCGGGACATCATCAAAGCTGCAGCCTCTCGCTATACACCTGCTGGTCGAATACCCGAAATAAGATCAAATTTCCCAGCAGAGGCAGCGGGATTAGCGAATGAGCGTGATGAGCTTCGACGTACCAACCCTACTGATCCCAGAGTCAGTTAACTGAACGGAAAAAGTGGCTAGACCATCTGAAGAGTTGCAACATTGGAACCGATTTGAGTAAACTGTGGGCAACGGTAAAGTCACTCTCGAACCCTGTGAAAAAGGATGATAGGACAGCAGTCACATTTAACGACGTAACGGTGACTGATCCGAAGAGGTGCGCTGGCCATTTTAACCGCCAATTTGTCGAGGATCCCGAGAGTGATAGGGCGAGGCGAAGAGTACTACGTCGTATAAGAGCTCTGGAGTTGAGTATCTAACCAAAGTCCTTAACTTGTCGTTAGCCACCCACATAGTTCCCGAAGCCTGGAAAATGGGCAGGGTGGTCACGCTACTGAAGCCTGGCAAGGAAAGGCGAATCATACAGGCCAACTTCGCTTTTGCCGCCAGTATCAGAGAAAGCCATACAGTTGCTAACCATCAACACGGTTTCCGTCCACTACATAGCACTACAAAAGCATTGCACGCCATATCCACACATATCAGTCGAGGACTCAACCAGAACAGGCCGTGCCATAGAACAGTAGTGGTGGCTCTCGACCTATCAAAGGCCTTACTAAAATGGATGAGTCACTCATACTGACTTGGAAAGTCTCCACCGAATGTTCTTTTTCGAATCACCGGAAGATAACATTCCACTTTTCATTAGAGGAATTACATCAAAAACCGCATAGGAACACGAGAAAGTCTTAATGGAACAAATTTGCGGAGTATACTGCATGAAAGCTGAGATCTACTGGTAATCTCCCAGTAGACTCATGTGGATTCTGATTGGGATCTATGAAAGAGCTTGTCCGCTCACCTTTCCTGTCTGGTGGTCGAAAGAACTAGCCCAGCTCAGGAAGACAAGCGACGCTTTTATAATAGGGACAACAAGACCAAACTGGGTACAGACTGGGAGGCTTATAAATCAGCGGAATGACGGATGCTGGACTGACTCTGGTCTAGAGACACTCAATCTGTTAGCCAATACTCACTTTCCGAACTGCTCTGATGCGGTAAATGACCGACTGATAGATCGGTTTAGTCAGCATCGTGGGCGGAGGACGTAAGTCTGACTGAGAGGATTGTAAGTACTCCCAAGATTTTGTGGGCTATAAACTCATTCAAACCTCCCAAGTCACCGGGACAGGATGACATTATTCCCGCCATGCTACAGCATGCATTGACGGTAATAATACCATTCATGGAAGTGATATTTAAGGCTTGTCTGCGTCTCTCTCACATTCCATCGCTGTGGAGGGAAGTTACAGTCACTTATATCCCCGAGACTGGGAAACCAAGTCATGTACTTCCAAAAGACTACAGGCCTATCAGTCTCTCGTCTTTTCTATTAAAAACGCTGGAGAGACTAATATAGATTGAGATTAGATCTCTGATACTCTTGATATCGTTTAGCACAGGTCAACATGCCTATATGACAGGCAAATCTGTTGAATCAGCGCAACACGACGTCGTGGGTTATGTAGAGAGGAACCTGAACTCCCAACTCCTACTTGATAGGATTGATGTTATGCTCAGCAGCAGAATCATCAACTCAAGCAATGGGGAGTGTTCTGTTAGGAAAACGGTCAAGGAGGAGTTCTGTCACCACTATTCTGGCTTTTAGTGATAAATTACATTCTAATGAAACTGGAACACAGCACTAATAGCAGCCATGGTCCTCAAATTAAAAAAAAACAGTGCTTTTGCTGTAGTATTTTGTTACCGATTCCACACCACGTGACTTTATCTGTCCTGTACTATTGCAGTCATCAAAAACTTGTTCTGGGCTGTGATCAATCTGAAATATTTATAGTAAGACAATAGAAAAAATCTCTCATTGGCTAATAAAATCATTTCTATAGAAAAAATGCCAATTTTACCGTGATAAATTAAAGACAAATTAGAACTAACAGGCCTACACATTAACCAACGTGCAATACAAACTACTCACCATCCCCTAAAGGTAAAATGTTTTGTAAGACTGTTTCGTTTGCTTTTATTTCCAACGTATAAAACAAAACAAAAGTTCTGTCATGACAGCAGCACAGTCAAAGACATTTGATGTCGAAATTGCCCCAACACAGCAACAGTTTTTATTTTTGTTCTTGGTGACTGTGCCCGCCACAGCAACAGCATAGTAAATCTCGAATAATCTGACAAACTGGAAGCAATTTTAAGCACTACTATGTTGAAAGTTCATATCCTTTAGATTTTAGTAATATACGGCGGAATTCAAAGATGTCCGATAAGACAAATTTAACTACAAAAAGACACAAACCAATCGAATTTTTCCACCGGTTAAGAAAGGTTTAATGAAGAATGGGAAAGAGAGAGAGCAAATAGCAAACCGAATGAAAACTTAAGGTATTTTAAAATAAATATTATAGAAATAGATTTTTATAAACATATAATAATTATAAAAAATAGGTAAGCAACTTTTTCAGTTAAAAGGTTTTATGTTAAACATACATTGCAATGTTTAAGATAAATGTACTAAAAACCAAAAAATAATAAAAACTAGAAACAGTCGTGGGAATTATAAACATATGCATAGACTTGACTAAAATAAAACCGTGGGGCACGTCAATTCTCTACAATATGCATATGCAATTGAAGTGCCTCTCGCTTTTATTTTAGTCAAGTCTATGCATATGTTTATAATTCCCACGACTGTATCTATTTTTTATTACTTTTTGTTTTTAGTACATTTATTTTAAACATTGCTTGTTGAGCCCTTTCATTTGATACCCATATTGATGGGATTGATAAAACATACGTTATCCGCCAATTTGGTAGCGTCCGCCATTTTGGATTTCAATTTTTTATATTATATTGTATTTTGCTTTTTGAGCCCTTTAATTTGATACGCATATTCATGGGATTGATAAAAGCTACGTTATCCGCAATTTTGTAGCGGCCGCCATCTTGGATTTATAATGATAATGAGTAAACATAATTGTATTGTCACCAAAATCCAAAGTGTATACGAAATTTCAGATTAATCGGTTGTCAGGAAGATGGTGAAATTTGAATTACTAAATTTGACCCAAGAATAAATAATAAAAAAAAAACGGGGTGAGCTAAATAAAACCTTTTAAAAATTTGGATAATGTGTAGAAGAAGTTGAAAGCACTTTACTTCTCGTTTAATCATTCATATTCAAACGTATTCGTTTTAAACTAGGTTTTTTATAAAATTTTTGAAACCTTTCGTTAACTTAGGCTTTCATGGAAAGAACAATTGACCACGCCCACTTTTACGACCTCTATTTCTGATTTATCAAAAATCGGGTAAATGTTAATGTGTATTAAAGGCCTGCGCAAGACGAATTGTATGAATTATGCTTTTTTCGACACACTGACTTTGTCTACTCAATCATGCGCTATGTATTTGATAGGCAATGACAACCAACAACATCCCCAATTTTGATTCATGTGTGCC
Source organism: Musca domestica (assembly GCF_030504385.1). Taxonomy (NCBI): domain Eukaryota; kingdom Metazoa; phylum Arthropoda; class Insecta; order Diptera; family Muscidae; genus Musca; species Musca domestica. The sequence continues at coordinate 2,074,184 of NW_026712410.1, read as the reverse complement.
ATTGTCTCGAATATTTGCATGGTGTTCTCCATAAATGCAGGGTGTCAACGATGACATCGAACCGTGTCATCGTCAAATTGTGTGCCATTTGTGTACGTGTGCTTAAATTGAGAGAGTGTGTGTGTGTTACTTTCGACGGTGAGGATGTGTTTTTGTGTGCGCTGTAATTTTGAAGTAACAAACACCGCGTAAATATAAAATTGAGTTCAATAACAAAATGTGCATAGACATCAACAAATGAATAGAAAAAATTAAATATTTACTGAACAATCCCAATTTATTGGTGATTATCATAAAATGTTGGTCATAAAAAAGAGGTAAATATTGTTTGCCTATTTTCTATCTACATAAAGTGTTCTTTTAAAATTAAAGTTTGTGGGCGGAGATTTGACTCTCATTCAATAACAGAATATGCACAGAATTGAACAATGGAGGTATATAGTGTTGTTACGTGAATTACAGTAGCACTCATTCTCATTTACACATCACTACCGGAGGCAAACATTTACGAAATTATAATCAAAATAAGAAATTTTTTCAGGAGATTATTGTTTTTTATAAGGATTAACATTTTAGATTGTTTCGTCAATAACCACGAAATGTGAAAATTTTGTGTGGACCAATTAGAAGTACCTTTAATATTTTAGTATTCGCCAAGAAATTATTACAAAAAAATTATTCTTTCACATATCGGAAAAGCAGGTAGCGATTGCGCTTTGCCTTCATCACGCGTGTGTCTTTTTCGTTGGCAGTTGTTTCATAATTGTTGTTGTTTTTTTGATAGAACATTTTTGTATGACACACTATTCAACATTCCCTTTTATTGGTCATTACATGTTATGACGATGGGTTTGAGTGTGACCGACATGACGAAACATCGAGCATTTGGTTGGATGTCACGTACTGTTATGCGTTTGATCAAACAGGGCACAACACGACGAGCGTTTTCTCTCCATGACATAAATAGAGAAAATTGTCACATTTGCAGCCCTTTAATGTGTATGGATGATATAAGGCTGAGTTTTTGGAAATTCGAAATATCAGTGAATTGAATTATGTGAAATGAAATAAGTGTAATAAAAGTACTAAAAAGCAATAAATTTAGTACCATTTGTTAATATGTGAACGGACTGAGGCAAAATCTTGACATTTGGTAAACAAATTAAATTTGGGAAGTAGGGTTACTATGAGGAAGTGATTTTGGATACGTGTACTAAGCAGTATTCGAAAATAAACAGTACACAAACATAGTGCACTGTACCGGTACAGTAACACCAAAAAAATTTTAGTGGTAGTGTACCGGTACATTTCCACTCGGGGGCGAAACTTGCTCGTGAGCAGGATTGCTCAAAGAGTGGTTCTAACTCCAGTTGCAAAAATTCGGCAACTTTTATGGGTTGTAACCAGAGGTCTTCTGAGTGAGTATGGCAGAGCTCAGATTTGCTCATTTCCACTCGGGAGCGAAACTTGCTCGTGAGCAGGATAGCTCAAAGAGTGTTTTTTACGGAATCTACTTTTCACTCTTTTGGTTTGTGTTGGAGCAGTCCTAGGTCACTTCTGTTTGAAAAATTAGAGTGGGAGTAGAATCATTCAAAAGAGTTTGTTAGAGAGTGAAAATAATTAGATTTGTGTGTGTATGTGATGTTGCTGTGAACTTTGAAGGGAGGGAGCCCGGGGTCACAGGTTAATCGTGTACAAAAAAAAAGAAAAAAAAAAAAAAACAGCAGAATGTATTGCAATGACCGGTGGTTTTTGCGTTGTCATAATTTATTAGGATGGCGCATGCATAGTAGGTTGCAGTCTAAAACGTTGTTATGGTTACAACGTATTGGGAAAGGATCGCACTAAAAGTGCCAACTCCACATTCTGCACGGTAAAAGAGGATGCCCCCACCCGAACAAGAGGAGAGTGTCACAGTTCGGAAGACAACCATAGTGACTGAGGTCCTATCATCCTTTTTTCCAGGGTTCGAGTGAGTACCTAACGAAAGTTCTCAACCTAGCCACACACATAGTTCCCGACGCCTGGAAAATGTGCCCAATGGACCCGCTGCTGAAGCCGGCAAAGGCGAACAACACAGGCCAACTTCCCTTCGCCAGTAGCTCAGACCCTTGATGCTTTACTCCTACCCAGCATTAGAGGAAATTATCCAGTTGCCAAACCGCAGCACAGATTCCGTCCACAACAGCATTGCACGCAATTTCCACACATATTAGAGGATTGAACCAAAACGATCCGTGTCATAGAACAGCCGTGTTAGCCGGCAGCACTTTGGGTGCGAACAAGGAAACCTTGTTGACCTCTTATAACCCGATAGGTCGGTATGTGGTCAGCGATGCGGCTCCAGTATGGTCTGCGAATACTAATACTACGCAGTAGCATGGAAGGACATCCAGACCTGCCAGAACTGCGACAGGGTGCCCCCTCATGACACCTGTAAACCATGTAGATGAGTGGGCGAAACTCATTCCCGTACGTCAGCATAAGCATATGCTTTCGTTGCAGTACCTGTTTGGGTGTTATCGTTGGAGTCATCCCAACCATCATATGGTGGATACAACTCCCCCAACCCATGCGTGTCAGGAAGGACATTCATGATGTAGAGAGGGTGAAAGAGCCTCTAGATCAAGAGAAAGAAAGAGAGAGTCTCTAGATCAAGAAGCCTATCAGGCAGGTCTGAGTGGTATTCATACTGATGTAGTCACAGATGCCATCACCTATAGTTTGGGGCAATTACGTTCAGCACCTCTTTAACTGTCAGCCAAACCCAACCCACTTCAGACCTTCGAAAAACTCGCTCGATTTTGCTCATAGAGTGAAACTAACTCGAATCCGACGACGTCATTAATACTATAATTATTGACACTGGTGTCATGAGAAGGCACCCTGCCACAGTTCTTGGGGCAGTATTCTGGCATGTCTGGAAAGCCTTTCACTGTGTAGCACTTATGTCCGCAGAGCAGATTGGGCCGTTTAGCTGACCACGGACCGACTTATCGGGTTATATGAGATGAACAAGGTCTCCTTGTCCGCACCCCAAGTGCTGCCGGCTAGCGCTTTGTTCCTACTTTTTATTTTGGTTTGTCGCTTGGCTTGCGCGTACGACTTGAACATGCTGTGGAACGTGACCCCTAGTATCTTGGGTAGCTCGTGCTCGCTATTATATTTCCCTTGACCAGCACATTCAGCTTTGATTTCATCTCCGCAGACCATGTGGTAAACAGTTTGGCCGTTGATTTAGTGGCGGATATTTTCATATTCCTCCCGTGTAAGTAGGCCGAAAGCTCCGCGAGATAGGTGTTCGACCTTACACACATGTACAACCTGCATACGTAACGATAGCAATCCCGTCTGGAGGATGAGGTATTCCGGAAAGGTAAAGGTCAAACAGTTCCGGAGACATCTCACTTTGGAGAGCTCCCTGTTTCACTCCACGATAGCCCTAATTCTTGTTCCAGAATTCCGCTCCCGAATGGCGTCCACACATACAGTTGATTATCCAACACTTCAAACTTGGCTGAATTGTAGCCCTCTCTACATCTTCTAAAAGTGTGACGACTGTATCAAACGCCTTTGATTAATCAAGGGCTACCAATACAGTTCTATGACACGGCTAGTTTTGGTTTAATCGCCGACTGTTTTGTATTGATATGGCGTGCAAGGTTGTTTGTGTCAATGGTTAGCCACTGGTCAATGGTTAGCCACCAGTACAAAGACTCCTTTGATGCTGATTCTTTGTACTGGTGACAAAAGCGAAATTGACCTGCATTTGCTAGTCCTGCTGGGAAATTTTGTCTTATATCCGGAATTCGATCAGCAGGTATATAGCGTGCGGCTACAGAATTGATGATGCCTCAGAAAATACTTTCAGCAACCCGAACAGCAGAGGTTTTGGGTATTTACCTGAAGAGAATGTTTGTGAAATCTTTCCCGTGGTTAAGGAAAGTGCGGAAATTTGACCTCCTAATAAATACGAATCAAGAGAAATTATAGGCTATACACTATGGTTAAGTCTGGCGAACTGTAGCACTAACGTCTTAGCATTCGTGCAGCACGACCACTTTTTAGGTCAGATTTGAATAACTCTATAGTTAGATTTTCATTATATTAAGTATAAAAAAGTCTGATTTGTTTTATATGTTCAATCAGTTGTTTGGCGAGGCTTATTGCTGGTCTAAGCAATAGGGAAACTTTGTGTTATAATTTGAATGGAGCAACGTAGAAAAACCGAAACGATTAACATACTGCTCACACGAAGTCACAAGCTTTCATTTTTTTAATCGTTTTCTACCAAGCAAAACAAAACAACAAACATTTTAATGCCAGAAGCACACGAACAATGCTTGAATGTACTTCGAATGTGAGTTGCCGAGCTGTATCGTTTGCGGTTTGTTCCGAGAAAATACAGAACGAAACAATCGCTAACGTTTATTTCATTTATTTTCATAAATTGCAATGTACTTGAATTGATTCGCCTTCTTTTCTTATATTTAGGTGTTTTTCTTGCAAGATAGTCGGTTGAAGTAGATTTGTGTTCGCCATTTCAATGTTCAAATGTTCGCCTTCATATAAGGGTTATACCAAAACGTATGTTTTTGAGTTCAAATTGTTTGACTTCTATATGATTTTTCAATTAACTTATAGTTATTTCATATTTAACTTATAGTTAGTTTCTTAAGAAACCACCAATGGTTGATCTCCAGTTGACTTGGTAGGTTACTCTACTGTCGTAGTAAACACACATTTACTCAATTTAAGCACACGAACAAAAGACTAATGGTTTGATGTCATCGTCGACATATTGCTTTTTGGAGAGCACCATGCATATTTTCGAGTCGATCATGAAACGGTCGAACCGGTCGAAATGCACACATGAATCAAACTGGGGATTGTTGTTGGTTGCCAAGGTCGATTAAATACTTAGCACATGATTGAGTAGACAGTCAGTGTGTCGAAAAATACAGATTTGATACAATTTGTCTTGTACCACCCCTCTTCAATTCTTAACCAATATACGTCAATCATTTTTTTTTCGTAAGGAAATACCCTAGACACATGTTAATGGAGAAATTGCTCCAAATTGAGAATTATTAAAAATATCGAATGTAAGCGTTAGACCCCAGTTGTGTCTCAACAATATAAATTTAATCATTTTACACTTACCTAACGGCACGGCGCAAAATTCGACGTAGCACATAACCCCGGCCGGAATTGTCGGGAACTCCTCCATCGGCTAAAGCAATGGTTAGAGTTCTTGCATGATCAGCCAAAACTCGATAGGCCATATCTACGCCGGTAACATCTTCTGCTCCAACTTTACCTCCATATGGAGCACATCCTGTTCCTACATGAATAGCGTCAAAAAGAGGTACAAATATGTCAGTGTCGTAGTTTGAACGTTTATTTTGAATGACTGAAACCAAACGCTCAAAGCCCATACCACAGTCAATGTGCTTTTTAGGCAATGGTTTCAAGGACCCATCTTGTTCTCGATTAAATTGAATGAAGACTAAATTCCATATTTCCAATACATCGGGGTCATCCATGTTTACAAGCTCGGGGACACTACGACCACCTATACGATCAAAATGTAATTCGGAACATGGACCACAAGGCCCCGTCTCCCCCATTTCCCAAAAGTTATCTTTCATATTGCCTGGTATGATATGTTCAGCTTTTAATCCTAAATTCATCCATATTTGCTTGCATTCTAAGTCTGGCTCCAAACCACTTGTTTCATCTCCACCAAAGTACGTCACATACAATCGATCCTTATCCAATCCTAATCGCTCCGTTAAAAACTCCCAAGCCCAGGCACATATTTCCTTTTTGAAATAATCACCAAAGGACCAATTTCCCAACATTTCGAAGAACGTGTGATGATAAACATCTTTACCAACATCGTCTAAATCGTTGTGTTTACCACCTGCACGAATACATTTTTGACTATTGGCTACACGAAGCCACTTTGACATGTCACTATTGGGATCTGCTGTTCCTAAGAAAATAGGTTTAAACTGATTCATTCCAGCATTTGCGAAAAGCAGCGTTGGGTCATCCAAAGGAATAGTACTGGATGAATGCACATAAATATGATTTTTCTCCTTAAAAAAGTCCAAGTAGGCTTGGCGGACTTCAGCAGCTGTAAGAAAATGCATTTTGATGATCCAGTCAGAAACCTGAAATGAATTAATAATGTAACAATGTGCCACGTTAGTGGAACATGTAAGCAAATTAAAAAATATAAATATGTGAATTTGTGGATGTACTTTTGAGGGGAATAAAAAACAAAAATATGTAATTTAATATTATAAAATATTATTGATAAAATTCATTTAATTGCAATATTTTCAAACTCACCAATTTATGTTAACCACTTTAATGCAGATATTTTAGTTCCGTTTCGGCTAGTACGTTTATGCATGGGTATAGGGACGTGTATGTCGACTTTCGAAGATTAAAATTCAACCTTTAGAATCAAGGGCTATATAAGGTCCATGTTAGAAGAATACAGGTAGTCGCATCGACACAACTGCTGGATAAAAATAAACTATCAACCCGATTTTGGAATCGTAAACGTTTTTTTTTTTTTTTTTTTTATAATTGTTTAATTTATTGAATCTTTCATATATTTAATGAAATTAACAATAAGGTTTCATATCTTATATACTAATATTTTTATAGGGAGGTTGTCAATACAATCACCCCATATGTTTTTCATGCTTTAATTATTATTGTTTTTTTTTATAATATAGATGTGTGTTATTTTGTGGGCTTGTGGATACAGTTATATCCGTGAATTGATTGGATAGGTAGTTAAGATTAGTTTAGATACAGATATATCTAAGTGAATCGTGGACTACAGAAATAGTCTTACGGATATAATGTTGCTTTGTTTAGATACAGTTATATCTAATCATCCCGCGGACTACAGTAATAGTCTTATCGATTTCTTCACTAATCTTCCCGCGGACTACAGTAATAGTCTTTTCGATTTCTTCACAGAAGCAGCTTCCAATTTAGCATACTACTACCTGCAGAAGTATAAAAGTGGGCGACATTCAATTGGCCAGACAGGAGCTGAAAATAATGAGAGCGTAAGACAAAAAAATAAACTATATGATAGAAAGAGTGTCACGTCTGCGCAGTCTATCGTGGCCTCCGAATAGTAGGAGTTGGCGGGCCAAGTTATTTGGGTGCTCGGATAGTTTGTTTAAGTACCTGCGGCAAAGCTTCTTTATTTCTTCTTCAACAGTAAGTATATTTAGGTCCTTGTGGATGTTTGCGTTCCTTATGTACCATGGTGCACCTGTAATAGATCGAAGAATATTCGACTGTCTTCTTTGTAGTTTACTTACGTTAGAGGCACTAGCTGTACCCCAGAGCTGTATGCCATACGTCCAAATTGGCTTTATTATAGTCTTATATAATAGGACTTTATATTCTAATTTAATAGAAGAACGTATACCAATTAACCACTCAAGATTGGCCTTTTTTAGTTTAATTTGTGTGATTTTTGCATCGATGTGTTGCTTCCATGTAAGTCTTCGGTCCAGGTGCATTACGAGATATTTTACGGTATCTTTCTGTGGAACTTGAGTATTAAAGGTTTTTATCGTGGGGCAAAGTTCACGTCTTAGAGCAAAAGTAACATGTATGCACTTGCTAGCATTTACCGATATTCTCCATTTTGTCAGCCAATATTCGAGAAGATATACATGGTATTGTAGTTTTTCCGACGCAATCAGAGGATCCTTGTGTATGCTAATGAAAGCAGTATCATCAGCAAACGTTGAGGTTAGAGTTTCATTGGTTGTGGGCATATCGGCAGTAAATAACACGTACAGAATTGGTCCTAAGATATTACCCTGTGGGACGCCAGCCAATATTTTTCTCGAATTTGAAAGTATGTCTTTCGATTTAACAACAAACGTACGATTTGACAAATAACTACAAAAAAGTTTATGAGTGTTTTTAGGTAGAGTTTCACAAATTTTGTATAGAATTCCAAGATGCCAGACTCTGTCAAACGCTTGGGAAATGTCTATAAATAGCGCCGAGCAGTACTCCTTCCTTTCGAATGCCATTCTAATGTTTGTGACTATGCGGTGCACTTGCTCAATAGTACTGTGGTTCTTACGGAAGCCGAATTGGTGGTCGGGGATAATACTGCTATTGTAATATGGGGAGTTAACTTCCTTAGTAAAGTTGTTTCGAACAGCTTTGAGAGTATAGATAGAAGACTGATGGGTCTATACGATTTTACCTGCGTTGGATCTTTTCCAGGTTTCGGAATCATTACTATTTCAGATTCTTTCCATACAGACGGGAAGTACCCTACTCGAAGAATGCTGTTAAATATAAATAACAATAATTTAACGGCCGGTGTTGGTAATTTCTTGAGCATGTTTGGAGTAATTCTATCTTTACCCGGGGATTTTTTTAGTTTTATCGAGGCTATAGAACTTTCGATTTCTTTTAGAGAAAATCGTATTGGATTCGGAACAATGTCGTCAATTAAAGGTTGAACAACTGTCGATGGTCCGGGATTTGGGGTAAATACAGATTCAAGATGTTCGGCAAATGCGTTTACTTTTTCTTCTGTAGATCTTGCCCAAGTCCCATTTTCTAGGCGAATTGGAGATTCGTGGGCGATAGGTCTTCTCAAGTTTTTTGTGGCTTTCCATAAGCTGTAGTCAGTTCTCTCTGTGGGATCCAGGTTATTTAGGAATATTTTTAGGTTTCGCTCTTCATTTAATCTGAGTGCTTGTTGTAAGAGTTTTTCACATTCTTTTAGTTTTTCCCGAAACCTAGGTGATCGGTGCTTCTGCCATTCTCTTCTGGCCATCCTTTTATCAGACACGAGTTTTCGAATGGTCGATGGATTATGGGAATTATTTTCTAGTTTTGAAAATTTAGTGGGAGTGGCAACATTGACAGCGGTGTTGACTATCGAAGTAAATATTTTAACTGCATTGTCAATTTCTTCTCCGGACTTTAGAGGAGTGTTAGAATTCACATGTGTACTGACATATTTTTTGTACTTCATCCAGTTTGTATATTTATTTGGTAGATAATCCGGGGAAGTTGCGAGTTGAACATCATTTAATGTTATTATAGTTGGGGAATGGTCTGACGACAAGTCAAACGAGGGTACCACGGACATTTGTTCCCTCTTAATATTCTTTGTTACCGCAAAGTCAATTAAGTCAGGACGTTTTTGCAGGTCTGAAGGCCAGTAAGTAGGCTGGCCAGTAGATAACACGTCCAGTTTAGCGGACGAAATGGAGTTTAAAAGCTGTCTACCTCTGGGTGTAATAAGTCTAGATCCCCAGAAGGTGTGTTTGGCATTATAATCTCCAGCTGCAATGAATCTACTACCAAGAGATGAGAAAAAGTGTGCGAATTCATCTTTGCTTATACTATGTCTCGGAGGACAATATATTGCAGATATAGCTGTATTCGTTGAAGATAGTGCAACTGTTGTAGCTTGTAGGTGGTCAAACTTATATTCTGGCATGGGGTAATGCTGAATTTTATTAGAAATTATCACCGCGGTGCCACCGCAAGCTCTCCCACTAGGGTGTTTAGTGTCGTATGTACTGTAACCGTTTATTCTAAAACAGTTTCTAGAAGTGAAATGAGTTTCAGATACCAGTAAAATGTGTATGTTGAGTGAGTGAATAAAGTTTTCGACTTTGTGTTTATGTTGGCTTAAGCCGTTTGCGTTCCAAAAACAGATTCGAATTTTATCTATTTTTGTTTTAAAACTATTTGCATAATCATAGATTGATTTCTCACAATATCTTGCATCATGCTTTGCATACTTGTCATAAAAGAATTCATGGTGACGATTAGTTTTTCGATGGATGATTCTATATTTGAATTTTTATAGTTGGGTGAGTCATTTCTCAAAGTATCAGAATATAAGTATTGCATATTCTGTGAGGGGAGATTGTAATTAGGAGCGGTGGTTTCATTCCTCTTGTTTAGCTCGGGGAACTCAGCTGTTTTGATATTAAATTGTGGATTTTCCCGTACCCGGTAGCTTGTAGGCTTTTTTGTGGCTAAGCTAGATTTTGTTAAGTGGATATATACAGGACATCCTCTGTAGTTTGAGTTTGATTTCCACCGCAATTGCTGCACTTTTTGACGCTTGGGTCAGTTTTGGGATGTGGACATTCCGATGATTTGTGGAGGTCACCACAAGTAACACAAACCGATAGCAATTTACAATACGTTTTGGTATGCCCATACTCTTGGCAGTTTGTACATTGAGGTTGGCCTTTTCTTTTTTGAGGTTCTTCAATTTTCACACCGCGATTACAAAGAAGCCTAAGGCTATAAATTGGATGAAATTGTCCCTTTTTCTTTAGTTGCGAAGATTCGTATGTTAGTTCTACTTTAAACATAGGTTGCGGAATTTTATCTTTATTGAAAATGTTGATGATAGACTTTGTTTCGAATCCTTCTGCTGCGAGAGCATCTTTTATGTCCTCTATGGGTGTAGAACTATGAAGGCCTTTAATGACGACGACTAGTCCTTTTGAGCTCTTAATCTGATAGGTGTAATAATTCTTCTTCTCAGAATCCAGAGCACGAACTAGGTCCTTATAATGCGACTCAGTATAGGTTTGTATTTTCGTCTCTTGGAGATTTCCTCTCTTAAGAGATACCACGTGAAAATTAGGTTTACCCAATATTTGGGAGAGTTTGTTCACAAGATTGTTTGTAGTTTCTTCGCGAAGATATAGTGGGGGAGGTTTTTGGGATCTAACCGGTTGTATCATTTCATCAGCCTCGTTATTCGAGCCGAGAATTGAGAATCTGTTGTTGCGGTCATTGTTGGAGTTCTAGAACTAGCCTTACGCTTTGTTACTAAGACATATCGGTCCATGCCTGGAGGAACTATGTTTTGCTTCTTGTTTTTTTCAAGAGACTCATGCTTACTTGAAGCGATAGTTTCTTGATGTACAATCGCATCGTGTGATAGCACCTTTATAGAATTTATTTTGGGCGTGTTTACATTGTTTTGTTTATATGACATTTCTGTTGTTTCGTTGGGAGTAGTCTCACCTGGCAAGTTTTTGTCATGAAAAACTCTCGGCGATGCCGACTTAGAACGGCTTTGGGGTTTAGCTGTAAGATACCAGCTTTCGTGGCGTTTTGGCGCGGTTGAGCTGAAATCTGTCGACGTCAACTTAAGGTATACGTTTTGCCCGTTCTCACTTACATTTCTCTCTTCCGTATGAGAGAGTGACATACACTTGTTGTTGTTAACACTATAACAAACCGACTTATGTGCTTGGGAAAAAGAGGATAAAGTAGAAAAAAAAAAACTATTTTGCAAAAATTCTTAATAAAAAGGATTTTTTTAGCAGGTTTTTTTTTTAGATTATATTTCCTGAGATTATTTAATAGCGTACTGTTTGCTTTTATATTATTTATTTTGCTTTGCTTGTGAAAAAAACACCTTTCATTAGCAACGAAAAATAAAACGCGTCCGTACTTAACGCCGGAATCGTAAACGTTGAATGAAAAATTATTGAAATTTTCAAAAAATTTAAAAAAAATCATAACAACCTCCGATTTGCATTCCATAAGAAAACATATAAAAATCGACTTTTTGACAAAACATTTTAAGAATTTTGACATATCAATGTTCCAAATCGTTGATGCATGTACCTGTATTCATGGTACAATGATATCAAGGTAGGGCTATGATACCATATGATTTCAATTTTTTCATTTTCTTGGCTTAATATGTCATCTTTATTTGTTTATGTATGCGTTTTCTTTTCAATAACAAAAGAATTGTTCAGAAAACATTCAAATTCGGATGTTTTCAAAATGTTTATTTCATCGTATGCATCAACAAAATCTAGAGTTTTTGTAGCGAAATAATCCTTCATAGATATATAGAACCTGGTTTTGAAAAGAAGTGTTGACCTTTCATTCAGTTTTCGCGGTTTTCAATTATTTATTCAAAATAAATGCAACAAGTTGTATGATTTTTTTATTGTTTTGATACTAATTCTGACATTACAAGCCAAACAGGTAGACCTCTATACTTGCAATTTTTTCAAACTTGGCCTACCTTCTCTTCATTGCCTGTATTCTTCTACCATGTTAAGGTCGGTCAAGAAGACTACCTTTGACAACAATTTGACAATAAACTTAAGCTGCTATCAGTCATAAAGACTTTTTTTTTTTTTGTTCGAACGTTCCCGCGCCTCACATTCCCACCCCTGCCGACCGAGGGGCGACCTCCCTTTACGGAGGGATCGCGTACACATCATGATCCGCATCATAATGGGAATTCAGTAGGAAATTTAAAACCAGCTACAGAATTTAATTCATCAGCTAGTTTGTCAAATAATAAAACATGTATGTTAATTGTTTAAAAATAAAATTATTCTAGATTTAATAACTTCTAAACTCATACCAAAATCTACATTACAGTACACAGAATTAAAGTCAACACACATTTTACTAAGAGGTTCGCCCATTGAATAATTCGTGCGGTGAAAATCAGTATATAATAATTGGTAGTATCTACTAGATCTAAACGGAACATTAATTCTAATAGATGAAATCAGAAAATCTGAGGGTATATTACCATTTAATATTTTTAGTACAAACATGGAGTTCAACATAATACGTCTGCTTTTAAGTGTAGGCAATCTAATTAATTTTAGCCTGCTAGCATAAGAAGGCAAAACAAAATCACTATTCCAATGTAAACCTCGTAAGGCAAATAGCAGAAATTGTTTTTGCACGGATTCTATTTTATCTGAGTATATTGCATATTGAGGATCCCTTACAACAGAACCGTATTCCAATATAGGTCTAACAAGAGACGTAAATAACTGTTTTGTTATATATGGATCAGAAAAATCTTTGGCTAACCGTTTAACAAAACCTAAAACACCATTTGCTTTATTTACCATTGTTATTACATGGCTATTAAAATTTAATTTTGGATCCATCAAGAGGCCAAGATCAACAAATGAATCTACAGTTGATAATGAATGACCGTCAATATTATATTTTAATATCAGAGAAGAAGATCTGGAGAAGCACATATGCTTACATTTGCTTAAATTTAACTCCATACAATTTAACGTGCACCATTTAAAAAGGCTATCTAAATCGTTTTGAAGTAAACTCGCTCGTTTATCACAATTATGGGAAATGAATAATTTAACATCATCTGCGTACATTAACAATTTCGAGTAATTTATGGAATTAGGTAAATCGTTGATAAATAAAAGAAAGAGGACCGGTCCAAGGTGACTTCCTTGCGGAACACCCGATGGAACGTTAATCGTTTTGGATAGATACCCTTCAAACAAAACTAGTTGTGATCTATTTTGTAAGTAAGATGATATCCATTTGACTAAGTTTGTGTTGAAACCCATATAATTTAATTTATATATTAGGAGTTCATGGTTAACCCTATCAAAAGCTTTACTAAAATCGGTATAAGTTGTATCAGTTTGTTTACGCTGAACAAATCCTTTTATTACTGTTGACGTAAATTCTATAAGATTTGTTGTAGTTGAAAGACCACTACGAAAACCATGCTGATATGGACTCAATATAGATTGAATTTTCTGTGAAATTACTGCAGTAATTAATTTTTCAAACAATTTTGGTATGGCACTTAATTTTGCAATTCCTCTATAATTTGACACATTAGTAAGACTACCAGACTTATGTAAAGGAATAATATAAGATTTTTTCCAAAAAGTAGGAAAGTGACCAAATTTAAGTGAATAATTAAACAATATAGTTAACGGAAGTGCTAATGTTTCTGAACAATATTTAAGAATTATATTAGGTATGCCATCCGGTCCTGGACATTTAATCGATTTTAAACTACGCAGACTATTGGACACATCATGACGTTGTAGAAAAGGCATACAAATTTGATCAGCCTGTGATAACTTATAAGGATACGAATCTTTAATTTGGCAAGATGTACTGGAATAGGTTGTGGCAAAAAATCTGCGAAACATTCAGCAATATCTGTGCCTGTGACAAATTCTTTATTGTTATATTTCAATACTGAGGGCTTTGAGGAAACTTTTCGTTTTAGATTAACAAAATCATAAAAAGATTTAGGACTGGATTTAACATTATTTTTAATCTTGTCTAGGTAAAGATTATACAATCGTCGAGACTCTAAAGTATATTTAGATCTAGCAACAGAGTAATTAGTATAGTCTATTGTTAAGCCTGATTTTTTATATTTACGAAAAAGCTTATTTTTAGAATTTTTTAAACTTGATAACTCAGGGGTTATCCATGGATATTTATTTGAATTTTTAACTCTAGTGGTTGGAACACATTCCAGTTTAAATCTATTTAAAATATCATAAAATTTATCAATTACATATTCTAAATCTGTATGGCTGTTACACAGGCACACAGAAGCCCAATTTATGGAGGAAATAAGAGTATTAAGTTTTCGAAAATTAGTTTTTTTGTAATTAAGGACAGTTTTAAATGAGTCGGACTGACTTTCTTCAATTACATAACTGTGAGTCATGGAGATATATAAAGTTGGATGGTATATATCTTCAGGAGTGCATATTGGAGGAATTCTGAATATATCAAAATGCTGTGTTATATTTACAAACGCCAAATCAAGAATTTTGCCATGCGAATTTTTTACACTATTTATTTGATAAAGATTTAAGTCACACAAACTATTTACAACATCAAATGTATACTGGGTACTGTTCATTTCAGATGGCAAAGGAATCAAAGCTTCAGAATCTGGCATTGGAAGCCATTTAATGGAGGGCATATTAAAATCACCAAGGATCAGAATGCGATCGGAATCTTTCATTTTTTCAGTAATTAAATTTATTTCTGATAAATGCTGATTATAAATGTCAAGTGAAGATGAGGGGGGAATATAAGAGCAAGTTACAAACAATTTAGATTTGCCCAATTCAATGGAAACACAAACAAATTCTATATCAAGAAAATCATTTAGATCAATTAAATTAGTGGTATATTTGGTATCAACTGCAATAAGGACGCCACCACCTTTTTAACAAACACGATCTTTTCTAAATATTTGATATTTTGAACATAATATTTCACTATTTAATATAGATGTTTTTAACCAAGTTTCGGAGAAAACCAATACATTATAATTGAAACCAATGCTATCAGTATATAAACTGGTTAATTTTGTATTAAGCCCCCTTACATTCTGATAGCAGATAGAAAATGAGTCATTTAGTTTTTTGGCACCGAGTCTGGTCTAAGAGGCAAATGAGCTAAATTATCGGATCTCTCCACAAATTCTTTAATAAATGCCCTAGCAGGCCAAAATTCTTTTAAAATCAACTGTACAAAAATATTGTCAGGCACAACGATTTTGAAAGAAGATCTACTTTCAGAAAATGCAGATCGGAGCTTATAACATTTCAAAAAGTAATCTCCCTCAATTTTTGATTTTATATAATAGTTTATGTCATCGGCCGTTGTTTCTGGTGCAAACCTTGTTGCAAATATCATTTTCATGGCGGGGGCCATGGATAATGATCTTTGGACAGGTTGAGTTTTGCCAGTAGCAGTCTCGGGACGATCACTAGTGATAAGTGAAGGAAATGATAATTCCTGTATGTCACGAGTAGATTGTGAGGTTTTCTTAGAAACCTCACTATCAATATTAATAACTTCAGGATTAATTACCCCTTTACCTATACCGCTGTTATCTACCGGAACTGGGTGTGTAATAACACTGGCATACGACTATTCACGTCCATTCTCAGTTGTATCAGTGATATTAACTGAGACCGGTTGTGGAACAGTGTTCTCAACAGAAACTATTGCTTTGCGACTAGGCATTCCCTTAGTTGGTGCCTTTTTCGCAGCCCTTTTGCGTTTCTGTCCAGAAACTGACGGTGACGACACAAACTCATCTAACTCTTGGTATTTCTCAAACAATGTAGAGAAATTCTCAAATCGGAGTGATAATGAGGAAAAATCTTTTTTCATCGATGTCAATTCCGACTGCAAATCCTTTACAAAATTATAAAAGTCTGCAGAGAGTTTCCTGCATTGCACACAACACCAACGAACACCAACATTATTTCTAATTGTGTCTACTACTTTTGCATCAGGTAACAGGTAACACACAATTCATCCTCAGCAACAATATTACACAATTCAAAAGGGCACGACATTTTCTTTATTTTAATTATAACTATTTCTTTTTTAATACACAAGTTCCAAATATTTTATTTAAGATTAGATCTGTAGCTGGAATTTTTGTTATTTATATTTATTCTTTTTTATTTATTTTTTTTTAATGTTGGCAACTCTTTTGAGATGACAAACAAAACAAGACGATAATGTTACAACAACTAATTAGCTAATGTAACAAAAGAAAGAGGATAAAAGGAAAATGTAAAACTACACAATTTTAAAATTGATATAACTTTAAAACACAAAACAAGATTTTAAAACACTACACCAATTATCACTTTGAGTTACAAATCACTATTGAACACTTTTAAACACTTTTTTACCAGATTAATTAATTTAATAACACAATAACTATTAATTTTTTTTCAAAAGCACGGAGCACCACAATTTTTTGAACTAATCACAACAGGGTTGCCAACACATTTTACATATGAAGTGTCAAATTCTTCAAGTGTAAAAATTGCACACTCGACTGGGTTTTCTAAATCCTTTACAACGTAAACGTACTCTAATGTCTGTTGTAGCTGTTTGACCTAAGTTTATTAACTGTAGTTGAGAGATGTTTGCAAGATAATCACGATTATTTGAAAATCTACTACAGAAAATGGGACCGAAAATTGTTGTTGGTATTATCTTTAACCTATTACTCTATGGGCATCCTCAAGCTTTGCAGTCATCAGAAATACACAAAATTTTAAGACAATTAACTTTATTTCCACTGTTGTACATGGTTGTATGAAGGTTTGCATTTCTTTGTAAAATACAAAAGGAAACGAGAGAGATATGATCATGGCTCAATAAGAAAGGTTGCTCAACTTCAAAGAAACTAGAAAAAGACAACTCTGTGCTGGAGTCTTACAGTGTTACATAGTCTTTGAAATATGCAACAGTTGGCTTTGGTTATTTTTATCTTTTTTTTAACAAAATTCTAATATTGGGATATAGCCGCGAAACAAGAATGGAGTTAGGACAACTCTAGTTTAGTAAAAACTCTTCGATTTTTTCGAAATTTTTTCCAGAGGTAGTTATTTTTACCCTTATCCCAAGAAACTATTTTTTTTCTTGGGGGACGGACCCGGATCCACTCAACCGATATAGACAATATAGGTATCGTTGTGGGTGTCAACCAAATTGATGCCAAATTATTGCTGAAACTCTTACCTTTCCAAAATGATACAATTTGTGCTAATACCTTTTCCGTTCCAAAGAAAAAAAATATTTTCCGGGATCATAGTGAAAAAACCTACCACTCAAAAAACTGAAGAGTTTTTACCAAACTAGAGTTAAGCCCGGAGTTATTCCACAAGATTGAATCTAAAATGGTAGCACAATACAGTTTTATCACAAAATTGTACAATTTGTTACCCACTTCCTCGAAATTTTTAATTTATTTAGCAACCAAATTAGAAATAATTTAAAATTTTTGTATTTTTTATTCAAAACAATGCACACATACACAATATGTGTATGTCTTATCCCAGCAAACATTTTTTTCCGATTTTCTTCCGAATTCGGAAAAAAACTCTGCACAAGTTTCCGACTCTGATGTCGAATTCGGAAAGAAATCGGAAAAAAATTGTGTGAGATTGCCCAAGATTCTGAAAGATTTTGCGGAAAAAATTCTGAAAGAACGTAAGAGTTTCGGGGCGAAATCGTATAGAATTCGGCAAAGAAAAAAGGAAAATTCGGAGAAATATAGGATGTTTGATACGAAATTCGGAAAATTTTCGGATGTTTGATACGAAATTCGGAAAAAAATCTGAATTTATTCTGTAGTTGTAATCGAAACACTGAAATACTAAAATTTATCTAATTTTTTAAATAATTGATTCTGTATATATATTTTAATTTAATAATAGATCATTTTTATTCAGTCTTTTTGTGAAATTTAATGAATAAAGAAATTAAAATATAATAAAAAAATATATAATAAATATGGGTTTCTATGGTACTTCCCATAGTTTCCGGAATATGTTCCAATGCTGCATCTAAATAATAAAAAATGAAAAAATATGATTTACATTATCAAAGAGTTTAAAACACAAGGATACAAACCTTTAGTTAAATTTGAATGACTTACCTTATAATTATGACTTTTTTCACTTTAAATTAAAACTTTTTTAATGCAACTCACTGCCCACGTGCTTCGTTTAAATTCTGACGACAAACTGATCATAATCAAAAAACCAAAAAGAAAAATTGTATACACAAAATTCTTCAAATAATTTGAACCGAGCATGTGCAGAGTACTCGGAAACTTTTCGAAAGGAACGGTAAAAAAATCTTAACAGAAAAAAGGTAACTCTCTGCTGATGTAGGAATTTTTGAGTTTTTTTTTCAAATGAAACAAAAGAAACGAGTATGTGCAGATTACTCGGAAACTTTTCTGGAGTAACATTAGAAATTCACGCCAAATAAGAGTTAACTCTCTGTATACGCTGTTTTTTTCTCTCTTTTGCTTTGTTTTGTTCAAACAAAACAAAAGAAACGAGTATGTGCAGATTACTAGGAAACTTTTCTGAAGAAACGGCAGAAAATCTCGACAAAAAATCGGACATCAGATCCCTCGGAAAAAATTGTTAGCTGGGATGCCAGACTATGAAAATTTTCATTGAAAATTTTTTCCCATTTTCATCGGCGTCTGCACACAATTTTTTTTTTCAATGAAAATTATTGATATATTCATTGTTGCTTTACACTGTTTTTCTTATTGATATTAAAAAAAATTTAAACTTTAACGGAATAAATGTAACGAATATTGATTTGAATGAAAAAGAATATACACTATACCACTAAAGTCTATAAACGATATGTTTTATTATTTTGTTAAAAAAAATTAAACGAATTTTATTATTTATATCTTTTTTTATTATTTAACTATGCGTTAGAAAATTAAAAAAAATAAAAATATTAATTCATTCTTTAATGTTAAACTTTTGACACATAAAAATTAAATTTTTATTATTTTTGTATCACAACAAAAGTCTACAAACAGTTGTAGAAAGTACTTCCTCCTTAATGGTTTAGTAGCTGGTTGGTCCTACTTTGCACTGAATCACCTCCTTTAGTTTCTTTGGCATGGAGTAAGCTATTTTTTTTTTTTTTTTGTAAAATCTGGTGATACTTTTCCCCATTCCTGCTTTAAAATTGTCTTCAGTTGAGCGACAGATGGTGGATTAGCTTTTGGACCTTTTGCTTTAAATAAGTCCATAAATGTTCAACAACATTCAGGTCCGGAGATTGAGGAGGATGCTCTAACTTTGAGCTAACGTTATATAATAGCCATTCTTTGACTATTAATGAAGAATGCTTGGGATCATTGTCATGCATGAAGGTGTAGCCGCCATCTAGGTGTAGTATTTCGATGCTAGAAACAAACTCCTCCTTGAGAATATATAAATACATTTGCGCATTCATTGTTCCTTCGATAAACTTCAGTTTTCCAACACCACTTGCGGACATACACCACCACACCATGACTGATCCGCTTCCATGTTTAACGGTTGCTCGTAAGTTCTTAGGTCTAAAGTTGATCCTCCTCTTGCCTATGTTTCTGTTCCTGAATCAGCTTCTCTTTAACAAGATCTTGAGTCAAGTCCGAATCCGCCCGAACTGCTAAAGCCGTAGTTATAGAATTGTAACAATATGGATTGCTTCCCAATAAATATGCCATTTGAATATGATTTGCCAAGATACACCAATTGGAAGTCTTTTCCAAAATCATAGGGCAGCTCGAGCTTTGGTGCCTTTTATTAGCAGGTTTTTCTTTGGAAACCATATCCCAAAAATCATCTTTCATAAGCAAGATTTCAATTTGTATATCTGATAAAAACTGCTGTTTTAGATTAATTCGCTCGAAGGGAGACCTTATATTTGGACCATGCCCTGTACCACAGTGTGGTGTAGGTATTAAGAAGTAAAAAACGGCAAAGTTATATGGAGGATACGAAGATCTCGACCTGCAAAAGTATTTTTCGAATACGAAATTTGAAGCAATTTCATTGAAATATGTGGCTATACGAAGACATAGACCTATATCAACAATGTTCCGCCTCAGAAGCTAGAACCCATTACGAACTACAAATACGAATTTTTGGACAAATCTGTTGAAAAATAATCAAAATACCGAATATCGGGAGGTACCATTATATGGGTCATATACGATATCGTGGATCGATATAGCCCATCTTCGTACCTGACCCGCCTGCATGAATGAATGGTTTTCATTACAGAAATGAATAAATTTCTTTACTTTCACAAAACTTTTTCATTGAATTAATGAATGTTTTTCACTGCATTCAAGAATATCTTTCATTGTATTAATGAAGAAATGTTATTGCATTAATGAATGTGTTTCACGGAATCAATCAAGAATTTTCATAATATTAATGAACAATTTCTTTAATTTTACATTAATGAAACTTTTTTCATTTATTCAATGAACCTCTACGTTGGTTAAAAATCATAACGTGTACAAATTTAACAATTTTCAAAAAAATAAAATCCGTTAAAAATTCTGTTAAAATCTTGAAAATACCTAATGTAGCCGTATATTAGGATCTATACGACGACGTGGACCTGCATCGGCAACTTTTGTCACCAGCTATTACAATATTCAAATGCGAAACTTGAAAAAAATCTATTTATAATGTAGCTAAAAGCATCAAAATACCGAATAGAGGGAGGTACCATGGTGGTTATAAAACGTGGATCTGCACAGACAATTTTCTGTCATAGGCTGTAATATCCATTACGAACTTCAAATGCGAAATTTGAAACAATTCCGGTAAATAATGTTGCTAAAATCATGAAAATACCAAATATCGGGGGGTACCGATATATGGGGGCTATACGAAGGCGTGGACCTGCACAGACAATTTTATGTCATAGGCTATAGTATTAATTACGAACTTTAAATACCAAATTTGAAATAGTTCTGGTAAATAATGTCTCTAAAATCATCAAAATACCGAATATCGGGGGGTACCGTTACATGGGGTCTATACGAAGACGTGGATCTACATGGCCCATTTTCTGTTTTATGCTGTAGTATATCTTACAAACTTCAAATGCCAAATTTGAAACAATTCCGGTAAATAATGTTGAAAAAATCATCAAAATACCGAATATCGGGAGGTACCGTTATTTGCTGGCTATACGAAGACGTGGACCTACATGGCCCATTTTCTGTCTTAAGCCGTAGCATCTATTACGAACTTTAAATATCAATTTTAAAACAATTCGGGTAAAAAATGGCGCTATAATCATCAAAATACCGCATATCGGGAGGTACCGTTATATGCGGGCTATGCGAAGACGTGGACCTACATGGCCCATTTTCTGTCTTAAGCCGTAGCATCTATTACAAACTTTAAATAACAATTTTAAAACAATTCGGGTAAAAAATGTCGCTAGAATCATCAAAATACCGCATATAGGGAGGTACCGTTACGAAAACGTGGACCAACATGGCCCATTTGCAATACCAAAAGTCCTGCAGACATAGTCCACATTTGAGTAAAATTTTATCAACCTACTTCATTTCGTTCGGAAGCTAGAGTGATTTCCACAGACGGACAGACGGACGGACATTGATAAATCGACATAGAATTTTATGCTGATCAAGAATATATATACTTTGTGGGGTCTAAAATGTATATTTCGAGGTGTTACAAACGGAATGACAAACTTAATATACCCTCCATACTCTGGTGGAGGGTATAAAAAATTCTAAAAGACATGAACTTTATTGCTTTCAAGGAAAGTCACAATATACTTACTTTATATTTGGTGTGTCTGGTTACTTTTCCTGCAGGAATTGTGCAGCAACTTCTTTCTGAGAGAAAATATAGTTTTATTCTCTTTTGCAAGGAAAATGCGAAAAGTAAACAGACGGTATTCCTGCAGAAGCTTGCAACTAATCAGCTGATTTGTCAAAACAAACCAATTTGTCCCCCATAAATTAAAACAAAGGAAGTAATACCAATTTTACAAGTTTTTTAAATAAAAATGTTGGAAATAGTCTTTTATTTTCTTATTACATATTAACATTTACGTTTTTCTCATTTTGTAAAGTTTTTCTCCAAAAACTATTAGTCTTGCTAATTTCCAAAAAAAAATATTTCAAATTGAAAGCACAAAAATAAATAAACAAACAATAGAAAACATCTGATTGAATGTCGATGAATGAGAAGAAGAAGAGTTGCAAGTGATTGCAAGAAGAAATTTGTCCAGCAAGAATTTGCAAACTCTCACTGAAAGAACTGTC
Source organism: Musca domestica (assembly GCF_030504385.1). NCBI lineage: Eukaryota > Metazoa > Arthropoda > Insecta > Diptera > Muscidae > Musca > Musca domestica. Next base: position 2,051,686 of record NW_026712410.1, on the reverse strand, counting down.
AAAATTTCTCTCTCGAACCGCTCTCTTTTGCAGAACTTTTGGGATAACAGACGACTTCCAGTAACAATTTGTAACAATTGTTACAAATTTTAGGGTAACCAGACACCCCCATTACTAGCAATAAAAAAGTTCTTAAATTTTTTTGTTATTATTATTCTTGTTCTTAGTATTTTTGTACTCCCTAATGTCTTTGAGTTTAGGTAGACATACGAAAGAGTATAAAATAAGTTGTAGTTTCGTAAACCGATCAGTCAAAATTTAGACAGGGAAGAGTAAAATCGTGTGTGATAGAAACAAAAATATAAATATGGCAGATGCAAGTAACTTTTACGATGCTGAAATTGTTGTACGCTGCGTTCTATCATGATAGAGTAAATAATGCACTTAATACTACGTTACTGCTGCGATTTTCACGAAGAAAAAGGAGTGGGAACCAATGTCAGTGAAAGGTTAGACGCCTTTGTAGCTATTGTTTTGTATGCTGGACTTACAAGATCAAGCCATGAACCAGCTATGGAACTACGGGGCGCGAAGCATATACAAAGCTGTGTTGTCGTACGATCGCTTCATGTGTTTAACACAATTTATTCGATTCGACAATGGAAATACTCGACATCAGCGGCTCATCAACAGCAAAACTGAGGCTATTGTTGATTCTGTACTATATACACAAAAAAATGTTTTACCACTCTTGACTTCATTCCACAGGAGTTCGAGAAGAACCCGAAGCGCACCATCAATAGTACATAAAAAAATAAAGTGATGAATGTGTTCTCCACAGAGCACTACACCTGCTACGTTGATGAACAAACACCTCTACGTCCCTTTGTTTTTCTTTTTTTCAAACAAGCCAGCCAATGACTTAATCCAGTCAAAAAATCGTTTTATGTGTTCTCACCTTAAGAGAAACATCTTCAAATTGAAGAATATAATATATAGCTATTTTTTTATTTTCCTTTACATTTCAGGTATTACCAAGACTGATGGAAGTTAATGTACCGTCGTTGAAGAAATTATTTTTTATGTACAATTTAAATTTAAAACATTTTAAGTTTGCTTTAGTCTGCAACTTCAAGGCAAGATTTGATGGGCTTGTATTTGATCCTCCTCTTGCCTATGTTTCTGTTCCTGAATCAGCTTCTCTTTAACAAGATCTTGAGTCAAGTCCGAATGCGCCCGAACTACTAAAGCCGTAATTATAGAATTGTAACAATATGGATGGCTTCCCAAGTCCGAATCCGCCCGAACTGCTAAAGCCGTAATTATAGAATTGTAACAATATGGATGGCTTCCCAATAAATATGCCATTTGAGGATGATTTGCCAAGATACACCAATTGGAAGTATTTTCCAAAATCATATGGCAACTCGAGCTTTGGTGCCTTTTATTAGCAGGTTTTTCTTTGGAAACCATATCCCAAAAATCATCTTTCATAAGCAAGATTTCCAATTTGTATTTCACAAAAGGACGAAGGCCCATATCCTATTGGAAACTAACGTTATCCTTAAGTGTTACTGAATATTAAGGACTGTGGTTTAATTTTAACGTTAGTTAAAACGTTAGATTCCAATAGACCTTCGTCTGTTTGTAAAATACAAATTGCAAATCTTGCTTATGAAAGATTATCTGTGAAAGAAAAGTCTGACCCCTAACTATATCTTCAAAGGGCATCAAAGCTCGAGCTACCCTAGGACTTTTGGAAGAAGACTCCAAATTTGTATATCCTGGCAAATCATCTTTAAATGTCATTCTTATTGGGAAGCAATCCAGATTGTTAAAATTCTATAATAACGGCTTTACAAGTTCGGGGCGGCTCGGGCATGACTCTTGATCTTGTCATAGAGAAACTGATTCAGGAACATAAACGTAGGCAAGAAGGAGATCAAATACAAGCCCATGAAGTTGTACACTAAAGCAAAATTGAAATGTTTTAACGATGGTAAATACGGATACAATTAACGTGAGTGTAATGCTGAAAATAAAACAAATGATTTCAAAGCAAAGAAAAGAGCGTTCTAAAATATCTAAAAATTTGGATTCTGAAGGAAAATTTGAGTTTTGTTTGAACTCTCATGAAAAATTATCTAGGAAACCATTCGTACATAGATTCCGGGGTCAGTTGTCATTAGCATCAACATATTTTTCTTCCCATCATTATATACGGAAATTGGAAAACACAAACGCTCAAGGTTTAAGGCAGTTATTTGTCCAAGTCCAGCTTATGTGATATATAGTCACTGGTCAAAACTCGACCCGATATGTTCTCCACATATTTACAAATGATCGAATGTCCAAATGATTGACCATGCTCGTTGAGTCTCAGCGCACATCTTGCTGCTTGTTCCTCTACAAATAGACAATAGCGATGCCCCTCTTTACACTTTGCCAATGAAGGAAGCCTTCCGTAAAGAGTGCCACCAAACTTAACCTCTATAAATCAGAATCGAACGGATAATTGACTCATATAACCATTTGATGATATACAGCATCAGCCCCCGCTATTTCCTATGGAGTTCTTGCCGGAATAGAGTGCTATTAAACCTCTTTTAGCTCGCTTCTCAGTATTGCTCTTCCAGTTTAGACGCTCAGATAGTTGGCCTCAGAAGAAAAACCCAATATGACTCCGTCCACCAAGGGTGTTGAAAACTCTGGACGATTCCGATTCCTCGTACAGAGAACGAGCTCAGTTTAAGATTGGTTAAGGCCATTACCGCGTGCAATCTTGATAATTTCCTAAGAGCTCCCAGCAGAATTTCTCAGCAATTAGTAGTACCACATAGTCAGCGTAGGCCATGACTTAAGTTCCGTCTTGTTTCAGATCTATTAATAGATTGTGGATTTGGAACCACTCAAATTCTTGAGTTAATGATTCTACTGCTGAGGACTAGTGGTATGCCAAGGCCTATGAGAGAATTATGAATAGCGTCAAGTGTGACGTTATGAAAGGCCCCTCGATGTCGACGAAGGCTGCCAACGTGAAACATGAACTATTCAGGTTCTTCTCGATATAACCCACAACTTCGTGTTGCGCTGTTTCAACAGACTTGCATTTCACGTAGTCCTGTTGTGCAGTGCTTTTCGAGGTTTTAGGTAATATCTATATATAAGTCTTTCTAGAGATTTCAATAGAAAATACGAAAGGCTGAGGCCTGTAGTCCTTTGGAAGTGCATGACTTGGTTTCCTTGCCATGAAAATATAAGTGACTGTGACCTCCCTCCACAGTGATGGAATGTGCGATATACGCAAACAAGCCTTATAGATTACTTTCAGAATAGGTACTGGGACCGCCGATGCGTGCTGTATCATGGCGGGGATAATAACGTCCGGTCCCGGTGATTTGAAGGTGTCGATGGCCCGCATGATTTTGGGAATGCTTAAAATCCTGTCAATCAGGGTCTCGTCCTCGGCCGCACAGCACTGATGAGTCCTAGCCAACAGATTGAGAGTCTCTCTATTAGAGTCAACCCACGTACCAGCGATCCGCTTTATACTTGCAGTGGATTTAGGATCTTTTAAAAGGAACTTGTGGAACCTGGAAGCTTTATTGACAACTTCTATGAACAGACCCAAGGTTTCCGCTTAGATTTCCTTCTTAAACTGACTACTGCACTTATTGAAAGTCGACTTATATGCTTCCCAATTCGTACAACGTTTGGTCTTGTTGGCCCTGTTATACAAGCGTCTACTTATTTTCCTAAGATCTGCTATGACCTTGGACCACCAAACCGGTTAGCTTTTTCATAAAATTCAAGCAAGACTTTTGTTATGAAATTCACAGAGTCGTCTACGCTTGAGGCTCAGTCCACCTGTATATTACCTGTGGATCTCAGTCTCAATGTAACATACTCTTCAAATTTGTCCCAACGGGCCTCCCTTGGATTTCTATGAGGTTTTTGATGAATGCCCTCTACCGAGACAAATGTGATCTTCTGGTGGTCCGAGAACGAACATTCGGAGGATACTTTTCGGTTCAGTATCCACATTAGTCAGGGTGAGACCAATGATCTCCTCCCAATCTTTCTTCTGGAAATTATCCTCCTTTACCCTTTTACATATTTTGAGATTATGTCAAAAAATAAAATCAAAAATGGACTCACCTCTGGGAATGGTATCCTTACTGACCCCTTGATAGTGGTGTGCATTGATATTGTATTCAGCTGTACAAAATACTGTTACGAATATAACTTTAGATTTAAGTTAATTTAGATGAATTCCGTTAATTTAAGAATTTGAATTGTAACGTAAATTTCTACTACGCAGTTTATTTGAATAACTTCACAACAACAACTACTGTATAGATTTTTCTACATCCTTCCATTTCCTCTTTCATTTTCTATTTTGTTGCTGACGTACAATTCTTGTTAAACGTCATCATTGATGATCGCTTAATTCCTCTTTCTTTGTTACCCCCTCGCCTGTGTATGTGTTGTTGTTATTGTTCACTCAATGTAAGTTTGTATGTGTTCGTTGCATTGGTAGACTGTTCGTAATCTAGGCGTTACCAGATCGTCTAGAAACTTCTGTAGCGACAGGCGAGGCTCATATAAATAGGGGAAATGGAAAGGCAGTTAGTCAGTTGTGAATCAGATCGCGAATTGAAACCGTCGAGTAAAGTAAAGTGCAAAGTAAAGTTGTGTGAATAAAATCATTGTAATTATCGTAATCCGAAAGAACCCGCGTTTTATTTGGTACGAGCTGTATTGGGAAATAAAACAACGTCTACACGGGATTAAGTAAAATCCAAGAACGTAACAATTGGTGTCGGAAGTGAGATTACGATAATACTACGATGAAGTTTAAGGATCTACGAGTGGAAGACTTGAAGAAGGAACTTAATAAATTGGAATTGTCCTCTACTGGCAACAAGGCTGAACTACAAAAACGTCTGTTGGATGAGTTCGAGCGCCGTGGTATGAACATCGATACATATGAGTTTGACAGTAAGGATGAAGTGGATTTATCGGAAATGGGCGAATCCAACGGTGGGGAAGTCTCGTCAGTAGCTGCCAGGGGTGACGATTTCAGAGAAATGCTAGCCAAAATGTTTGAGGAAAATTTCAGAAGGTTCGAAGAAAATTCAAGAATAACGAACGAGAAACTCGAGTACATTGCAGAAGTTATTGGAAGGAGAGTGGAAACCGTGGAGGTCCAAATTAAAGAGTTGGATAAGAAAATGCAGTCGGTTGACGAGAAATTTCTGTCCCACGACCATAGGGTTACAAATCTGGAGAAGACAATTTCGGAACTGGAAATCAAAGGTGGTCCGGTGCGAGTTCCTGATAACACACTAAAAATCAAACCTCCTGTATTCGACGGCTCTACGTCATTCAATGTTTTCAAGTTACAGTTCGAGACAGTGGCTTCTAGAAATTCGTGGAACGACAGCGACAAAGCGGTTGCACTACTTCTGGCATTGAAGGGCAGTGCTGCTGATGTTATACAGAGTATTCCTGTCGCTTCTAGAAACAACTATGAAGATGTTATTGCTGCACTGGAACGTAAGTACGGTGGCGAACATAAACGAAACATCTACCTTATGGAATTAAGGGGAAGAGTACAGAGGGCAAACGAGACGTTACAAGACTTTGCAGCTGAGGTGGAACGTTTGGTGCTAATGACGTATCCAGGAGAGGATCACCCATTGCTGGACCGTATGAAAATCGAAACCTTTGTGAATGGCATACGTGACCCTGAGATTAAGTATGCAACATATGCGTCACCAAAAGCATCATTTTCCGAAACTGTGTCGTTTGCCCTTGCCCAAGAGACGGCAAGAATAGTTGTTAAGCCCCAGACCCACAAGATTCGCCAACTGGAGACCGAAGGTTGCGAACCCAAATCTCTCGTTAACCTCGATCGAAGACGCCATGAGGCGGGTAATAGAAGAGACAAAGTTAGTTGGGATGACTAAGCCCAGGGTTAGATGCTACAACTGCGATAAAGCAGGTCATATTGCGCGCGAATGCAGAGCTAAGCGCAAACGATCCAGGTCATCGTCACCACCTCCAACGAAAGATGGTAGAAGAATGGCCCAACAGTCCACCAATGAGTCACAGTTAAACTAAATCGAGCCAGTCCAGCGGGGCATGAACTGGCTCCCATCGACGATGGCCCCACAATCTCCATAGCAATAGTACAACAGGAAAGTCACAACCTAACAACAACTGGGTACATCAATGGTGATAAGCGAGTTCTGACGTTAGATACTGGCGCATCAAAGTCCATCGTAAGATCAGATCTGGTAAAGGGAAAAATAACGCAACTTAATGGAGTCAGACTGCGCACAGCAACGGGGGAGCCCGCGGCAGTACACGGCAAGATTACCCTGAGACTAACTATTGCCAATAAATCGGAGAATTACGAGTTTATAGTTGCCGATATCGTAGACGAAGTGATAATAGGCGCAGATTTTATGATTGCCTTTGGTATCAATCTGGATATGAAAGAACGTGTGATGACCTGGTCTAACGTCGAAATTCCGTTAAACGTGGGCTACGATGAAAGTACACCCATTAGACGTCTGACCACGGACCATCCAGAGATAATACCGCCCTGTGCCGAAGCAATAATATGGGTACCAATGAATGGAGATTGTGGAGCCGAGAAGTTGTGGGTGGTGGAACCAGCAGAAAACAGAAACAGTAACATCCTAATAGCGAATGCCCTGGTGAAAAGCAACAAGGACGGATTAATTCCTGTTAGAGTTTTGAACCTGTCAAACAAGCAAGAGCAAATTTGCCAATTTTCCGATGTTGGACAATGCACACCAGCTGAAGCTGTAGTTAATTTGGAAACTAGCACCGAAAAGCCAGCTGCCATGGAGAAGAAGCACCTCGACGGCTACATAAAAGAGTGGACACACCAATTATCACCTTCCGAGAGGAACAAGGCTAAGCAGCTATTATGGAAATATGCCTCTACCTTTGCGTTGACAAAAGAGCACCAAGGAAGAACATCAGTGGTGAAGCATGAAATCAATACAGCAGACGCGAGACCCATTAAACAGCCTCCAAGAAGTGTTCCCCTGGCAAAAAGAGACGAGGTTCAGAAGCTGATAAGTGAAATGGAAAAGAGTGGTGTAATAGAACCATCGTCAAGTCCATGGTGCTCCCCAGTGGTCTTGGTCAAGAAGAAAGACGGAAGCACCCGATTTTGTGTGGACTACAGAAAGTTGAATGATGTCACCAAGAAAGACAGCTATCCGCTCCCAAGAATCGACGACACATTGGACACATTAGCCGTGACGTCATGGTTCTCCACCCTCGACCTGCAGAGTGGGTACTGGCAAGTAGAGATCGCCGAGAAAGATAAGGAGAAAACAGCGTTTGGCGTAAATGGGGGTCTCTGGCAGTTCAATGTCATGCCATTCGGACTCTGCAACGCCCCGGCTACATTTGAAAGGCTGATGGAGCGTGTGTTAAAAGGGCTGCAGTGGAAGTCGTGCCTCATATACCTGGATGACATCATAGTCATGGGACGCAACTTCGACGAACACATCAAGAACTTAAAGGATGTTCTACAGCAGCTTTCGTCTTCAGGCCTCAAGCTGAACCCAAAGAAGTGTAGTCTCTTCCAACGAGAGGTGAAGTTCCTGGGGCACCACGTGACGCCGGAGGTCATATCGACGGATAAGGAGAAAATTCAAGCCGTCAGAGATTGGCCGCAGCCCCGAAATCTCCATGAGCTGCGAAGCTTTCTGGGTCTCTGCACATACTACCGTCGATTTGTCCAAAATTTTGCCAACATCGCCGCCTGTCTACACCGTTTGACGCAAAAAGGCCAGAGGTTTCAGTGGGGCAACGACCAGGAGGAGGCATTCAGAAAGCTCAAAGACATGCTATGCAGAGCCCCCATTTTGGCATACCCTATACCTGGCGGCAAGTTTGTCCTGGACACAGACGCAAGTGCGTGCGGCATCGGTGGCGTCCTTTCCCAGGAAATCGACGGACAGGAAAAAGTCATCGGGTACTACAGCCGGACATTGTCGAAACCTGAGAGGAATTACTGTGTGACGAGGAGAGAGCTGCTTGCTGTCCTTGAGTGCGTTAAACACTTCCACAAATACCTATATGGCCAGCATTTCCTGCTGAGGACCGACCACGCTGCTCTCCAATGGTTGCTGCAGTTTAAGAATCCGGAAGGTCAACTAGCCCGTTGGATCGAGAGGCTCCAGAGTTATGACTTCAGAATCGAGCACAGAAAAGGCGGAAAACACGGTAATGCTGATGCCCTGTCTCGTCGGCCATGCAAAGTAGAATGCAAGCACTGCTCAAAGGCTGAGAATAAAGAGAATATCGTTGATGTCCGACTATTGCAGTTTGAGTCGGGTGAAGATTGGTCGACGGAACAACGAGGAGATCCCATTCTGGGCAAAGTAATTTCGGCCATAGAAACGGGCAAACGACCTAGTCGCAAAGAAATTACCTCCGAAAGCCCTCTTTTAAAATCCTATTGGGCCCAGTGGGACAGTCTACTTATAATAGATGGTTGCCTATATCGCAAATGGGAAAGTGAGGACGGTAAATCTCACCGGAACTTGATCGTCGTCCCAGACTCCAAAATAAGAGATGTCTTGTCGGAGTTTCACGATGGGCCAAGTGGAGGACATCTTGGCATAGCAAAAACCGCTGAAAAGGTAAAGCAGAGATTCTACTGGGTCGGCTGTCAAAAATCCATTGCCGACTGGATCGCCAATTGTGAAAGGTGCATAAGAGCTAAAGGTCCAACACGGAAGAGTCCCCTTTGAAAGAATCGCAATGGATGTAGCTGGACCGTTCCCAACAAGCGACTCTGGGAACCGGTATGTCTTAGTGGTCATGGATTACTTCAGTAAATGGCCAGAGGTTTATGCTATCCCAAATCAAGAAGCCAGGACAATTGTGGATGTGTTCAGCAGAAATTGGATTTGTCGCTATGGTGTTCCATCTGAGGTTCATTCCGATCAAGGGAGGAATTTTGAATCAGCGATCTTCAAGGAAATGTGTGACTCCTACGGAATCAAGAAAACCAGAACGACGCCCCTACATCCACAATCAGATGGCATGGTGGAAAGATTCAATCGCACCCTGGAAGAACATCTACGGAAAGTGGTGGACAGTGGCCAACGAGACTGGGATGAGCATATTCCCAAGTTTTTACTGGCTTATAGATCGGCCATTCATGATTCCACATCCCGGACCCCAGCCAAAGTTCTGTTCGGAAATGAATTAAAGCTACCTGGCGATTTGATATTCGGTGCTACCCCAAACGACGATGTGAACCAAGATGAAGACAGTCAAAACTCTTTTAGTAAAGTCCACGATGCAGTCCGACATCGAATAAAAATGGTTAGCAACCGCATGAAGGCAAGGTACGATCGAGTGGCAAATACCGATGGGTTTCAAGAAGGGCAACTGGTACTATTGTTCAACCCACAACGAAAGAAAGGACTATGCCCCAAATTACAAACGCACTGGGAAGGACCCTACAAGATTGTCACGAAAATAAATGACGTCGTTTATCGCATCCAGAGGAGCGATAGTCCCAGGTCGAAGATGAAAGTTGTACATTTGGAGCGGCTGACCCCCTACGGAACGGGAACTGTGCCTTCTCGGGACGAACAGGCTTAAGCGGGGGGCAATGTTACGAATATAACTTTAGATTTAAGTTAATTTAGATGAATTCCGTTAATTTAAGAATTTGAATTGTAACGTAAATTTCTACTACGCAGTTTATTTGAATAACTTCACAACAACAACTACTGTATAGATTTTTCTACATCCTTCCATTTCCTCTTTCATTTTCTATTTTGTTGCTGACGTACAATTCTTGTTAAACGTCATCATTGATGATCGCTTAATTCCTCTTTCTTTGTTACCCCCTCGCCTGTGTATGTGTTGTTGTTATTGTTCACTCAATGTAAGTTTGTATGTGTTGTTGTTATTGTTCACTCAATGTAAGTTTGTATGTGTTCGTTGCATTGGTAGATTGTTCGTAATCTAGGCGTTACCAGATCGTCTAGAAACTTCTGTAGCGACAGGCGAGGCTCATATAAATAGGGGAAATGGAAAGGCAGTTAATCAGTTGTGAATCAGATCGCGAATTGAAACCGTCGAGTAAAGTAAAGTGCAAAGTAAAGTTGTGTGAATAAAATCATTGTAATAATCGTAATCCGAAAGAACCCGCGTTTTATTTGGTACGAGCTGTATTGGGAAATAAAACAACGTCTACACGGGATTAAGTAAAATCCAAGAACGTAACAATACTTTGTACATACTTTTGAGTGCAATTGAGGTGCTGGGAAAATCTAGCAATAAACAATAAATATTCTAAAATTATATATTTCCACCTGCCATACAACAACACATGTGAACAATTTGGGGATTTTGTGCGCTGACGCATACGATAATGTGAAAGATAATAAAGGTTATGACCCACACGCACAGATATCGAAGTGGTAAATAGATGTGCAAGACCACTTGAATGAAATGTCAAGCAGCTCTGCAATGTTCTCCATTCAATATTAGAATAGATACGCATAATTGTGTGGCTGCGATTAGGTTAAGTTATATTAGAGTCTGTAGTACTTAAGGAACGTATTCTTAAATAACAAGTTAAAAAGCACTAAGTTCGGCCGGGCCGAACTTTTAATACCCTCCACCATTTGCAACGAATGTGGAAATTTCGGCCGGGCCGAACTTTTAATACCCTCCACCATTTGCAACGAATTTGGAAATTTTTAAAAAATAAAATCCCAAAAAAATTCTGTTAAAATTTTAAAAATACCGAATATAGACGTTATATTGGGGTCAATACGACGTGGACATACATAGGCATTGTTTGTCATAAGCCATTACCATATTCAAATTGGAAACTTGAAATAAACGGTGAATAATGTAGCTAAAATCATCAAAATATCGTATATAAGGAGGTGCCGGTAAATTGCAGCTGTGCAAAGACCTGGACCAGCATAGACAATTTTCTGTCACAAGCTGTAGGATCATTAAACACATTTCAAACAATTTCGGTGGGTATTGTATCTAAAATCGTCAAAATACCGATATTGGGAGGTACGGATATATGGGGCCTATACGAAGACCTGGATCCGCACAGACAATTTTCTGTCACAGACTGTAGTATTCAGTACGAACTTCAAATACCATTTGAAACAATTCCGGTGAATAATGTCGTTAAAATCATCAAATACCAATAGTCGGGAGGTACCGTTATATGGAGGCTATACGAAGACATGGACTTGCACAGACAATTTTCTATCTTAGACTGTAGTATTCATGTACGAACTTCAAATACCATTTTCAAACAATTCCGGTGAGTATGTCATCTATAATATGCATTAACATCCGTATACGATGAGTAAGGCGAGTACGGTTATATGGACCTATACAATCGTGGACCTGCATTAGAACAATTTTCTGTCGTTACCTGGTGTAGACAGACTCCATTTTTTTGACTGTAGTATTCATTACAACTTAAATACCAATTTTGAAACAATTCCGGGAGTAAGTCGCTAAAAATCAAAATACCGAATATAGGAGGTACCGTATATGGGGGCTATACGAAGACGTGGACCTGCATAGACAAATTTTCTGTCTTAGGGTGGTTCCATTTGGCTTCAAGTACCAAGTTGAAACAATCCGTGATGTCGGTAAATCACCAAAATACCGAATAAGGAGGTACCGTATATAACGAGACATGGACTTGCACAGACAATTTTCTATATTAGACTGTAGATTCATTACGACTTTAAATACCATTTTGAAACAATTCCGGTGAATAATGTCGCTAAAATCATCAAAATACGACTGAATATAGGGAGGTACTGATATACGGGGCCTATACGAAGACCTGGACCAGCACAGACAATTTTCTGTCACAGACTGTAGTCCCTATAACGAACTTCAAATACCAAATTTGAAACAATTCCCGTGAATAATGTCGTGAAAATCATCAAAATACCGAATATCGGGAGATACCGTTATATGGGGGCTATACGAAGACATGGACTTACACAGACAATTTTCTATTGTAGACTGTAGTATTCATTACGAACTTTAAATACCAATTTTGAAACAATTCCGGTGAATAATGTCGCTAAAATCATCAAAATACCGAATATAGGGAGGTACTGATATATGGGGGCTATACGAAGACGTGGACCTGCGCAGACAATTTTCTGTCTTAGGGTGTAGTAACCATTTTGAACTTCAAATACCAAATTTGAAACAAATCAGGTGAAAAATGTCCCTAAAATCATCAAAATACCGAATATCGGAGGTACCGTTATATGGGGGCTATATGAAAACGTTTACCTACATGGCCCTTTTACGAACTTAACCTGCCTACTGGAAAAATAAACATGTGTGCAAAATTTTAGCCATCTATCTCAATTCATTCGAAAGATAGCGTGATTACAACAGACAGACAGACGGACAGACAGACCAGTAGCAGATCATCAACACGGATTCCGAAAATTGCATAGCACAACAACAGCTTTACATGCCATTTCCACACATGTCAGTAGAGGTCTAGAACAGTTATGGTGGCACTTGATTTATCAAAAGCCTTTGATACAGTCAATCATGCCACACTGTTCGAGGACATTGAACGCACCACACTCCGGCCAAGTTTGAAACGTTGGATAGTAAACTACATGTGTGGACGCCAGTCGTACGTGGAATTCAGAAACAAGAAGTCGAGCATCCGTAGAGTTAAACAGGGAGTTCCCCAAGGTGGGGTGATATCTCCGGAACTGTTTAACCTCTACCTTTCTGAAATTCCACGCAGATGATTGTACGCTCGTGGCGTACGGACCCATTATTGATCGCAACTCCCGTCGCAGCTGAAGAACGAGAGCTGCCCGGACAAACCCGAGTAGTCTTGGCTCAATTACGATCCGGATGGTGCAGCCGCCTAAATTCCTACAGGCCCACATGACACGCTGCACTTATTTCGCTGCCCAGCCAAGCCTACTCACCTAACTCCAGTCTCGTTATGGACACAACCCATACAGGTTGCATCCTTTTTGAGACTGGACTTAGAGGCAGAACCTGATTGAATTGAGTCAGAAAATGGAAACCGAACGAACACAGATGTATGAGCTGCTACAACAACAACAACAACGGACAGACAGACAGACAGACAGACAGAAAGACGGACATCGCTAAATCGACTTAGAATTTTACGCTGATCAAGAATATATATACTTTGTTGGGTCTGACATGAGTATTTCGAGGAGTTACAAACGGAATGACAAAGTTAATATACCCTCCATAGTATGGTGGAGAGTATAAAAACTAGAATTGAATCAACACCCCAACGAAGCGGTCGTGTTTCTCTTCTCGCTTAAACACCAGCGATGAGACTGTCTTGCTTTCCAGCTCGGCGAACAGCTTTTCTACTACTAGGCCCTGTGGGTGGAGGTACTCGTAAGCCAGGTACAGTGAAACTAACCGCCATGGCGTCTCCTCCGCTGAAATTATAATGGAAGATTAAGTTCAAACTCCTTTTAGCGACGATACACGTTCTAACCTTATCTACGTTGGAGGTGGCGTAGGTGATGTACCATTCGCTTCCCAGGATCCCTTATTATTCCTTGGACCAGGGCTATGTCAACTTTAGCATTTGTGATACGTAACACTTTTAAGCCCGGCGTTACATTTCCCCCTTGCAGTTGAGCCGTCTGAATACTGCGTTTACAGTGTCTTGGAATCCTAACTATAAATTTAAAGTCAAAGTCATATTTTTAAGCAATCTTGTCTTAATATAGTTTTTACTAAGCTCTAAGTTAATATTACATTTGGTTCCTCAAATCATACTTTTTATATGTTTTATATACATGTATATATACATGTATTTTGCTTTTCTTGTAAAATTCCTGTTATACATTTGTCTGTTATCAATTCTTTATTATGTTCTGAATAAATTTTGTTATTTAAAATAAACTATTTATTATTGTTTCATTCGGTTATGGTATTATTTGAAAATATGTGCTTCTTTACACTTTTTTAGTATTTGAGAATAGGTTAGAACTTCATTAGTGTATATTTTTAACCATGTTGATGTTTCAATATCTAATGATTTTTCTGATGTTATATGCTTTATTGTATCATGTTTTGGTCATTTTGGATTGACTATTCCCAAACTAGTCAATTGCATTTCTAGTTCATATATTCTGTATATTCCATGAATTGTTGTAAGTTAAAATTTAACATGCTTATTTTGTGTTCTATTAGTTCTACATCAATTAAATTGTTAATTATTTTAATGTCTTTGTTAATATTTACAATTCTATCTTCAATTTTGTTTTGTAATTCTATTTTGTCTTCTTCGTCTGAAGTGGCAAACAAATATGTACTTATAAATTTTACATATGAAATGTATTGGACTTCTTTTAATATGTTTAATAATTCTAATACCATTCATTTTCCCTTGCAATTTTTCGACTAAAATTTTTATTTGTGTTAAATACTCTCTTGTAAGCTTTATTTATAGTCAGAACATTGTATTAGTAATCAATAGGTATTTCCGATTCACCTGTTATCAAATGAGGTATCCATGTTTGGCTATAACTGTATTTATCTTCAAGTTTTGGCTTTAAAACGTTTGTGTTAATATAAGTATAATGATAATGTTTAAAGGATTAATCATGATTTTCCCCATTTGGTTGCTACTCAGAGATGGAATTATTGTAGCCGCTTAAATTATTATTCTACTTCTTTTTAAATTTTGCTTTGTAGTGAACAATTCTGCTTCCTCTTTTAGTTTCTTAAAATGCTTTCTTAAAGGGGTTAGTAATTTTAGATCTACGGTGACGCTTTCTTATAATTAGTATCTATCGAATTCACTTCGTTTTTAATTTAACTTTTAATTTTATTAATATTGTTTTCTTGCTTGTTGTATTCATCCGTTCCTGCATACATAAAAGTATCTGCTGGTGTATTACCTGTGCCATTGTGCTTAGTTTTGTGGTTGTAAATATAAAATATTGTTTCAAATTTGGTCATTTTATTTTCTTCATTATTATCCTATTATACTGAGTTTTTCATTTATGGTTTTGTGAAATCTTTCTATGTCTGTAAAACCCTTTTTGCTAGTGGTGTATTTTATTTCTAAATTAAACATAAACCACGATCTTCATCTACTTTTATCTCCATTGGTTTTCCCATATCATTAAAGACTGAAAAATATTCTAGCACATCCCGACTGTCAACTTCAATCAAGATGTCAACATTTAAAAGGCTAAAACTTTGCACACATGTTTATTTTTCCAGAAGGCAGGTTAAGTTCGTAAATGGGCCATGTAGGTCCACGTTTTCATATAGCCCCCATATAACAGTACCTCCCGATATTCGGTGTTTTGTTGATTTTAGCGACATTATTCACCGGAACAGAACAGAAAATTATCTGTGTAGGTCCACGTCTTCGTATAGCCCCATATAACGGTACCTACCAATATACGGTATTTTTAGCGTCATTATTCACAGGAATTGTTTCAAATTACGTATTTAGAATTCGTAATGGGAACTACAAAATTGTCTATGCAGGTCTATGTCTTTCTATAGGCACCATATATCAGTACCTCCCTATATTCGGTATTTTGATGAGTTTAGGTACAATACCAACCGAAATTGTTTGAGATGTCGTATTTGAAGTTCGTAATGGATGCTACAGCCTGTCAAAGAAAATTGTCTATGCTGGCCCAGGTCTTCTCTCATCTTCGATATAACGGTACCTCCCTACATACGATATTGATTGATTTTAGCTACATTATTCACCGTTTTATTTGAAGTTTCGAATTTGAATATCGTAATGGCTTATAACAAACAATGCCTATGTAGGGCCACGTCGTATAAACTCCAAGATAACGACTATATTCGGTATTTTTAAAATTTTAACAAAATTTTTAGGGGATTTTATTTTTTGAAAATTTCCAAATTCGTTCCAAATGGTGGAGGGTATTCAAAGTTCGGCTCGGCCGAACTTATTGCTTTTTTACTTGTTATATATCAAATCTTCGAGTAGATCATCCATTTCTGAAAGGTTGCAGGGTCGTTCTTTCATCCACCTTGATTTTATTCAGATTGCGACAGTCAATAATTATTCTGAATTTTTGTTTTCCCGATGAGTTAATTTTCTTAGGTACTATCCAAAGAGGTGAACAGTAGGGGGATTTTGATTTCCTTATGATACCGTCGTAAGCCTGGGGATATTTATATGGTTTTCTAAAAATTGAATCTATATGTTTATTTTTAATAATGTACTATAAAGTACTCATGGCATAATTACAGAAGGTAGAACAAAGCTAGCCCCCAAATACAATTTTTTCTTTGGTGCCCTTATTCTGTCAAAACATATACACATTTTTTGTATGTGTGTGCATTATTTTGAATAATAAATACAATAATTTCAAATTCGGTTGCAATGTTTAATATTTCTAGTTTCTTGGAAGTCAAATTTTTACCTTCCCTGTACTAAATATTTTAAAAACTTCATTTCTCATTTTTTTCCTCCTCATTGAGGTGTTTTAAGCGATATTGATTGGTTTCCTTCAAAGTTGCATTAATTGCAAAATTATAATTTGGCTTACCCTCTAATATTACAGCGTCTGCAATCTCCTAGGTTTGTCTGATCTCTTCAGAGTTTTTTTTTTCTAATGTTAATCGTAGACTTGTTTAATGTTATAGTATTTTATGTGTAATTAATTCTAAATAATCACTTCAAAGAAGGATGTCACAATTTTCTGATAAATTATGTACATAAGATTATTTTGAATCGGACAAAGTTTTCTAGTTTTAAATTATTATTTATACTGGTGCAAAGTATTATGAAACCATTTATTGTATATACTTTCAAATTTTCCTTAAAAGTAGGAAATTTCAAAAAAAAAAAAAAATATTTTTCATTAAATTTGTTGATGATCCTGTATCTATGAGGCATTTTAAAGGCATTTTGTTCATTCTTATGCGTATAAACTAACTATCCCTTCCTCTTCCTCCTTTTCTGAGGCATCTAAATAAAATTTTTCATCTACATCCATTCTGAATTGACCACTAGTAGATATTCTTTGTTATTTTAAAGGTAGAATAGGTGCTTTGCATTGCATATTCTGTTGGTGGTTTAAGGGATTTTCCCTCCTACCCTGATGTGATTTTTCTCTCCTTTCTGATCACCATCATTACTACAATTGTTATTATAACTCAAGTACTTCAATCTATTTGGATAACTTGTGTGGATTCTATCCTTGGGCGATATGAAAGTTTCGTAAATCCCTTCTTTTTGTGCTACATGTTTAAGGTTAGTGTTCACAATAGCCCCTGATGATTTGAATTAATTCGCCAACACTGCACAGTGGTCGAGGTTGTATGGGAACAGCGGCCAAAAAAACTTTCAGTGCAGATATCAATATGAGTCTTTGGGTTATGGTACCTTGATGGTTTAAAAATAAAAATTGTGACAAAATGGATATGGTCGGTGCAGGTTTTGGCACGGTCCCCTTGCAACGTACTTCCCGAATAAGAGTTATTTGTCCAATTCTTGTCACATTTCCACACCAGCTTGTTTTGTTATTTGACATTTTTCGTTCTAAGGAGTTGAAGAATAATCTTACTGAAAATTATTTGGAACTGACCGCTTTCAGGAATAGTCCCCCCTTAAAGGCACCTCCAAAAAAAAAAAAAAAAATATATTTTTTATGCAAATCAGTTCCAAATTTTATTATTTTCACATTTTTTGTAAACAAAATAAAATAACTACTCAATATAAGATTAAATCAAAGTTATTAATGGATATTCATAAATTTCAGTGTTATTCAAGTGAATCAACTACAGGTTTTAATAATATAGATTTCTTATTGTCCTGTTATAAAAGTGTTAGAGCTCAGAAGAGGACGTTTAATAAGATCTGTATTTGTTGAAATACGAAAATTTTTTCGGATATGATTTAGTCGAGATTTTTTATATCTTTGTTTCTAATTCTCCAATCGATACCATGCATATTTTATAATGTCGGGTGCATGTATTAAAATTGTATGTACTATTTTTTAACTCTTTAGCAGTTTCCAGCGCAAAGGCCTTAAATTTTTCGACATTAATATTAATAT
Source organism: Musca domestica (assembly GCF_030504385.1). Classification (NCBI taxonomy): domain Eukaryota; kingdom Metazoa; phylum Arthropoda; class Insecta; order Diptera; family Muscidae; genus Musca; species Musca domestica. Next base: position 2,033,588 of record NW_026712410.1, on the reverse strand, counting down.
TGAACACCTGATATAACCGCAGATAAGATCGCATTTTGTGTTCCCGTCTTTTGAAGATCCACTGCCTCCTTCTTTTGGATTATATAAAATTAAGCCCATTTCTTCTCGAAATTTCAATTGATTTTTTTTCCTTCTAAGTTTGACCTAATTTGTCATTTTTTAATTTCTTGTCTGTATAGAGAAAGTGATCAAAAAAAAAAAAAAAAAAAAAAAAAAAAAAAAAAAGAGTATATGCATACAGATGTGATAATACAAATTCATAACTATCTGTTTGAACCTCTCTAATTCTCCAATCGATACCATGCATATTTTATAATGTCGGGTGCATGTATTAAAATTGTATGTACTGTGGGTGGAAGTTAGTTATATGCTTATCTATTTTTTAACTCTTTAGCAGTTTCCAGCGCAAAGGCCTTAAATTTTTCGACATTAATATTAATATTGAACACCTGTTATAACCGCAGATAAGATCGCATTTTGTGTTCCCGTCTTTTGAAGATCCACTGCCTCCTTCTTTTGGATTATATAAAATTAAGCCCATTTCTTCTCGAAATTTCAATTGATTTTTTTTCCTTCTAAGTTTGACCTTATTTGTCATTTTTTAATTTCTTGTCTGTATAGAGAAAGTGATCAAAAAAAAAAAAGAAAAAAAAAAAAGAGTATATGCATACAGATGTGATAATACAAATTCATAACTATCTGTTTGAACCTCTCTGTGGAAACGGGCTTCAATATTATTAATTTCTTTTGGGCTTGGGTTACACTTATAGCATTTAAGTGATGCCGGCTGAGTCAAGGCATTACATACCTTACCATCCATCATAGTAAACTGTTACTTATGACAAACAACATATAACGACAAAAAATATTTCATTTCACCATAGAACTGACAAAATTGCAGCGAAGCAACTTCAGTATTTTGGGCATAGCATACATCTGACAAAATCTGAGAGTTAAATTAGCACTTTTAGAATCTTAGGACCAAAACTTTGACTGAAATTCAATTTCATTGTCAAAATTAATCTTAAAGGCAACTCAGAACACGCACATCTTCTATATTATACACAACTACTAAATCCACAAATTACTTCACTAAAAATAAGTCAATACCTTTCTTTTCAATAATTATGTCAAGATTTGCCATTTTGTTTAATTTTGTAATACAGAGCTATTTTTACTCCACTTTTGCACTGATCCCACTGAAAAATCAACTAACTACATTATCTCTTTTTAATGCTATTCTCGAAGTGATCCGTTAAAATGAAGCCATTATTATTATGTTTTCTAGAAAGCCTAACACGTTAAGAGTTGAAGTGTAAACCTTTGACCATAAATATCTGATTTTCATTTTTTGAATTTTGGCTAATGTCAGCGATCACTGTGCACTGGTTAGTTTTATCGAAAAATGTTTATTTCGTATTGCCAAATTTTAGCGCAACCATGTGATTCAATTCCTAAGGTAAGTCAATTTTATTTAGGATAAAATATATTATACATACAAATAATTAGGTTATACGAACGAACAAAGTTTCGAATAGCCATTATACAGGAGGAGGTGTTGAGAGTATTTACTACTTCGATGTGGACTGCTCTCAATGTTAAGCAAATAAAGAGAGCTCCATATCGTTTCTCTGTGTGTCGTCCGACTGTAATCATTAATTGACCGAAGTAATCAACGCCAGTACAGGGTTGCCCATATTCGACGGACCTTTGGGGGTTCCAATCGACGAGGCTTGTCCGCAGGCAACATTCTTTGCGTCAATTGAATTTTGTACGGGAACAAACGCAAATCAATGCGAATAATCCGTTGTCAAGTGGACCGAGCCATGCCCAACTGCTGAGAACGGCGTTTTTGGGATGTTCTTGGGAACCTCTCAACACTGGCTCGTACGGCAGCGATATTCTCGGCCGATCGCCTTGGTCGACTTTTATATGGCCTCTTCGGATTAGAAAGAGCCTTACCAGTCGAAAATTTTTCGTATAAACGCTTAATGGTGTTCTTAGAAGGCGCACTTCTCACAGTTTTTAATATTTTAAAAGCACGTTGAGTTTTCACAATTGACTTCTCCTGTTGAATGTAAATTTCAGAGCGCTCGTGTGGCGTGTATTAGTTCATGGTAAAAATCTGCTTGGACTGACTCTTCAAACGCGGTATGTCATTAAGGGATGTGACATTTCTGTCAAAAGTTATGGCGTTGCCAGATGGGTCCGTCGAATATGGGCAACCCTGTATATGTAAAGCGTGGGCAAAATGCGGCTAGAGGAGCTGATGGAAGTTTTACCATTTGTGGACATATTGACATGTTTTTTTTATTTTTCATACCTGATGTTGTTTGACCGTATTTTTTACGGCGACTCTCTTTCCTGGAATATAATATTTTTGCCTCAACTCATTGACAACCGTTTCTTGACTTTGATGATGAAATTTGAGTGAAAATGGGTGATCAACAAAAATGTAATTCGGCTCCCTCTGGGTAGAATGATAGAATTTTTCATTGAATCTAAAACATTTGCGTTCCCAAGGCGTCCATCGATGCGTAAAATTCCATTTTCGTCCAGCATAGGTGAACGCTTATATAGTTTACTAGATTTAGATATTTGTTTATTGGAATTTAAGACGAAAATTTCACTGGAATAGAATTCTCGCTGTGCAATTTTTAATAGTAGGCATTCTGCATGAAATAATTCGTTAGATGTAAGCTCACGTACAATTTTTCTTTTTTGTCTGAATATATTTTTGTATTTCACCAAATACGCAAGAGATCTGAGAAGGCGGTTCCAATTGGAAAAACGTTGCGCAACGATTAATATTTCTTCATCCTGTTGTGAACTTATGTGACCGACCGGTTCTGCGGATTCATATCTAGGCCACATGGATGTAGGATCCAATGAAAACTGAGGTCCTATAAACAATCGACTCTCATTTGATAAATCTGGCCTTTTGGCTCATTTAGTTGCTTCGTCCGCTACATTTTGCTTACCTAAAACCCAACGCCATTCAATTAATTCTGTGGTCTATAGAATTTCGCTTATTCGAAGAGCAGCGAACTGGTGGTAATTTTTGTTTTTATTTGTCAGAGAATTTAGGACTGTTCTGGAGTCCGATTAAAAGTATTTCATTTTTAGCGAAATGGAATAACTTTGAATGATGTAATTGGCATATCTAGATTCGATAATAGCTGCCATAAGCTATGGCGCTACTCTAGTCTTTGAACCAATCAATGAGCAACCTATATTCCCATTGAGAGAAATATGAAGGTAATCCACTGCACCATAGCCGTTTTCGCTGTAATCAACGCCAGGATATGTAAAGGGTGGGCAAAATGCGGCGAGACGAGCTGATGGAAGTTTTACCATTTGTGGACATATTGACATGCTCTTTTTTATTTTACATACCTGACATTGTTTGACCGTATTTTTTACGGCGACTCTCATTGGTGGAATATAATATTTTTGCCTCAACTCATTGGCAACCGTTTCTTGACTTTGATGATGAAATTTTGAGTGAAAATGGGCGATCAACAAAAATGTAATTCGGCTCCCTCTGGGTAGAATGATAGGATTTTTCATTGAATCTAAAACATTTGCGTTCCCAAAGCGTCCATCGATGCGTAAAATTCCATTTTCGTCCAGCATAGGTGAAAGCTTATACGGTTTACTAGATTTAGATATTTGTTATTGGAATTTAAGACGAAAATTTCACTGGAATAGAATTCTCCCTGTGCAATTTTTAATAGTAGGCATTCTGCATGAAATAATTCGTTCGGTGTAAGCTCACGTTCAATTTTTCTTTTTTGCCTGAATATATTTTTGTATTTCACCACATACGCAACGCAGGCGTTCCGCACATCCTCATCAATTCGTGCCCAATACGAATTGAGACGGCTGCACCATCCTGAAAGTAGTTGAGCCAAAACTACCCTGGTTTGCCTAGGCAGCCGACGTTCTTCAGCTGCAATGGATGGGGGGGTGGACTCCGAGGGTGACTCCCACGATAACACCCAAGCAGGCACTGCAACGAAAGCATACGAATATGCTGACGTAAGGGAAGAACCTTCGTCTCCTCATGTAAATGGTCCACAGGAGTCATGAGGAGGCACCCTGTTGCAGTTCTCAGGGCGGCAATCTGGCAGGTCTGAATACTTTTCCACTGCGCTGCACTTGTATTCGCCGACAAGCTAACCACAGGTTGACCTATCGCTTTATAATAGGTCAACAAGGTTTCCTTATCCGCACCCCAAGTGCTGCCGGCTAGCGCCTTGAGGACCTTGTTCCTACTTTTCATCTTGTCGCAGATAGCTGTGGACCATGTGGTAAATAGTGTGGCCGTCGATTTAGTGGCGGATATTTTCACATTCCTCGCATGGAAGAAGGCGGCAAGCTCCGCGAGATAGTTATTCACCCTGACACATATGTCATTAACTACAGGACCCGACGCCATGATCGTACAGTCATCCGCATAAGTTACGATCTCGATGCCGTCTGGAGGGCGCGGAATTCCGGTAAGGTAGAGGTTAAACAGTTCCGGAGATATCACCCCACCTTGGGGAACTCCCTTTTTCACTCTACGAGGCTTGGACTTCTTATTACGGAATTCCACGTACGACTGGCGTCCACACATATAGTTGACTATCCAACGTTTCAAACTTGGCCAGAGGGTAGTGTTCTCAACGTCCTCGAACAGCGTGGCATGGTAGACCGTATCAAAGGCCTTTGATAGGACGAGAGCCACCATTATTGTTCTGTGACACAGCCTGTTCTGGTTGAGTTCTCGACTGATATGTGTGGATATGGCGTGCAATGCAGTTTTAGTGCTATGTTTTCCGTCCACTACAAAACCGTGTTGATGGTTAGCAACTGAATAGCTTACTCTGATACTGGTGAGGAGTAAGGCCTCTGGCCTGTATGATTCGCCTTTGCTGGCATCCTTGCCAGGCTTCAGTAGCGGGACCACCCTGCCCATTTTCCAGGCTTCGGGAACTATGTGAGTGGCTAACGACAAGTTAAGTACTTTGGTTTGATACTGAACTCCCGGCGTATCCAGTTGCTTCAACATTACCATTGATATTCCGTCCGGGCCCAACGCTTTAGATGACTTAGCGTTTCGGATGACATCGTAAACTGTGGAGGTACATCCTCGGCGGGAAGAGCTCTTATACGACGTAGTACTCTTCGCCTCGCCCTATCACTCTCGGGGTGCTCGACAACTTGGCGGTTAAAACAGCCAGCGCACTTCTTCGGATCAGTCACAGTTACGTCGTTAAATGTGACTGCTGTCCTATCATCCTTTTTTCCAGGGTTCGAGAGTGACTTTATCGTTACCCACAGTTTACTCAAGTCGGTTCCAATGTTGCAACACTTCATATGGTCATTCGCTATCCCCGCTGCCTCATCTGAGAAATTTGGTCTTACTGCGGTTATTCGACAGCAGTTATATAGCGAGCGGCTGCAGCTTTGATGATGTCCCGGAAAATCCTTTCAGCTACCCGAACATCAGAAGGATTGGGCAGTTCTCTGAAGCGAAGGTTGGTGAACTCTCTGAACTCAGGCCAGTGGGCTTTCCCATGGTTAAGAAAAGTGCGGCGTTTAGAGGTTATGAAATCGGGCGATCTGCTGATGGAGACGATTACGAACTGGTGGTACTTTTTGTTGTTATATATCAGCCAACTTAGGACTGTTCTGGAGTCCGACCAAAATATTTCTTTTTTAGCGAAGTGGAATGACTTTGAATAATATTATTGGCATATCTGGAGCCGATAAGAGCTGCCATAAGCTCTAGACGTGGTATTGCTGTCATACGCTGTGGCGCTACTCTAAGAATTGTATCGTCAGATGGTTTCAAAAAACTCCGAGAACTTTTTCAGTTTGTCTGTCCGAGCCAATATTTAGTTGTTTATCGGAGTCCTGCTGATTCATTTCCAGTTCATCGATTACCTCTTTTTTGTTTGAACATCAGTTCCTCAAATTAAAGCCACCTTTATTGTGTATGTACTGGGTCTCTTTTGCTATTTGTATGGCCTTGTAAACAGAATCCGTTGAATATAAAAAGTCTTCTACATAGCGATCCTCTTTAATAGCTGCAACTGCCTGTGGTAGTTGGACCTGAAATTTCGATGCATTCATATTCTTTACGTATTGTGAGATGCATGGTGCGCAGGAAGCACCAAATATCAGTACATTCATAATGTAAACATCGGATTCTCTATTTTTCTCACAATTGCGCCACAGAAAGCGCTGGACATGGCGGTCTTCTTCACGAATGTAAATTTGATGGAACATTTGTTCTATGTCCCCGCATATGGCCACTGACTTTTCTCTAAACTTGAACAGAATCGCTGTCAGCGATGTCAAGAGGTCTGGAACTTTATGGATCATAGAATTCAACGAGATGTCTTGGAATTTTGCTGCAGCATCCCAAACTATTCTGCACTTTCCGGGCTTATTCCTGTTAAACACTGGAAAAATTGGAAAATACCAAGCATTTTCATGTTTGTTTGAAATATCGATCTTGCTGATGAAACCTTTTGTAGCGTATTGTGCTAAGGTTTTCGAAAATGTTTCAAAGAGCTCACGATTTTTCTGTAATTTATTTTCAAGACAAACTCGTCTTTTTTCGCCATTTCGTAGTTGTTCGGCATCTTAATGTTGTCATACTTCCATAACAGTGATGTTTCGTAATGGCATCCACACGTTGCCTTGTGAATTTTTCTAAAATATTCAATGACCTGCTGTTTTTTGGCTTCCCGATGTCCCGTGATAGCTTATGCCGAAACTTTCGATATTATAAAACAATTTCACCATCTGTTGTATTTGGTCATCTCTTTCCATGCATTCGCATATGTGCATGTTGTAAGCTTTTGGGTTATTATTGGGGCAAGGCCCGAAAATTGTCCAACCAAGCGATGTTTTTATGGCTACCGGGTTCTTCCATACCCCCTTCTTTTACCCTCTGTGAAAACGTAATATTTGCACTATTCAGGCCAATCAATATTTTAGGTTTAGCATCGGAATAACTTACCACTGGAAGACCTTTTAAATATGCAAATTTACTACACAGTAACAGATTGATTTGGTAACATTAATTCTTTTATTGGCCGTACATCCAAATATAATGTTTTATTACTTTCACCACTCACTTTGACATTGAATCGTTGTGAGTTATTCTCTGTTCTTTTTACATTTGCTGTCCACGTCATACACAACTGGTCCATCTCCCCTTTTAATTCTAATTGTTTTAAAATGTTTTCTTCAATTAGACTTACCGATGAGCCATCATCTAAAAAAGCATATTTTGATACAACGTTGTTGTTGTTCCCATAGATCTTTATTGGTATGATTTTATAGAGAATGCTCTGTTTACCTATGTTATGGGAGTTAACATTATGCTCACTGTTAATCTCAATTTTCTCATTGTGTGCTGTTCCCCCATCTCCAGTCTGTATGTTAGGCTTCGTATTAGAATTGTTGCTATGTTTATCACAATGCAGCAAGTGATGATGCTTTATGTGACAGCAATCAACAATACACATTTTGTTTTTGCTACAGCAAACACCAGAGTGCCTCTTTAAGCAATGTTTGCATAATTGGAGCTTTTTAACGAATTCCCATTTCGTTTTTCGATCAGCTGTGACAAATGTTTCGCATTTCGCTATGTTATCACACTCTCTTTCACATACTAAACATTTTCTTCATCTCTACATGGGTATGTACAAAGGAATTTCTCTCCTTACGAATAAAGAAGAGGAAGGGGGCGTATATGCATTACCTATGTTTACCGCACTTGTTGATAATCCAATATCAAATATCCATGCAGAAAACTCTACTAAATTCGCCTTTTTGCCGTTCTGCAAAAAAATAATTTTTGTGTTCCCCAGTTAATTTGGAAGTAAGATGGGAGTTTCGATATAAGGTCGTAAAGAAGAGACGAATTGTTTAACTCATCATCCAAACCACAAGCATCAATAGTCGATTGTAAACCTTTAAATTGAACGGTAAAATTTGTTATTGTATTCATTTTATTTGGGTTTACATGTGGCAGTGCTCTGATTTTATTTTTGAGAGAATTCAATATCTTCTCTGGCTGACCATACAGAACTCTCAGAATTGAAATTGCGTGGGGAACACATGAAGGGTGGATTAGTATTCGTTTTACGGACTCCAGTGCGTCTCCTTGAAGTGCCCGCTGTAACCTTATGAGGTTCTCGGGATGTTGACCAGTCATAAGTAGAACTAAATAATGGCCATTCCTCCGGTGAGCCAGAGAATGCGGGCAGTTCTTTAGGTACGGTTTGACGGGCTTGCGGTTGACGTTTGGCTGTGGTTGAAGAGTTTATGAACGATTGTTGTTGCTGCGAGCTGTTATATGCTGCAGTTTGATTCTGATTTGTATTATTTTTAAAGCTGGTTGAGTGCAGATTAAATATCGGTTGAGTGAAACGGGATGTATAAAATATATTTGAATCGTGAGCACTGGTAGGAAACCTGTAAGATTGATTGGTTGTCATAAGAGGCGCGGTATGTAACATTACTGGAACACAAAGCGACGTGTTGATTGAGGTTAGGTTACCCATATTTTGTTGAACATCATCGTCATTTTTTGTTCTTCGTTCGGCCGTTATCTGTATATTTGTAGCCGATAATGGTGAATATTCATTATCCATAGTTTCCTGAAGCAACTGATATTTTTGGCCAGATATTCCTGATCACGTTTTTTAGCTAGTTCTCCCTCCTCATCTAAGCGTTTTAACGCAAGAGCGCGTTTACTGCTTGCTGAGTTATTTGAGTTCCACGATGACTGTGTACCATCAACGGACAGACAATATTTGGTGGAATTTTGGGTGCACGTCGCACACGCAAATTTTTCTGCTGGGTTAGAAACTATGCTGCACGACTCGTGGTATGGCTTTTTGCAGTTCTGGCGGCATAGAATATTACCGTTGATACCTTCGTGGCAAAGTTCACATGTTGGTGGCAATATATCATTGGTGACGTTGAGGTTATGTAGTTCGACCTGATGAGAGGGAGAATCCATATTATTACTTACGTTTGGCTACTGTTGAGGTTATGCTGTTAGTGGTTTAGCGGGTAGGAGTTCCGTCCATATCCAATCTTGTCACTTATGCGACGTCTGCAACTCCTCAGCCTTAGTAAGTCATCGCAAAACGAATTAAAAATTTGTTCACAATAGCCCCTGATGATTTGAATTAATTCACCAACACTGGATAGTTTTATTGAAATATGTTTATTTCATATTGCCAAATTTTGGCGCAACCATGTGTTTTAATTCCTAAGGTAAGTCAATTTTATTTAGGATAAAATATATTATACATACAAATAATAAGGTTATAAGGTTATCAAAATCTAACTTCTTATTGTAGAATTTAGTACAAAAGGAATAAAGTGTAATGGAGGATTTAGCAAAAATTTTGAATAATCGATAAATGACATCGAATCTGCTTAAAACAATACTTATTCATGTTGGTTACTAGATGACGTGATGCGCGTTGATCGCCAGTGGCGGTTACAGTTAGATGCAGTGGTAATATTGTACCTAATAAGCTGCATAAATAATCAGTTCGCGAGTTTGTTTGTGATTACGTCTTTAATTGTGTTTGTCATTGCAGTGGTGTAAAAAGCCGTATTAGACATGCTGTTTTCTAATATTAATTTATTAGTAATAAAAAGACTTATATTCTAACTCCTCAACACTAGTGTTGTAAAGTCATCCTTGTAACTCCTTGCATGCTCTTAACTTAGTCCATGAGGTTGCTCCCGTAATTTGAGATGTACTTAGAGCTTCTCCGCTGCTTCTCTATCTAGGATGTTGTGCTGTCTGCCATTTTTCTGTTTGGTATACTTGAAAAATATAGTCCATTCGCCCGATAAAAGCGCTTAGGTCCACGGTGGTCCCATCAAAAGGGCGTACTTGGCGAATTTGTCCCAATTCCGGGCCTAACTGGATACTTTGGCAACCCTATGTCTGAGTAAACGCGTGGTTTAATCGCAGCTGATCGTGAGTTAAATAATTAACATTCCAGCTATTTTTTTGCTTCTTCTTTGCTTCTAATAACTCAAAAAGTTACTTTTGTCTTTAAACTAATTGAAGTTTATTTGCCAACTTTTCGATATCGGTGAAATCTTAATAAATAATCATCTTGAACATACCGTTTTACCATTGGTTCTTGTTGTTGCTGGATTTGTTGGTGCTGTTGCTGCTTGCCGATATGTCTGCAAATAAGACAAAAAACATGCGGGCTGTGTTTTAAAGGCATTTCTAAAACCTGTGGAAGCATTGAATGCAGAATTTGTTGCAAACCGATTCATTCAGCATGTGCCAAACTCTCACCTCAAGATCTTTCAACACTGAAGTCAAGTGATGTGAGTTCATATATTTGTGCGGCATGTGACCAAAACCTTGACAATGTACGGGGAAATAGTTTTGTGGTTGACGACATTCGAGATCTCAAGAGGCAGATTGATAATTTTGTTGGTGTTCATCAAACCGAGCTGAATGGCATTAAAGATGCGATTGACAATATGAAGGTTGAAGTGAGATAGTGTCAAATGTAATGACCGCATTAACCATGTCGAAGAGTCAGTGTCGTCCAAGATGAATCTTTTGGAAGCTGAGAATAACATTCTTCATCGTCGCTTAAACCGAGCTGACTTCATTATTGGTGGCTTACCAGATGGAATTCAGGATCTTCTTAAGCCTGTTTTATCAATTGCCGATTTCTTTAAAGTCAGTTTGAACAAAAGTTATCATATCACATCTGCTATATCCACAATAGAAAGCAGATTTTAGTCAAACTAAATAATGTGGGTATTCGAGATGACGTTATGAAGCAATACTTCAGAACCCGAAATATGCGTGTATGTATGTATGTCCTGGTAGTGATGTTTCTAGTCGTATATATCTCAATGATCAATATACGCCTGCGGCTTCGAAACTTAGTTCAATTTTATCTTAAATGGAGACAAAGTTTTAGCGGAAATTACTGATCGCAACGGTGTTAGGACGAAGAGAGACATTGATTTTTGCTGCTCCATATTGCAACAATCCGAGGTTCCGTCTATGTAGCAGGATTTTTTACTATTACACTGATTGTATATATGATCTCATTAATGCTTTTTTACGATCAGCTGTGTTATCTAGTATTTTAAGTTATTTTGTATTAAACATGAAATTGAATATTATATCGCAAATTTATTATATTGTACTTTTTATTTCATCTTTATTATTCTATTTGTGTTGGCTCCCCACCGCATATTTTTTCAAACAATATGATGTCTTCTTATAGTAATTTAGGTCCTATAGTTAGTTGTAACACATATATTAAATCTATCTTGCAACCCTACTCTGGTCAATTGAAAATAGGCCATTGGAAATGCAGAAGACTAAAACCTCCTTTAAAAATGAATGAACTTAAATCTATTTTTAAAGATAATGTTTTGGATGTATTAGCCATTTCGGAAACATGGTTATCACCAGACATATTGGGCGTATCTGTAGTAATGACCGGTTAATCCCTAACAGGGGTGGAGGTGTTGCGATCTATATATCAAATGGGCTTCACATTAAACGTGTATTTTTTATTTCTGTGCACAGCTTTGAATCTCTCTTTATTATGTTAGAAGTTAATGGTCTAAACATTTTATTTGGTGTTGTTTATTTGCTGACAGGTAACTTGGATGATTTTAAATTTCGTCACCATGGTATTTTTCACGCTTTTCAAACATTATTGCTGTTGGTGACTTTAATATTAACTTATTTAATTCCAGCAGATGTGATTTGCTTCGTTCGTTTTCTTCTCGCTTTGATTTATCAGTTGTGCATAACTCAAAACCAACGCATTTTGACTTGAGGTGTAGATCAACATCGCTCATTGATTATCAGTGTCAGTGATGAGGGAAATCATGACATATTCCGATCAAGTTCAATCACCTGGTATTTCTGACCATTGCTTAATATTTGCAGCTCTTGTTTTTGATTATGAACCCCACGCCGACTTTATTGAATATCATAATAAAATAATATCGGGATTGATTGGGATCGAGTGATATCATTCTTAAATGCGTATGATTTTGATTGTTTTGATTATGCTACTGATGTTAATTCTAAATGTATTTTTGTCACTAACCTCTTAAGTATGCATTTCTTATTTGTACCCATTGTTAAGAAACCTGTTAAAACTCATGATGATAAATGGATGGATTCTAGGGAAATTCGTTTTGCAAAGTCACTTAGGGATCTTGCATTCTTTGCATACCTTAGTGATAGATCTGACTTGAATGTAATGAGAAAGGCACGGAGAGATATTTTTCTAGAATATTTAGTGGTATTGATTCTTCAGATATGTGGAAATTCTTAAGAAATGTCGGGTGTGTTGGTGGTAATGGTGCTAGATTTGATATTGACGTCGATGTTCTGAATGCTTTCTTTGTTGGTGATTCTCAATTGGAGGAGATGATTAGTGTTGATACCTCCATGGACTACAACAGTCGTTTTTCTTTTGCTCGTGTCAATGAAGTAGATGTATTGTGTGCTTTAAATAAGGTCAAATCAAAAGCTGTTGGGTTGTATTTTATTCCAATAAAGTTTATAAAATTGATTTTTCCATATATATCAACAGTTATTACTGATTTGGTCATTTGTGTTTTAATGACTTCAACATTTCCCCAATATTGGAAAAAAGCACGAGTCTTACCTATACCCAAAAAAAATGTTTGTGGGCATGATGATTTGCGTGCCATTTCTATTCTTCCAGCTATATCAAAAATAATTGAGCATATTCTTAAGGATCAAATCATTCACAATTGTTCTAACTATATTTGTGACTCTCTGTTTGCTTTTCGAGCAGGACATAATACGACACATTTACTTCTCTCTCTCACTGATAGCATTCGGGAAGATATAAATAATGGCAAACTTAGTGTCCTGATTCGCTTGATCTGTCAAGAGCTTTTAATTCCATAAACTTCAACCTATTGATTTTCAAACTTCTGAATCAATATGGATTTTCTGATTCAGCATGTAGGCTTTTCTTTTCGTATCTGAGTAATAGGATCCAGTCAGTTAGTTATAATAACTTTCATTCTGCCTCTTCATTCTGGTGTTCCTCAGGGTTCCGTTTTGGGGCCCCTCTTGTTTATACTCTATGTGAATGATCTACCTGTATACGCTAATTTTCTAGATTGCCGTACCTTTATGTTTGCTGAAGACATATTCTTCCCTTTTTAGTGGTAGATCAGCTTGTCCTGAAATATGTCAAAGCAATATTAATAGTTGCCTTCATAATGTAGTCGATTGGACTATTAGGAACTCGTTGTCTATTAACCCATCTAAATCCCAAGCTGTTCTTTTCCGGTCTTCTTATCGTGATCATCCAGCGTTTTATATATATGTTCAAACTGAAAGAATACAATTTTTAGACAGGCATAAATATCTTGGTGTGATTGTTGACAGTGAACTTACTTTTGGATGCCATATTGATGCTCTTTATTGCAAAGTTATTGTCTCTTTGCGTAAAATTAATGCTTGTAACTTATACCTACCTGTCCGAATTAAACAAAGACTGGGCCAATCATTGTTAATGACTCATGTCAACTATGGTCTTGAGGTTATTTCAGGTACTATGGGTATATATTTAAATAACCTTAAGAGACTTGTTAATACAATTGTAAGATTTGTATATAATGTTCCTAGAAGGAGACATATTTCAGACTTTGTTAAGATTTTTTGGGTTCCTTTCATGACTATATTGATTTTCGAAAATTATTTTATTTTACAAGGTTATCAGATACAGTAAGCCTATTCAATCATATAGACCATTTGAATTTTCCCACTCCACTAGGAATCCTCAATTATTCATTCCTAGAATTTGTAAAAATATTTTTAGCCGATCATTTCGTGTTGCGCGTAGTTGGAATTCATTGCCCTTGGAACTGCGATTATTTTCGCATTCTAATAAAGTGTTTAAATAACAACTTCTTGCATTTTTTAATATTAACTGAGTGTTATAATATTACTAAGTCATGAATTTGTGTTACTGATATCTGGGTCTTCTAGCCTGTTTTTTTTTATTGTTGTGGCTGGGAGCCAAACTCTAACTCAAGCTCATAATAAATGAGTGGTATTTAATTTTTTTCTAGTTTTATGAATTATTGATTATACATGTAATAATTTTAGTTTGCTCAGAACTTATTATAATGTAATGTTTTTGGCCTTAAAAGCTTTTATTACATCAATGAATTGAAATAAATAAATGGCTTTCTGATAATTCCATCGGCGTGGATGTAGTCATTTTAAAGGGATTCTTGTTCTGATTTTCGCAAGGTTGGTGGTGGTCACCTTTTAGTAATTTGGTCACTGGGTGAGTTCTTTTCATCATTTTCCTTGTTTTTTGTCTGTAATATTCTCCCAGAAGTTATTTAAAAAATAACTTCTATGACAAAAAAAAAAACATTTTTTTTACCCAAGTGACGAGATCGTAAGCTCAATAGAAGAGGAACCAAAGCATGAAATAAAACTAAAATTCTAAATCTTACAAACGCACTTATAAACAATTACATCTTGCTCCACTTGTTATGCTTTCGTTCTTCCTGAACGAAGTAGCATAACCATGTAAGTTGGTTTTGTCTGTTACAACAAAAACCCCTTCGTCGACCGTGCCTTGTCTGTTAATAGATCAGTGTTGGCTTGTTTGTTCGGAATACCATAGTATTTTGTTATTGCAAAATGGTCGGGCTTAATCCCTTTATTGTTGTTTTTATAAAAAAAAACGTTTGTTTATTAGTGGAGACTGATGGTAATGGCTGGGAATACCTAGGTTTCGGAAAGAGCCACCAATCCCCATCAGTTCCCTTGCCTTTTGTCTGGGATATTCTCCCCAGAAGCTATTTTAAAAATAACTTCTATGACAAAAAACATGTTTTACACAAGTGATGAGATCATAAGCTCAATAGAAGAGGAACCAAATAATTAAATAAAATTACAATTCTTTTGGAAAATCTTCTAAATTTTACATCCGCACTTATAAACATTTACATATTGCTCCACTGGTTATGCTTTCGTTCTATCTGAATAAAATAGCATAACCATGTAAGTTTATTTTGTCTGTTACAACAAAAACCCCTTCGTCGACCGTGCCTTGTCTATTATTAGAACAGTGTTGGCTTGTTTGTTCGGGATACCATAGTATTTTATTGTAAAATAGTGGAAAAGCTGTTCGCCGAGGTGGGAAGCAAAGGCAGTTTCATCGCTGGCATTTAAGCCAGAAGAGAAACACGACCGCTTCGTTGTGGTGTTGATTCAATTCTAGTTTTTATTTAAAAATACGTTCCTTAAGTACTACAGAAACTAAAAAACTTAACCTAATCGCAGACACACAATTATTCGTTTCTAATATTGAATGCTTGACATTTCATTAAGTGGTCTTGCACATCTACTGACTGACGCATGACTCTCTGTTTGCTTTTCGAGCAGGACATAATACGACACATTTACTTCTCTCTCTCACTGATAGCATTCGGGAAGATATAAATAATGGCAAACTTAGTGTCCTGATTTCGCTTGATCTGTCAAGAGCTTTTAATTCCATAAACTTCAACCTATTGATTTTCAAACTTCTGAATCAATATGGATTTTCTGATTCAGCATGTAGGCTTTTCTTTTCGTATCTGAGTAATAGGATCCAGTCAGTTAGTTATAATAACCTTCATTCTGCCTCTTCATTCTGGTGTTCCTCAGGGTTCCGTTTTGGGGCCCCTCTTGTTTATACTCTATGTGAATGATCTACCTGTATACGCTAATTTTCTAGATTGCCGTACCTTTATGTTTGCTGAAGACATATTCTTCCCTTTTTAGTGGTAGATCAGCTTGTCCTGAAATATGTCAAAGCAATATTAATAGTTGCCTTCATAATGTAGTCGATTGGACTATTAGGAACTCGTTGTCTATTAACCCATCTAAATCCCAAGCTGTTCTTTTCCGGTCTTCTTATCGTGATCATCCAGCGTTTTATATATATGTTCAAACTGAAAGAATACAATTTTTAGACAGGCATAAATATCTTGGTGTGATTGTTGACAGTGAACTTACTTTTGGATGCCATATTGATGCTCTTTATTGCAAAGTTATTGTCTCTTTGCGTAAAATTAATGCTTGTAACTTATACCTACCTGTCCGAATTAAACAAAGACTGGGCCAATCATTGTTAATGACTCATGTCAACTATGGTCTTGAGGTTATTTCAGGTACTATGGGTATATATTTAAATAACCTTAAGAGACTTGTTAATACAATTGTAAGATTTGTATATAATGTTCCTAGAAGGAGACATATTTCAGACTTTGTTAAGATTTTTGGGTTCCTTTCATGACTATATTGATTTTCGAAAATTATTTTTATTTTACAAGGTTATCAGATACAGTAAGCCTATTCAATCATATAGACCATTTGAATTTTCCCACTCCACTAGGAATCCTCAATTATTCATTCCTAGAATTTGTAAAAATATTTTAGCCGATCATTTCGTGTTGCGCGTAGTTGGAATTCATTGCCCTTGGAACTGCGATTATTTTCGCATTCTAATAAAGTGTTTAAATAAAAACTTCTTGCATTTTTAATATTAACTTAGTGTTATAATATTACTAAGTCATGAATTTGTGTTACTGATATCTGGGTCTTCTAGCCTGTTTTTTTTTATTGTTGTGGCTGGGAGCCAAACTCTAACTCAAGCTCATAATAAATGAGTGGTATTTAATTTTTTCTAGTTTTATGAATTTATTGATTATACATGTAATAATTTTAGTTTGCTCAGAACTTATTATAATGTAATGTTTTTGGCCTTAAAAGCTTTTATTACATCAATGAATTGAAATAAATAAATGGCTTTCTGATAATTCCATCGGCGTGGATGTAGTCATTTTAAAGGGATTCTTGTTCTGATTTTCGCAAGGTTGGTGGTGGTCACCTTTTAGTAATTTGGTCACTGGGTGAGTTCTTTTCATCATTTTCCTTGTTTTTTGTCTGTAATATTCTCCCAGAAGTTATTTAAAAAATAACTTCTATGACAAAAAAAAAAACATTTTTTTTACCCAAGTGACGAGATCGTAAGCTCAATAGAAGAGGAACCAAAGCATGAAATAAAACTAAAATTCTAAATCTTACAAACGCACTTATAAACAATTACATCTTGCTCCACTTGTTATGCTTTCGTTCTTCCTGAACGAAGTAGCATAACCATGTAAGTTGGTTTTGTCTGTTACAACAAAAACCCCTTCGTCGACCGTGCCTTGTCTGTTAATAGATCAGTGTTGGCTTGTTTGTTCGGAATACCATAGTATTTTGTTATTGCAAAATGGTCGGGCTTAATCCCTTTATTGTTGTTTTTATAAAAAAAACGTTTGTTATTAGTGGAGACTGATGGTAATGGCAGGGAATACCTAGGTTTCGGAAAGAGCCACCAATCCCCATCAGTTCCCTTGCCTTTTGTCTGGGATATTCTCCCCAGAAGCTATTTTAAAAATAACTTCTATGACAAAAAACATGTTTTACACAAGTGATGAGATCATAAGCTCAATAGAAGAGGAACCAAATAATTAAATAAAATTACAATTCTTTTGGAAAATCTTCTAAATTTTACATCCGCACTTATAAACATTTACATATTGCTCCACTGGTTATGCTTTCGTTCTATCTGAATAAAATAGCATAACCATGTAAGTTTATTTTGTCTGTTACAACAAAAACCCCTTCGTCGACCGTGCCTTGTCTATTATTAGAACAGTGTTGGCTTGTTTGTTCGGGATACCATAGTATTTTATTGTAAAATAGTGGAAAAGCTGTTCGCCGAGGTGGGAAGCAAAGGCAGTTTCATCGCTGGCATTTAAGCCAGAAGAGAAACACGACCGCTTCGTTGTGGTGTTGATTCAATTCTAGTTTTTATTTAAAAATACGTTCCTTAAGTACTACAGAAACTAAAAAACTTAACCTAATCGCAGACACACAATTATTCGTTTCTAATATTGAATGCTTGACATTTCATTAAGTGGTCTTGCACATCTACTGACCGCATCGATATCTGTGCGTGTTGCTCATAACCTTTATTACATTTCATTAAGTGGTCTTGCACATCTACTGACCGCATCGATATCTGTGCGTGTTGCTCATAACCTTTATTATCTTATACATTATCCTATGCGTCAGCGCACAAGAGATTGTTCACACGTGGTGTTATATGGCGGCTGAGAAATATGTAATTTTAGAATATTTATTGTTAGATTTTTTTATTGCTAGATTTTCCCAGCGCCTCAATCGCAATCAAAAGTATGTTCAAAGTATTTTGTACAGCTGATTACAATACCAATGCACACCACTTTTAATGGGTCAGTAAGGATATCGTTGCCAGAGGTGAGTCCATTTTTGATTTTATTCTTAGACATAATCTCAAAATATGTAAAGGGGAAAATAGGCTAATTTCCAGAACAAAGATAGGGAGGAAGTCATTGATCTCACCCTGACTAATGTGGATACCCTAGGACCACAAGAAAATCATACTCGCCTTGGTTAGGCAGGCATTCATTAAAAACCTCATATAAATCCAAGGAAGGCCCGTTGGGACAAATTTGAAAAGTATGTTACATTGAGACTGAGATCCACAGGTAATATACAGGTGACTGAGCCTCGAGCGTAGACGACTCTGTGAATTTCATAACAAAAGTCTTGCTTGAATGTAATGAAAAAAATAACCGGTTTGGTTGTTTAAGAACCTAGCAGAAATTAGGAAAGTAGCTAGAAGCTTGTATCACAGGGCCAACAAGACCAAACGTAGTACGGACTGGGAAGCATATAAGTCGACTTTCACTAAGTACACTAGTTGGATTAAGAAGGAAATCTGAACGGAATTTTTTGTGCTTTACCGAGTCATAGAAGATGTCAATAAAGCTTCCAGGTTTAGCAAGGTCCTTTCAAAGGATCCTAAATCCATTAGATGCATAAAGCGGATCGACGATACATGGACCGACTTTGCTCTAAAGACTCTCAATCTTTTGGCCAGCACTCGCTTTTCGAATAGCACAGAAACGACAAGTGACCAACAGTCAGGTCGACTTCATCAGCACTGTGCAATCCCAAAATCATGTGGGCCATCGAAACCTTCAAACCTTTCAAATCACCGGGAACGGACGGTATTATCTCCGCCGGAGGTCACAGTCACTTATATTTTCAAGGCAGGGAAACCAAGTCATGCACTTCCAAAGACTACAGGCCTATCAGTCTTTCATATTTTCTATTGAAATCCCTGAAAAGACTTATAGATATAGATGTTAGAAATTCTCTACCTATAACCTCGAAAAGCACTGCACAACACGTCTACACGAAAACCAAATCTATTTAAACAGCGCAACACGAAGTTGTGGGTTATATCGAGAAGAACCTGAATAGTTCATGTTTCACGTTGGTAGCCTCCGTCGACATCGAGGGGGCCTTTCATAATGTCACACTTGACGCTATTCATAATTCTCTCATAGGCCTTGGTATACCGCTACTCCTCATTGAATGGATTGATGCAAGCAGTAGAATCATCAATTCAAAATATTAGGGGGGCTCCGTCAAGAAATCACCACTTCTATGACTGTTAATAGATTTGGAACGAGACGGAGTTAAAGTCATGGCCTACGCTGACAATGTGATTCTGCTGATTGCTGGGAAATTTTGCTTTAAGATCTTTTGAAATTATCAAGAACGACACACGCAATGGGTTTGGCTTGAGTTACCGTCTTAAGCTATGTCTTCTAATCAAAATCCCAAATGGACACGCCAGGCCACAAATTTATAGTCAGCTAAATCTTGGCCATGCGAATCACGATCATCCGCCTAACAATATGATACCTTCAGAAAATTAAACGTTTTTCAGTAAACCCATGTATCCTTACATACGTATGTGAGCTATTGAATTCGATAGTACTCCAAAGACTTCTCAGATTAAGATTTTATTTTGAGGTTCTAGAAGCTTCAGGAAAGTTATGGGGTTTCCGATAGATATATTTGTTGGTTTCCATAAGTTGTCGGAATGTTGTGATTTGGCAAACTTGAACAGTCTACGGACAACAGTCGTAGTTACGCTGATTCGGGAATTCAACCGGTATCGCAACATGGGAAGAACTACGTCCCTAAGATCATAGAAATCTTAGAAAAGTCGAAATAAAATAAAAAAATGAATATATATATATATATATATATATATATATATATATATATATATATATACCGCAGTATATCACTCGAAAGATCTTCAGCATATGACGCCGACGAAATAATTGCCCTGCTTTTATTTTACTTCGACTTTTCTAAGATTTCTATGATCTTAGGGACGTAGTTCTTCCCATGTTGCGATACCGGTTAAAAGCGCTTTAGATAAAAAATTTTATGCGTATTAACCCACATTATCAAGCTTTATTGCTTAACCCAGATTTATTCAAGCTCAAGCTTATTTTAAATCTGGTGCGAAACCCACATATTAATGATATGCAAGTGAGTTTTTGTCTTAAAAAAGCATCACATGTTAAGCACTATCGAAAAAAACAAACTGTTCTCGCAAAGCGTTTATTTACAACTAAGAAAAGAACATAATGCAATACAAATTTAAGAAAAATGGTGTCTATTCGTTATAAAAAGACCTTCCGGTAAGTTATATCCTGTCGGAGTGTATCTAACCACACAAGTTCAATACACTGTATCTAACGAAACCACACTACATGACAATGCAGTTTTATCCAAGAGGTTGGGATATGAGAATGGTAAAAGAATACAGGTAAATGCGTCAACGCTTGGAAAGAGTGATATGTCAAAAAATTGTAAATTTTTTTTCCAATATAAGTATATTTTTACATGTTTTGCTATACAATCGGAGGTTATTATTATGTGCATTTTTTAAAAATTTTTGCAAATTTAAATAATTTTTCATTCAAAAATTTCAATTCCAGAATTGGTTTGACAGTTTTCTGTCTCATGCTTCTACCTGTGTTTATCTGCCATCAGTGCGAGGTAGCTTTGTTCTACCTCCTGTTATTGTGCCATCGAATGGTAGAATAATACAGGTAACAGCAAATGTTGTTGTACAACAAACGTAATAACAACCACACCCAAATATACTTTTGTACGTAATACAAGTATCAGAGTTAAATTTCCAATAAATTATTTTAATTTCAAAAATATACATATTTGGAATTGAGAATATTAAATTGAAAATTCAGAAGAATAGATCATAAAATATTTAATTTTATTGCTTTCACATCATTCCCCTGAATGTATAGTTGTTAGATTTATCTCCAAATCTCTCAAAATTTCAAGCAACCGCTAGAAAGTCGTGGAAAAAGCAACATCCCTCTCAAATTGAAACAAAACTTTGTTATCCCCACGGTAGAAAGGTAGTCATGCCATCACATGTGAGTGAGAAAAGAAAACCAACCGAATGGTTTGGCTGTAGATTCAATTCTGATTTTATTTAAAAAATATGTTTCTTAAGTGCTACTGAAACTAATCTAACTTAACCTAATCGCAGCCACACAATTATTCTTATCTATCTATCTAATATTGAATGGAGAATATTGCAGGGCTGCTTGACATTTCATTCAAGTGGTCTTGTGCATCTACTGAGCGCATCGATATATGTGCGTGTGGGTCATAACCTTTATTATCTCTCACATTATCATATGCGTCAGCACACAAGATCACCGAATTCTTCACATGTGATATTTAATGGCGGCTGGGAAATATTTAATTTTAGAAGATTTATTTTTTATTGCAGCGCCTCAATCGCACTCAAAAGTATGTACAAAGTATTTTGTACATTCTCCCGGGCGGCTTAAATGTGTATGTTAATAGTGGACTGTATTTTTATAAAGTTGAATAAATGTATAAAATATTTAAATCTAAAAAGGAAACTAACTATATGTGCTCAAACAATATAAACATTCAATTAAGTAAATGCTTCCAGGAAACGACTCCATTTCTTTGTCCAGTCCTTCTTGCCAATGCCACCACCTTTATCTGCCGGCTTCATTCTCCATACCGCAGTAATAGTCCATCGATGTAGACCGCCATCATTCACGTCGGAAAGGATTACCATTGGCTCCATTGTACGCTCTGCTTTGTCGTCTTCTGTTTTCACGGTCATGATTTGCTATTGATTTCGCTAAGGCAATACCCTTCAGGAACTGGAACCAGAGAATTTTGTTTGTTTTTTCCCACTTCTTCGATAAATTCATTTCCATACTCGTTGGAACTGATGGGACCTTCTGTGCGTAACTCCTTTATTCCTTTTTCCTTTAATCCAATATAATTATGTTTTTCGAATTCTTCATTGGTCAGGGTGGAATTTTCTTCCTCTTCTTTCCGTTCCTCAAAATGAGGACTTGCCGGCGGGAAACACTTCACAATATTTCCTTCTAAACATCGAATCTGTTTTAGATTAACAGCATTATGTCCCTTTCTTACACTTTCTAGTTGCTTGGACAGGTCATCTTTCTCGGCTTTCAAGACTTGCCGCGCTCTTTCCGAGCTAGCCAATTTTTCATTGACTTTCTCTAACTTCGTTTTCAGATGTTGCACTTGATCTTTCTGAATACGATGTTTTTCTTCGAATTGTTCATCTTTGGCCCGCAGGTTTTCTTCAGATTTGGCGAGCAGATATTTTTCGTGGGCCTTCGCATTTCTCAATATCATTTCACTTTTTTCCACTTCGATTGTTAGTTGAGAACGCAGTTCGATTGCTTGTCCCTGCAGAGATTGAAACTTGTTTTCATATGCTTGCATTTGTTCATGCAAGCCATCTTCTAATTCTCTGTCGTAATCTTCCTTTGTTTCGACATAGCTAAGTTGTCTGTTTTCTTCCACTTGCTCTTCCCAAGTTAAATGGTCATATTTCAGCGAGAGTGTCCATCGTAATAGGGGTTTCATCGAATCTTCGATTTCTTCATCGATGTCCAAGTCTGTGTTATTGCGACTCCGGGTTGCTAAAAGCTTCATTGCTGATAACATACACATATCCACATCACAGGACAATGTCTTCATATGGGTTGGAAAGTATTTGTGGTGTACCCTCAAGTACCGTCGTAACTGGTAATATGAATTTTCTACCAGTACCTCTACCAGTACCAGTACCTTTTCAAAGGCTGACGTAGACGTTAACAACTGGAAATAGTCTGCCAAAGTGGTGATATCTTCTTCAATTTTTTTATTCATTTTTAATTTAAATGTTTTAGATGGGACTATTTGTCCTCTTTTAAAAACTTTTTTATATTGCCTTCTTGGCTTTTTCTATTTTTTTTTAATTTGTTTCTTTTTTATTTTGGACTTTTGATGTCCTCTTTTCAAATTTGTATATTTTTTTGTTTTATTGGGACTTTTGTTGTCCTCTTTTCGTTATGTTTTTATACCCTCCACCATACTATGGAGGGTATATTAATTTTGTCATTCCGTTTGTAACTCCTCGAAAAATTCATGTCAGACCCAACAAAGTATATATATTCTTGATCAGCGTAAAATTCTAAGACGATTTAGCCATGTCCGTCTGTCTGTCTGTCTGTCCGTCTGTCTGTCTGTCTGTTGTAATCACGCTATCATTCGAACGAATTGAGATAGAAGGCTAAAATTTTGCACACATGTATTTTTTCCCATGTAGGTCCAAGTTATCATATAGCCCCCATATAACGGTACCTCCCGATATTCGGTATTTTGATGATTTTAGCGACATTATTCACCGGAATTATTTCAAATTTGGCATTTGAAGTTTGTAATGGATGCTACAGCCTAAGACAGAAAATTATCTGTGCAGGTCCACGTCTTCCTGTAGCCCCCATATAACGGTACCCCCCGATATTCGGTTTTTTGATGATTTTAGCGACATTGTTTAACGGAATCGTTTCAAATTTGGTATTTGAAGTTCGTAATGGATACTTCATCCAAAGTCAAAGAATGAGCCATGTAGGTCCACGTCTTCGTATAGCCCCCATATAACGGTACCCCCCATATTCGGTATTTTGACGATTTTAGCTACATTATAAACAGATTTTTCTTCAAGTTTCGCATTTAAATATTGTAATAATTATGACAAAAGTTGCCTATGCAGGCCCACGTCGTCGTATAAGCATTCGGTAGTTTTAAGATTTTAACAGAATTTTTAACGGGTTTTATTTTTTGGGAATTGCCAAATTTGTACCAAATGGTGGAGGGTATTAAAAGTTCGGCCCGGCCGAACTTACAGCTGTTTTACTTGTTTTTTTTTTAATTTGCCCCTGGGTTTTTATTTTTAAATATGTATGTTTAAATTTTGCCCTTATGGCTCTTTATAATTTTATCCCTCAACGGATTTTTATTGGTAGCTATTCTCCTCTTTTTTGAAGAATAGCTACTTCTGCTTGTAGAGAGTCTCTTACAACTGGTGGGGGAAAACTCCTACTATTTTCGTTTTGTGGTCGCTAATTCGTTTCACTTTGACAAAAGTGAAGGCTCGATTGACCAATGTAAAGTAGAATAGAGTCCAATCTCCCTCTTCGATTGTCAACTCTATTCTGGTTTTGGTGAGAAAAGAAACACGACCGCTTCGTTAGGGTGTTATTTCAATTCTGTTTTGGATCCTGCTCGGAGGATCAATGAGTGAGAAAAGAAAACCAACCGAATGGTTTGGCTGTAGATTCAATTCTGATTTTATTTAAAAAATATGTTTCTTAAGTGCTACTGAAACTAATCTAACTTAACCTAATCGCAGCCACACAATTATTCTTATATACTCTAATATTGAATGGAGAATATTGCATGGCTGCTTGACATTTCATTCAAGTGGTCTTGTGCATCTACTGAGCGCATCGATATATGTGCGTGTGGATCATAACCTTTATTATCTCTCACATTATCGTATGCGTCAGCACACAAGATCACCGAATTCTTCACATGTGATATTTTATGGCGGCTGGGAAATATTTAATTTTAGAACATTTATCTTTTATTGCTACATTTTCCCAGCGCCTCAATCGCACTCAAAAGTATGTACAAAGTATTTTGTACAACATGTTTAACATTTTTTCAAAATTATGGTTACCCCTTACTTTAAGAAGTGAAAGATAAAGTTCACATTATCGGGTTTTCATTATTACATCTTTCCGTTGTTTCAAAATAGATAGTTTGAATAACGCTTTATATGTGGAAATATCCGTAGAGAAAGGTTTAGTAGCCATTAGGCATGAAAAACTTCCACCTACTTCGTGGAAGCTAGCAAGTGCAGTCGAAACGCATCCCGTTAACGGCGGTAAGGTTCGCGTTGTAAGCGTCCAACTGCTCAGGATGTTGTTATGTGACCAGTCGTGTAGTTAGTCGTGTTGCAAAATGAATTCTGCTGTTTGCTCTCCCTATTGCGTTGTCCTCTTTTGTTATATGTGTTAGTTATTGCATACCAACATCAACTTTTCCTGAGGTCTTTTTGTCCGACTAGATGATGTCCATTCCTAAAAACGTGATGTCCATCCCTTGAGCTTATAAATAAACAGGCTTGATCTTTAGACCTCCATGTTTAACCACCTCAGCCTATAGCTCCCCGGTAATACCCCCTGAGTCAATAGGCCCTCATTTGATAGCTGCTCAAAATGCCGACAGGTCACTAGCAACTCACATGTTAGCTCAGCGTCTCCACGTGTAACATCGTTGTCATCAAGATCATCGTTTCAGTACCGGTTATATTCCCAGTATCATTCTATACACAAATGCTGTCTTTAGTCGTTTATCACCGTTATTATTATAATTATTTGCGTCCTAATAGCGTTTCCAATTTGTGTACGGTCCCCAAATGGTGAAATTATTGTGTTAAAAACACAACTCCATTTTGCATGAGCACCAATAAGTCGCGTATTGTTCTTGAATTCCATATTATATTTAAATCTATGCCTAACTAATTGTACTATTCTATGTAGGCCTTTATTGGACCCTTCTTGTCCAAGCTGTCAGGTGTGAGCGTCCCTAATAGATGACCTTCGGATGCCCACCACCATAGTCAATCATATATTCTACGATAACTTTATGATAACTTCACGGTTTGACACGTGTCAACGGCATTTCGCTACTGCGAGCTTCGCGAACATCAGATACGTCCATCGTTTGATTGTTTTGTTCAAAGAGCGATGGTATTGGTCCAGAAAATTATTATAAAATAATTAAGCCGAGAATGATCCAATAGCCTGGCCTTCCCATCGCGTTTGGTTAGGTATTTTCGGGTCCCGTCAATTTGAAACTAGCTATTACTACTATTAAAATTTGTAACTACTATTTATTGAAATGATTTGTATAAAATGCTTCATTATTTTAACAGATTTTACGCCCTAACATGTCTCGTAATTCCTTTTAGCATTACCTAATTGATATACATGTATGTATATCAAATTGCGCGGCATTGTATAATTTAGATACTTTGTTCCTCAACTTCCCTTGCTCGAACAATCACGGATGCTGATTGGCACACTGGCATCTCCTCTACAACTCCCTTGGTGGAGACCCTAGAGAGCGGATCGCCGCTGGGAACTGGTTGTTGTCGGTTTGCTCACATTGTTAAACTACCTCTCATTCAAATTTAAAATAATACCACGAGGAAACTTGCATCAGTGTTAGCAAAAGCACTGTGTGTTTTATAATACTGATGCAAGTTTCCTCGTGGTATTATTTTAAATTTGAATGAGAGGATTTGTAACAATGTGAGCAAACCGACAACAACCAGTTTTCAGTGGCCTGATAAGTTTTTGATACCACATAGTGGAACAAACGGTATAACGACTTTCACTGAGAAACGTTCCAAAATGTTTTTCGAATTCAACAAAGCGTGGATCTACACATACAATGTTTCGTCACACGAACAAGAACCCATTATGACCTAAACATACCAATTTTCAGACAAAGCAGTGGAAAAAACCATTAAACTACCGAATATCCGGAGGTCCGTTATATAGGAGTTATATTAAATTGTGGACCTATACACGCAATGTTCCACCATCGGAGCTAGAACCCGTTATGACCAAAAAATACCAATTTTTAGACAAATCTGTGAAAAAATTTGGCAAAAATCATCAATATACCCAATATCGGGAGGATAAAGTTCACATTATCGGGTTTTCATTATTACATCTTTCCGTTGTTGCAAAATAGATAGTTTGAATAACGCTTTATAAGTGGAAATATCCGGAGAGAAAGGTTGTAGTAGCCATTAGGCATGAAAAACTTCCACCTACTTCGTGGAAGCTAGCAAGTGTAGTCGAAACGCATCCCGTTAACGGCGGTAAGGTTCGCGTTGTAAGCGTCCAACTGCTCAGGATATTGTTATGTGACCAGTCGTGTAGTTAGTCGTGTTGCAAAATGAATTCTGCTGTTTGCTCTCCCTATTGTGTTGTCCTCTTTGTTATACGCGTTAGTTATTGCATACCAACATCAACTTTTCCTGAGGTCTTTTTGTCCGACTAGATGATGTCCCATTCCTAAAAACGTGATATCCACCCCTTGAGCCTATAAATAACCAGGCTTGATCTTTAGACCTCCATGTTTAACCCCCTCAGCCTATAGCTCTCGGTAATACCCCCTGAGTCAATAGGCCCTCATTTGATAGCTGCTCAAAATGCCGACAGGTCACTAGCAACTCACATGTTAGCTCAGCGTCTCCACGTGTAACAACGTTGTCATCAAGATCATCGTTTCAGTATCGGTTATATATCAGCATCATTCTATACACAAATGCTGTCTTTAGTCGTTTATCACCGTTATTATTATAATAATTTGCGTCCTAATAGCGTTTCAAATTTGTGTACGGTCCCCAAATGGTGTAATTATTGTGTTAAAAACACCACTCCATTTTGCATGAGCAACAATAAGTCGCCTATTGTTCTTGAATTTCATCTTATGTTTAAATCTATGTCTAACTAATTGTACTATTCTATGTAGGCCTTTACCCTTCTTGTCCAAGATGTCAGGTGTGCGCGTCCCTAATAGATGACCTTCGGAAGCCCACCACCATAGTCAATCATATATTCTACGATAACTTTATGATAACTTCACGGTTTGACACGGGTCAACGGCATTTCGCTACTGCGAGCTTTGCGAACATCACATTCGTCCATCGTTTGATTGTTCTGTTCAAATAGCGATAGAAAATTATTATAAAAGAATTAAGCCGAGAATGATCCAATAGCCTGTTCTTCCCATCGCGTTTGGTTAGGTATTTTCGGGTCCCGTCAATT
The DNA here is from genome assembly GCF_030504385.1 of Musca domestica. Classification (NCBI taxonomy): domain Eukaryota; kingdom Metazoa; phylum Arthropoda; class Insecta; order Diptera; family Muscidae; genus Musca; species Musca domestica. Next base: position 2,005,319 of record NW_026712410.1, on the reverse strand, counting down.
TGTAACTAGCTATTACTACTATTACAATTTGTAACTACTATTTATTGAAATGATTTGTATAAAATGCTCCATTATTTTCACAGATTTTACGCCCTAACATGTTATTATTATTTGTAAATGTTATTGCACAGAAATTTAAAATTCCCGTAATTCCTTTTAGCATTACCTAATTGATATACATGTATGTTGTAGGGGCGCATGTAGATAGGTGATTGTACTTGTGGCTTTAATTTTTGTAATGGCCCTCCCAACACCTTTTCTTTGCACACCCTTGGTTGATTTCTTTTCCAGTGCACCTGTTAATATCATTTCTGGTACACAAGCCGTACAGATATTGAAATGCATAATTTTATAAATGTTATTCTATTTTTAGAATACTTTTACAGTAGTTATGACGATGCAATAGTTATTCTACTGTCATGATGATGTTGTAATCGGTTGATTGTTGTCTTGTTGTATGTTCTATGTTAATGGCTGGCTACTGATAGCATCGTTAAGCCAAGCCGAGTCTAAGCCTGAGCGTAGCCTAGAGGCACTGGTTGAGATTGTCATCTGCGGGACTTCGGGTTCGATTTTTTTTCTTTATTTCCCTGTTTTATTTTTATATGATTTTCGCATTTGTTACTAATTTTTTTATTGGCGAAGTAGAGAAATTTACCTTGTAATACTTTCGTTGATTCTTGGATTGGTATATGTAATTTCCGCCATGTTAGTTATTATGGTGGAATGTTAATTGCCATAATTCCCCGCCGGTGAAGTGGTGAATTTGTTGGGTTTTTTTCTTTGGTTTTCTTTTTATCACCAATACCAATAAATTACTGATTATTTAAGGCTTATATACCATTGATGGTTAAAGAAGCCGTCTTAATTCTTGGAATTCTGGGCTGGTATTAGTGATTCAGCCATTTGACCTTAACTTTAAACGAAATTACAAAAGAAGCTGAAAATATGCCAGTCATTTTGATTCAAACTTTCCACCGTCCACAAGTATCACTGCAAAATTTTCTGGGAATTGTTGCATGAGTAATTTAGATTTGTCGTCCAGATCTTGACAAGAGGATAACATTTCTTTGGTGGCAGGAATTAAATGTCCGAATCTGTCCTATAAATTTTTTTTTTGCCTGGTTCATTCTTGGCCGCCAATTTTTGGGACCCGTTTGTGAAGATCCGTTGTATGTACTATTTTTATCTTGGATACTACCATAATCGATAATAAATACATATTAACTGGTAAGACGCTGTTGTTGGTGTCATTACCTACCGGGATTATTGCGAAACTACCATTTAAAAAAAGAAAAGAAAAAGCTATATATATATATATATATATATATATATATATATATATATATATATATATATATATGTGAAATGTGAATAGCACTATGTGCATACAATAAAATTTACTGGTCAGAGCAATTGAAACGTGTTAATATTTTGTGAACTGTTAATGCAATAAGACGTGTTTGGTAAAGAAAAAATAAAAATTCTTGTTTTTCACTAATTTTAATAGGTTTTAGAGATTAGGAACAAATCACCCATTTTTGTATAAGATCAATGTCTTTTTTACACGGTTTTTTTTACACGGTTTCTTCTGGAACCAATCTACCGTGTAAAAGCAGGCTTAGGTGTATATATATATACTTATTTTTTTTTTTTGAACACCAATTTAGATCATAAAGTAAGCAAAGGCGGACATTAGATTTTTTGTGTTGCTATCTTTCATATTGTGTTAAACGGTTTATTGAGCCATCGAAAGTGAAACAAATTTATTTGAGAACAACATATGTTAGTGTGTCAGAAATTATTTTTTTAATCGATACTTTTTCGCCGGATAAGATTATAATATTAATTAAACTGTGTTCATCAAAATCATACATTGGCATATATAACAGCAGCAAATATGCATAATTTGATTTGATTGAAATTGCTGAGATTTCTGCAACCTTCACCATCTCCCCTGAAAGGAATTTCATCGTTGGAGCTAAGCCAATCAAAGTAAGTCCCGCTACTCTTATACTAACATTACACAAACACAAAAGGTGGAGCAAGTTCAGAGAGGGTATATCCGCACCGTTATCTCTCTCTCTCTCTCTGTATTGCTGCTGTCAATACATTTTTTTGTTTCCATAGTTTTTATATCTTGAATTTAAATAACCAATTATTTCCAAATAAATCAAAATTACGCTATTTTTACTTTGAGCAAGAAAACACTAAAGGATGTACCCCACTTTTTGTGCTTGTACCATCTTATTTTCTGTTGTTTTATGCTAGATAACAGCAGTTATTGCTCCTCTGTAAACTATCGGCTGGCTGTTAAGGTCAGATCTCGTTCTATTAAAATATACACCGTGAAAATACAGTTTGAGAAGCACTGCTTTAACGATTTTAATTGTGTACCTTTGGTATGTGTTCTAACGAACGGCAATTGCAATAGTTGTCTTTAAAAAAATATCTACTGTAAAAGAGGAGCTTTGGTAAACTCGACGACTATAATAACATTTCAGATGTTTATAAAAAATTAATATTAACATCTGTTTAAATCCAATACAATATTTTCATGGCAACTATATTAATACATACCCACATATAATATTCTGTAACATATCTCAGCCAGGGTGAAGGTCAATGCCCTCACAGCTGATCTGTACCAAAACATATTAAAGTTATACATACGTTTTGATTATATATTACAATACATTACCTTCCTGTAAATTTGTTTCAACTTCGATTTTTTTCCTTTTCGATAATCAAATACTGATCTTGAATTTGACCCGATAGGTTACGAAAAATCAACTGCATCAATTACTATTGCTGCTCTTGATTTTTATGGAGTTAATTAGAGTTACGTACTCCTTACACTAGGATGTTTTTTTTATTAATATTGTCAGTTCTCATTTTTTAAATTTTGTTTTTTCAAATTTCTACATCCAAAATCGCTTACATATACTTTTTGCTGTAACCTTCTTATTTTAATTAATTCTCATGGCTTACCTATTAGATAAGTAATTACTTTTGTTAGAATAAGAAACTTATGTTAACTGAAGAGTAATATTCTGAGATGATACGATAGCAATCATATTTCTTATAATAACTGAATAATGGAATTCTATAGAATAAAAGATTTCAGTATATCCTTATGAATTAAATCAAATTTAGGGTTTGATTCAGAAAAGGGTTGGTAAAATAAGTTAGGATCTTGGTGGATAGGTTTACTGTGGAAAAATGTGTATTATTATTTTTTTCTTTTTTCCCAACATCATAGTAAAAAGGTGGGTGGGCGAGCGTGCACTGTCACCTAGGCACGCATAAGACAATCGATGAATGATTTCTTTAATTCAAATTATTTCCGTTACATTTTTTCTTATACCTGGTTGAGCACGCATAAATAAATTTAAACTCGTAACTGACAACTTTTAATGGTGAATCATGGCAAAACTCAACCCAACTGACGAGCAATAGGGCCGGAGATATCTGCGTGCCAGGCTAGAAAACTCATCATTAACGAAATTGGAGAACTTCAAACTTAAACCCATCAATGAACGTTACAGTTTTGGCGCCTAACATGAGGCCCGAGGTGGATTAAAATGGGTAAATTTTGTCAGGATTTAAAATACTTGTGTTTCAATAACACAATACTTTCACTTTGGGCCTTTCTCAACGTAGGGTTTGGACTAATTTCTATTCTATTTTCTTTTTTTCCATCAGGATGGGAAAATTTCCTCGGAATTTCTATGTCAAGCAGCAGTAGTGCTAACGCATTTTACCGGTTATAATGTTGTCTTTCCTTCACTCTATTTCGTAGAATTTATCTGTGAGGTTATAAGTTGAATGAAATCAGAGCTCGGGCATAGTGCTTAAACTGACTATAACTCTAATAACTGATTGGATAATTCTATATTGTTAACCATCTGGAACCTTGAAATATTCCAAAATCCTGGAGTATAATCTGGAGTATTTCATAAAATACCAGTTACATTAAGACCCATTCTGATTGTCCTGTGTGTGGTTTCAGAATAATTAAGGATAATAAACAATCAAATTCTTTAGCTGTAAATAGAGTTAATAGCAAAACAATTGTTAGGTCTTCCTCCCGCTGAAAATAATGATGGCAATGGCTTCGGGCAAATGAATAACGATGGATTGTCCTTCAATAGATCTCGGAATAGCAATCCCACCTCTAATCCGGATTTGACGACAAGACCCGATAAGGTCAGTCAGATAATCTCAAATTGGCGCTTAAAATTCAGTGGTAGCTCCTCGAGTCTACCAGTCGATAGTTTCATTTATCGTGTAGAGGCATTAACTAAACAAATCCTAAATGGGGATTCCGATGTTCTCTGTCGTAGTGCCAGTGCGCTTTTCGATGGGAAAGCTGGTGATTGGTTCTGGCGTTTCCATCGCTCAGTGCATGTGGTCCAATGGAAGGCGCTATGTTCCGCCATGAGACAGCAATATAGGGACTCGAGATCCGACCTGGAGTTCCGAAAATGTTACGCGACAGGGAATAAAAGCCAAATGAAACATTCGACGTTTTCTATGTTTCGATAATGTAGCTGGCAGATCGGTTGGATGAACCCATAGATGACCGGACCATGGTAGGAATTCTTCGGAGGAATCTTTTGCCTGAAATTCAGCATGAAATATGAAACATGTCCATAGATTCAGTTGGTAAACTAAGGATGATTTGTAGGCGTAGGGAACTTTTCTTGCAGGATGTTAGTCGCAGACATGGTTTTTCCAATCAAAGGGGTAATGCTTTTACAAGACGTGCTGCAGAGGAATTGCTCGAACCCGAAAACATTTCACAGGTTTCCGTTGTTTGTTGGAATTGTGGCGGTTCTGGACACAGATATCAGGACTGCCTAGGTGAACGTACCATTTTCTGCTACGGCTGTGGAACTCCGCAAGTCTATAAACCAAACTGTCTGAAATGCAATAACAAATCAAAAAACTATGAGAGCCCAGCACTGAAAAGTGCCCCCAAACCTCAGACTTCTCAACAATACTCCCAAACATTGTAAACACATCTGAAGACCTTACCATTTCCTCAAAAAGGTGTGACGCTACAACTGATGCTACTTACAAAATCGAATCAAAACCAATCTGTTATTCATAGGGGGCCTAGGCCAATCATTCCATTCCATAACCGTATGGAGAATTATGAAAAAGTTCGACAACGAATTTTTAACGAAAAACCAAAAATTAGTCGATCGAGCAGCAGAATTAAAAATTTTTGGAAAAAACGTGAAGGCTGTAAGGAAGTGTTTTTCAGTGTCATTTCTAGAAAGGCCAGGATATATCCGTCCCTATGCCGAGGTGTTGTTAGATACAGGCGCCTTGGTGACTTGTCTCGGTTCTCAGGCCGCCATAGATTTCTTAGGTTCTAATTCGCCTTACAAGAAATTAAATACCATTGTTAGAACAGCTGATGGTAAGCCCCAGTATATAGTTGGAGTTTTTACAACTGATGTCACTGACGGTGAAAGCCAAAGTATATCCGTCTATATAGTCCCAAACTTGTCACAAGACCTAATATTGGGCATCGACTTTTGGAAGATGTTTCATTTGTTGTCACCCTCTTTAATGATTTCTGCGTTATCATCTCCCAGAGATAATATTATTTTAGATCATAGTAGACTGACATCTGAACAAAAATATCTACTTCAAGGTGTCATTAATGTTTTTCCCTCCTTTGCGAAAGAGGGTCTGGGAAAAACGAGCGTTATATGTCACAAAATCGATACAGGAGATGCACATCCCATTAAGCAACGACATTTTCCAGTCTCTCCGGCAATAGAGAAACTTATATATGAACAACTTGATAGGATGTTGGCTATGGGCGTATTTGAAGAATCTTCTCCACCAATAGTCCTGCATAGAAAACCGGGCAAAAATCGTCTGTGCCTAGACAGTAGGAAGCTTAACGCCGTGACGAAAGGAGATGCTTATCCTCTACCTCATATTGAAGGTATTTTTAGCAGACTACATAATGCGGAATTTATTTCCAGCTTAGACTTAAAAGATGCCTTTTGGCAGATACCACTCGAGGAGTCAACGAAGGGTAAGACTGCCTTTACAGTTCCCGGGAGACCGCTGTACCATTTCAAAGTCATGCCATTTGGGCTTTGTAATGCTCCTCAAACGATGTGCAGGCTCATGGACAGAGTGGTTCCGGTGTTTCTCCGGACTGAAGTGCTGGTCTACCTGGATGATCTCCTGGTGGTATCTCCAACTTTTGAGAGGTACATAGAGGTTCTTAAAAAGGTAGCAGAAAGCCTTCGAAGTGCGGGATTGGCAATCAATGTAGAAAAGAGCAAGTTTTGTATGTCTGAGATTCGGTACTTAGGTCATGTAATTGGTAATGGAACTGTGCGTCCTGATCCAGATAAGGTTTCGGCCATAACAGAATTTCCACCACCCCGTTCTGCTAAACACCTCAGGCGATTTTTAGGGATGTCTGGTTGGTACCGAAAGTTCATTAGGAACTATGCTGCAATTTCAAGCCCTTTAACCAATTTACTGAAAACGAACCGCAAGTTTATGTAGCAAGACAGGAATAGGAGGTGTGTTGGTGCAAAAAACTACGGAGGGTAAAGAGTTTCCGATAGCATTTATGTCTAAGAAACTCAACCAAGCCCAACGTAACTACAGCGTCACCGAACAGGAATGTTTATTGGCAATCCTTTGTATAAAAAAATTTAGAGCCTATATCGAGGGACATGAGTTCACGGTAATTACAGATCACGCTTCCCTTAAGTGGCTCATGTCCCAAAACGATTAAAGCTCACGGTTGGCGAGATGGGCTTTAAAACTACAAGGATATCGGTTCAAATTAGAACACAGAAAGGGATCGCTGAATATAGTTCCTGATGCACTTTCGCATACCACCATAGATGATTTATCCGTCCTAGATTGTTTGTCTGAAGTCGAGAAAGAATATGGCGTTTTTGTGGATTGTAAGTCTCCACATTTCTCATCGGAGGATTATAAAGAATTATTGAAGAAGGTTAGCAGTAGTCCTGACTCTATCCCAGATTTAAAGGTTGTAGATGGATACTTATATAGGAGAACCAATCATTCCACCGGTAATCCTGTAGCTAATGATCTGGCTTGGAGGCTATTGGTTCCCAGGGATATGGTGCCTTAACTTCTGCATAAACATCACCACGATCCTTTGTCAGCTCATTGTGGCATTAACAAATGTTTGGAGCGAATCAGGAGGTACAATTTTTGGCCTAACTTAGTTGCAGATGTTAAAAGCTACATTGGATCTTGTGAAGTGTGCAAAAGTACTAAACACCCAAATGCCATGCGACCACCAATGGGGAACACGGGTAGTTCACATAGATTCTTTCAGAAGTTGTATGTTGACTTTTTAGATCGAGAACGGGGCATATTGGAATTTTCAATGTTCTTGATCATTTTTCCAAATTTTGTTTCCTTCGCCCTGTCAAAAAGTTTACCGCAGACACGATAATTAAATACCTAGAGGGGTGCATATTGGAATTTTCAATGTTCTTGATCATTTTTCCAAATTTTGTTTCCTTCGCCCTGTCAAAAAGTTTACCGCAGACACGATAATTAAATACCTAGAGGGGGATTTGTTTCACACCTTTGGTGTACCGGAGAGTATAGTGTCCGATAATGGCACCCAGTTTCGGGGAAAGAAATTCAATGAACTTTTGAGGTCTTACAACATTAACCACGTCTATACTGCTGTTCATTCTCCACAAGATGGAACCGGTCGGTTATTTCAGCTATCACAGCATACATAAGACCAGACCAGAAAGACTGGGATGAGACAATTCCGTGAAAAAATGTGACAAAAACCATTAAATACCGAATATCGGAAGGTACTGTTATGTGGGGGCTATACAATTCGTAGACCTACACACGCAATGTTCCGCCACCGGAGCTAGAACCCATTATGACCAATTTTTAGACAAATCTGTAAAAAAATATGGGGAAAAAAATCATCAAAATACCCAATATCGGGAGGTATGGTTATATGGAGGCTATAACAAAGCGTGGGTCTATACATACAATGTTTCCCCCACCCCCCCCCCCCCCCCCCCCCTTAAGACCTAAAAATAACAATTTTCAGACAAATCCGTGAAAAAATGTGGCAAAAATCATCAAAATACCGAATATCGGGAGGTACCGTTACATGGGGACTATACCAAAATGTGGACCGATTCATTGTACCTTGATATATACCTTATTTTACGACAAACAGAATGACAAAGTTAATATACCCTCCATTCCAAGGTGAAGGGTATAATAAGTTAATTGCCACCGTGAACGTTTGTGTGTATTCAAGAAGAAAACGTACTAATCGACAACCATATGAAAGAAAAATGGGCGCTTTTCATTCTTAGATATGGTGAGAGAATTTATTAAGCGTCCATTCAGATGAATAACACCAAACTCGTTTAGAATGGGGTTTAATAATACTTCTGTGGCAATATGGCTAAATGAGTTTTAACCATTCTAATTTCTTCAGAGGTCGGGATTTTACCCTGAAACAAAGTACAGCCTGGGGTTGAGATTTGTGGATGAAACTGTACATTTATGCGAAACATCGCAATGCTCTATTGAGCGAAAATCGCTCCAAAATATCTTCATATTTTGAGTAGAAATGAAAATGTGCTTCAAGAGGTGGGAAATCCAATGTTTTCCAAGCGGAGCTCTATGGAGTCAACCAACTTGGACCTGTCCACCAAGTGGAACTATTGGCATATCCAAGTTGATGGAGCTTTTCGCAAGCATGCTAACACAATTGTGGAGTCGGTCCAACAGTATATCTTGTCAATTGGAATATCCACTTTGGAAAAATCTGGCACTAATAGCACTAATAATTCCAAACGATGTAACCAAATTAATTGGGGCTACTCTTGTCTTAATTTCCCCTAGAGAATTTTTTATTCGCATGTAAATTACCCCGGGGGGATGCTTTCTTCAAACCATCAGAGAACTCATGTAGTTCTGCCAAGTGTTGGATTCATAACGAACCCAACGCGGAACTGTAATTGAGTTAACATAAAGCGACCCATAGACCACACAAATTTTTGTGCAAATCGCTTATGTGTGTTAGTGAAATAAGGTTGTATGTGTCACACGTACGAGTTTGTGCAAATCGATCTGAAAAATCAAAACCATTTAGATTTTTCGGCTTGTTTGCGCAAATGTTTGTGTGGTGTGTGGGCGTTTGCACTAAATCTGTTCAGTTCGTGATAAACAGTCAAGCATTACACAACAAAAGAAGAAGAAGAATAGAAGTTAATTTTTGACTTGCCGACGGCAATAGCTGCGTTCTCAAACATTTTTCCGAATGATTTCACTCGCTGAATACTTACTTCGAATGAAATTTGTGCAAACGTTTGCAGCGTGTGTGTGCTAAATACGTGTGAATTTGCGCAAATAATTTGTGTGGTCTATTTGGCGCTTAAGGGTAAATAGCAACAAAAGTGTGCCAGGAATTTTAGTAGCAAGAAGAAGCGAATCCCTCTTCAAATAAATCGATTTTTAGGGATATGATTTACACAAAAGGGATGGGACGTACACACAAAGTGGCATTCCATCGCATAACCCATGGCTTGGAACTACTTGCCTCTATAAATTAAGAAACCTGATCGTCAACTAAATGGTCAGTGGGCAAATCGATTTCAAAAAATACTGCCAAAATATTCAATTAAAGTGAAGCCAAATTACGCAAAGTTTTATTTAAGAAACTCAAATAATTATAAAAAGATAGAAAACAATACGACAAAGTTAAATAAATGAAAAATAATTCATCTTCGGTGTGCTTTGCTCAAAATAATAACTTTTAAGAAAAGTAACTTAAATTTCCATATTTTTCTCGCAAAAGAGCGCAATGTCGAATGTAAGGTGTACATGTGCGTATTGTTGTGAGTAAAAAATTAAATTGTTTTAATTTTTTCAAATTCAGTTGCAAATTAAATTTGTATTTAGATTGAATTTTATGGAATAATCCCAACATTCCATTCATGATTTGTGGATTTTCTCCAATGTAAGGGGTTTGTTAAAAAGTGTAAAATAAAACCAATTGTTGAATATTTAAATTCTATTTGACACTAAAAGACTCTAGTAGGGAGTCAATTTTCGTTCCCACCCCTGCCGACTGATGGGGTGACATCCCTTTACGTAGGGGTCGCGTACACATCATTATTCGCATCATAAAGGGAATTTAGTAGAAAATTTAAAACCAGCTACAGAATCTAATTCATAAACTAGTTTGTCAAAGAATGAAACATGTATTTTAATTGTTTAATAAAAATAAAATTATTCTAGATTTAATAACTTCTAAACTCATTCCAAAATCTACATTACAGCACACAAATTTAAAATCAACACACATTTTACCAAGAGGTTCGCCCATTGAATCATTCGTGCAGTGAAAATCCCAGACAACAGAGCCGTATTCTAATATAGATCTAAAAAGAGACGTACATAACAGTTTTGTTGTATACAGATCAGAAAATTTAACAGAACCGTTTAACAAAACCTAGAACACCATTTACTTTATTTACTATTGTTATTACATGGCTATTAAAATTTAATTTTGGACCCATCAAGAGGCCGAGATCGACAAATGAATCTACAGTTGATAATGAACGACCGTCAATATTATATTGTAATATCAGATAAGAATATCTGGAGAAGCACATATGTTTACATTTGCTTAAATTTAAATCATTACAATGTAACCTGCCCCAATCGTTTTGAAGTAAACTAGCTTGTTTATCACAATTATGGAAAATGAATAATTTAACATTATCTGCGTACACTAACAATTTCGAGTAATTTATGGAATTAGGTATATCGTTGATAAATAAAAGAAATAGGACCGGTTCATGGTGACTTCGTTGCGGAATACCCGATGAAACTTTTGGATATATACCCTTCAAACAAAACTAGTTTTGATCTATCTATGATATCCATTTGAGTAGGTTTGTGCTGAAACCCATATAATTTAATTTATATATTAGGAGCTCTTGGTTACCCCTTTAAAAAATTAACTAAAATCGGTATAAATTGTGTCAGTTTGTTTACGCTGAACAAATCCATTTACCGTATAAGATTTATTGTAGTTGAAAGACCACTATAAAAGCCATGCTGATATGTACTCAATATAGATTAAATTTTCGTTTACTGCAGTAATTAATTTTTCGAACAATTTTGTAGTGTCACTTAATTTTGCAATTCCTCTGTAATATGACACATTTGTGAGACTAACGGACTTATGTAAAGGTATAATATAACATTTTTTCCAGAAAGTAGGAAAGTGGCCAAATTTAAGTAAATAAATAAACAATATTATTAAAGACAGTGCTAATGTTTCTGAACAATATTTAAGAATTATATTGAGTATACCATCCAAGCCTGAACATTTAATCGATTTTGCACTACGCAAACTTTTTGTCGAGGTAAAGATTATACAATCTACGAGACCTATTTGGACCTAGCAACAGAGAAATTAGTGTAGTCTATTTTTAGACCTGATTTTTTATACCCTCCACCTCGATATATACATTTTAGATCCCACAAAGTATATATATCTTTGATCAGCATAAAATTCTGTGTCGATTTAGCGATGTCCGTCCGTCTATCCGTCTGTGGAAATCACTCTAAAGGAAGTAAGTTGATAAAATTTTACTTAAATGTGTATTATGTCTGCAGGACTTTTAGTATTGAAAATGGGTCATGTAGGTCCAAGTTTTGGTATTGCCTCTTATAATGGTAACTCCCTCTTTTCAGTATTTTGGTGATTTTTGCGACATTATTCACCGGAATGTTTTTTCAAGTTTCGCATTTGAATATTCTAATGGATTATGACAAAAGTTGCCTATGGAGGTCCACGTCTTCGTATAGACCCTAATATACATTCGGTATTTTAAGATTTTAACAGAATTTTTAACGGATTTTGTTATTATTATTATTATTTTTTGCCAAATTCGTTCCAAATCGTGGAGGGTATTCAAAGAACGTCCCGGCCGAACTTACAGCTTTTTACTTGTTATATTTATGAAAAAGCTTAATTTTAGAATGTTTGAAATTGTGAACTCAGGCGTTATCCATGGATATTTATTGAAATTTTTAACATGAACAGTTTTAACTCTAATCTATCAATTACATATTCCAGATTTTTATGACTATTACACAGGCAAAACGAGGCCCAATTTGTGGAGGAAATGTGGCATTAAGTTGTAGAAAATTAGCTTTGTTATAATTAAGGACAGTTTAAATGAATCGGACTGACTTTGTTCATTTATATAACTGTGAGTCATGGATCATATTGGAGGAATTCTGAAAATTCGAAATGCTGTGTTATATTTACAACGCCAAATCAAGAATTTTGACGTGAACACTGTTTATTTGATGAAGATTTATGTCACAATAACGATTTATAACTTCAAATGTATACTGGGTACTGTTCATTTTGGATGGCAATAAAATCAAAGCATCAGAATCTGAAGTCACCTAATGGAAGGCATGTTAAAATCACCAAGAATCAGAATACAATCAGAATAGTTCATTTTTTCAGTGATTAAATTTATTGCTGATAAATGTTGATTACAAATTCAAGTGAAGATGAAGGTGGAATATAAAAACAAGTTACAAATAATTGAAATTTGCCCAATTCAATGGAAACACCAATAAACTCTATATAAAGAAAACCATTGTGATCTATTAAAATAGTTGCGCAATAAGGACGCTACCACCATTTTTTACAAACATGATCTTTTCTAAATATTTCATATTTTCAACATAAAACTCACTATTAATATCGATGTCTCACTATTTAATATAGATGGGTTTAACCAAGTTTCGTAGAAAACCGATACATTATAATAAAAACCAATGCTATCAGTATATAGAGTGTTAATTTTATGTAAAGCCCCCATACATTCTGATAGCAAATAAAAAATAAATTATTTAGTTTTTTGGCACTGAAACCTGAAATGCCCGGGCAGGCCAAATTCTTTTAAAATCTACAGAACGACAATTCCTGAGTGTCATGAGTGGATGGTGAAGTTTTCTTAGAAACCTCACTATCAATACTCATAACCTCAGGATTATTTACGCCTTTACTTATGTCGCCATTAATTACCGAAACTGGGTGTTTATCAACACTGGCATACCACTGTTTACGATCAGTCTGAGTTGTATCAGTTATATTAATTAAAACCAGCTGTGGAACAGTGTTCTCCCTGCGCATTAAACCTATTAACCAGTTTAGCCATGAAATTTACAGATTGAACAGTTTGGATCACATTTTCCAGGCATTTCATTCATTTTTCGCGCTGTTTAGCTCATTTATTTAAATGAGGAAAAATTTAAAGGAAAATAATTATAAATTTTTGCATTGATTTGAATGAGTTTGACAGCAAGCGAGCATAGTCTCAGGGCTGTATTTCTGTAGTTTCACGAAGCGGTTCTATCTCCTTATTGTACCATGGTTACAACTATATTTTCTAAGATCAGATCTGTAGTTGGAATTTCATTTATTTATTTTTTTATTTTCATATTTTTCTGGTTTTTCGACCCTTTAAATTGTTAACAAAAAGCAACTGTTTGAGCTTGAGGTCAATCTTTTGGTTTTTAATTATTTATTTATCCAATATTTCGAAACTCTGTGAGTTTCATCATCATGGTGATCTACAAATTAAATAACAAAAATACAGCATATTAACATTATCACAGCATGTTAGGATATAAAAACTTAAAAATACAATTGCTTACTTGCAAATAATTAGAATATTAAACTTAAATCTAGCGTAATGTGACTACTACCGTCAAGAGTTATTATTGCACTGATAATTATTTGCTTATTGCACGATCTCTTTTGTAAAAGGCCTGTAGCAGTATGCTTTGTTGTCCGTGTCTGCTTTGCTGTTTACTCTTTTTGTTGTTGATAAACTATTGATGTGGAGCATCTCAATCGTTAGTCTCTTGTTGTAGTGATGTTTTGTTTGTAACACTCTCACGTCATCGATCTTGGATGTATGGTTGTTCTGTTTACGATGTTCGGCTAACGTTGTTTTTTTGTATTGATTTATTGTTTCTTAATTTGATGTCTGATTTGTGTGCTGACATTCTAGTTTTTAGTTTGTTTTTGTTGTGCCAACGTTAAGTTTTCCGCAACTTTCTTCCTTGTTACCACCACATTCAATTTCGTATACTACATTATGTTTGTCCATTTTAGGAATTTTACTTTTTATGTTTGTGAATAAAGATTTTGTTGTGTTATGTGAGCTATGTGCTATTGTGTATTTATTTTTGTCATATATTTCTGATTTTTCCAATTGTTTATCCTCGGATAAACATGTTAGGATTTGTTTATCCTCGACGGATCTGTTTTCTGCGAGTTTCGACTTGTATGTTTGCTATTATAATAATTTTCAATTAGGATTTGGTTATGTGTAATGAAAAGTTATTATTAATTAGAATGTCCTTTATTTTTAGTTTGTTTTGGAAATGAAATTTTTCGTCGCTTATTGTTAGTACTCTCTTTATTAAGCTTTTCGCTGTATTGATAATTGTCCGTTTTGTGTGTTAAGAGTAGTAATTGATTATTCTACCTGAAGCTGTAGGTTTTTGATACCAATTAATATCAATGGTGTTATTTGAATTTCGTATTACTAATGTGTCCAAATATGGGATTTTTCCATCGCATTCTTCTTCCAAAGTAAATTTAATGTTTTGGTTAAAACTATTTAGTATTGTCAACGTTTCTAGTGTTGCATCTTCCCTTATAATTAAAAACAAGTCACCCACGTATTTCGTCAGTACCTTTGGTTTTGATTGTAAAGATTGCATGCTTTTGTTGAGTAATGGTTCCGTAACCAAATCTGCGATTATGTGTGATGCTGGAGACCCCATCGGTAGCCCTGCTTTTTGTTTGTATATTTTGTCTTCAAACTTGAAGTATATGTTGTCCTTTATGCAAAATTTGACAATATTCAGAAACATGTCTTTCGTTATGTTTGTATATTGCTCAATTTCTCCCCATCGTTCTTCAATTATATTTAGTCCTAATTCTACTGGAATACTAGGGAACAGTGAGACCACGTCAAAAGATACCATTTTTTCATTATTATTAATTGTCGAGTTCTTTATCTTATCCTTAAATTGTACAAAATCCCTTACGTCGTAAGTTGACTTCGCCGTAAAATTATTTAATATGTTCACTATGTATTTGCACAGTTTTATTGACGGGAAATTTATAGATGAACATATGGGTCTCAATGGATAGCCGTCTTTGTGGATATTGGGTAAACCATATATCGCTATTTCTGTTTTGAGTCTTTACATATTTTTCAACGATATCATTATTTTTCTTCCATACTATTGTGTATTTATTTTTGTCATATATTTCTGATTTTTCCAATTGTTTATCCTCGGATAAACATGTTAGGATTTGTTTATCCTCGACGGATCTGTTTTCTGCGAGTTTCGACTTGTATGTTTGCTATTATAATAATTTTCAATTAGGGATTTGGTTATGTGTAATGAAAAGTTATTATTAATTAGAATGTCCTTATTTTTAGTTTGTTTTGGAAATGAAATTTTTCGTCGCTTATTGTTAGTACTCTCTTTATTAAGCTTTTCGCTGTATTGATAATTGTCCGTTTTGTGTGTTAAGAGTAGTAATTGATTATTCTACCTGAAGCTGTAGGTTTTTGATACCAATTAATATCAATGGTGTTATTTGAATTTCGTATTACTAATGTGTCCAAATATGGGATTTTTCCATCGCATTCTTCTTCCAAAGTAAATTTAATGTTTTGGTTAAAACTATTTAGTATTGTCAACGTTTCTAGTGTTGTATCTTCCCTTATAATTAAAAACAAGTCACCCACGTATTTCGTCAGTACCTTTGGTTTTGATTGTAAAGATTGCATGCTTTTGTTGAGTAATGGTTCCGTAACCAAATCTGCAATTATGGGTGATGCTGGAGACCCCAACGGTAGCCCTGCTTTTTGTTTGTATATTTTGTCTTCAAACTTGAAGTATCTGTTGTCCCTTATGCAAAATTTGACAATATTCAGAAACATGTCTTTCGTTATGTTTGTATATTGCTCATCATGTCTGAGAGTAAATTATCATTCTTTCCTGGTAATCATTTTTATTCAAAGCTACAGTCACGTTGCCTTTGTCTGCATTTAGTATCAGTATGTCCTTATTTTGGTTTAGAAATTTTCGGGTTCGTTCTACTGTGCTTAACATGTATCTGTCTCTATTACTCTCTCTGATTCTATTCATATGTGTTTCAGCATATTGGTTAGTTTTGTTCTTCCCATTTCTTGTTGTTCTTTGTCACTGTTTGTTTGTATGAGATCTTCCGCGTCCGCAATATATTTGAAGAAAGGGAAATGTGCTCTTCTTGTTGGTAAGCAGTGTTTGTCTCCTAAGGAGAGTAACCATTTTATATCATCTGGGAAAGTTTTGTTCGTTTTTTTGACAAACCAATTATCGTTGTGCTTTAGGTTGAGTTCCTTAGTCAGTTCTTCTTGTAGTTTGTTGTATTAATTTTTGTGCATTTCATAATTTTTTCTCTGTGTTCCTGTTATTATGATATTTTCGTTAAACTGAAATTGTTGTTTTTCTTCGTGTGAAAGATTTTCGTTTAATGAGCCCCACGTGAGCGGACTTATGGAATTCGGGATCTGCAAATTGCATCCCGGCATAATGGTCCTTGAAATAGTCGGGGGCTGATTGCGACGGCGTGACCACATGCCTCAAGGACATACTTCTGGCGGAAACGCGCAGAAGTTGGGACGAATCATGAAATGATTGCAAACTAAGCTAGAAATAAAGCTCTTGGCCAACGTTTAGAGAATTGAGCTGAAGCTTACTAGCCAGCGTTGAGCATATACGGCTATGTCCAGCACAGGGGTCCAACAGCGCTCTGACTGGTACTTTTCTATCCGGAAGGATAATGTTAACCACCATTGTCGGCCCCAGCGTAACAATGGGCTGGATGGACTGTATAGTCGGAACAACAAAGCTCGACGGCTTGGACGAGACCGGACAAACTCGGTTTAGAAGACTTCTTTTGGAACGGACTTTTGCGACGAGGTGGATTGACGAGGCGTGGAATCTTTTTTACCCGAAGGTCGGACTTTTCCCTTGGATAGGGGCTTTTTGCGAGGTGAAGAAGTGTATGGTGGTCGCCTTTACACTTCTGACAACGATGTGGACTCAAACATTTTCGGAGGGTATATGACCTGCCTAAACAATTGGAGCAGAAATGCTCCTGAACCACAAATCGAATCGTTTTTTCGCAGGTCAATTTGATGAGCTCGGGACATTCCCGAAGGACGTGCCTCTGTGTGCATAAAACACATTTAGGTCCCTGTTGTCGAATGGATCTGGCCACTGTGCATTTGCCTTGAGGAGTTTCGGCGGAAGTGGAAGTTTTAGTCTCCCGTAGAGGAGCAACCACTACGCCTTTGGTAGCCACATCTGTCGTTGAAAGTTCGTGGACGACGGGTACAAGCTCCCGTAGAGAAGACGCCGTGCCAACGGTCCAGGCAGAGCCTTGAGGAGATGCAGACCTCGCTGGTGCAATCTCCCGTAGAAGAGCAGCGGTGTCTGCGCCTGTGGTCGAAAGGCCACTGGTTAAGGCTAGGAGCACCTGAGGGGTAACTCCTGCCGGTTGGGACGAAAATCCCTGATTTGGCGCAGACTCTGCAGTGCAATTCTTCGTCGGTCAAAATGACCAGCTTAACTACAGGTCGTCTTACGATACCGGTTTCCGTTTTAATATCAACGACGCGAACGTGACCGTCAATCCCCGGATAAACTTGGACAACGCGACCTAATTTCCACGCTGTGGGAGGTAAATGTTCGTGTCGAAGGACTACTAAATCATCCGGTTGAATATCGCATTGCGGAAATTTCCACTTGTAACGATGGTGGAGGATCTTTAAGTATTCTTCGGTTGAATATCGCATTGCGGAAATTTCCACTTGTAACGATGGTGGAGGATCTTTAAGTATTCTTCTTTCCACCGAAGGCAGAATTGTTGTGAGAGTGCTTTTAATTTTCTATACCGATTAACGATATCCAATGGAGATTCATTTATTATGGGCTCCAGTGGAGCGAGGATGTAAGGGCTACCGTAGAGTCAAGACTATCAGTCATGGGACAGAGTGGACGAGAATTTAAGCACGCCTCAATTCTTGTGAGCAATGTAGAAAATTCTTCAAACGTATATTTGAAATTTTTAGCCATTTTCCTAAAATGAATTTTAAAGCTTTTAACCGCAGCTTCCCAAAGTTCACCCATATGTGGAGCTCCAGCTGGGTTAAATCTCCATGAAATCTCTTGATAGGAAAACTTTGATCGGAGTTTATCACGAATTTCATTTAATGCTTGCTTAACCCGCCAATGGTGACGCTAATTTGACTTTGATTAATGGTGACGCCGGTCTCATGCACCGGGGTTTTCAACTGAAGTTTTTTCGAAACGTATGACTAATAGTTAATATTTTTTTTTTATTATTTATCCACTTTGACAATAAAATAAAGATATTTAATCATTTTAAGCTCTTTTATTTCAATATTAAAGCTCACAGACATTTTTAAATAGAGCATTAAAAATAACAATGTTTTAGCAATTCATTTTTTAAAATTAAGAAAAAATAAAAAAATCACATATTAATTCAAGAAAATAATGTTAATTAGTCTTTCGACAATAGGAACTTTTATAAAATGAACAAAATTGGTATCCTTCCAAAGAAAATCAAATATTGTTTCTTGTAGAAGATCTTCAAGCTGACGCTGGAAGCTTTCATAAGACATGCTGTAAAAAAAAATATATTATAAAACACATACATACATACACATGTAAACACACAAGTACACATATATTTACAATAAAACAGCAACAAATTATAATAAACTTGATAAAAACGCGAATAGTAAAAAAATAATTCTTGATTATTTTACTTACACAAACGGTCACTCACGGTCTCACACACCAGGGTAGAACAAAAATACACGAACTTGTGTTCACTAAGCAATTTCGTCATGAACTGACGGTGGGGGATGTACTTAGCTACAGCTACTCGAAATCGCAACAAAAACGAATAACGGTGAAAAGAGTTATACGAATTTTTTAACACAACCACAGATCAGTGCGTCACCATTGGCGGGTTAAATTCCCGTTCTATCTCTCGAGATGCACCAACGAAGTTAGTGCCCTTGTCCGAGAAGATAGTCTTTGGACATCCACGACGAGATATAAATCTATTAAATGCAGCCAGGAAGGTAGTGGTAGATAAATTCGAGGCTAGCTCTAAATGTATTGCTTTCGTAGAAAAGCACACGAAGACACAGACATACCTTTTGTAATTTTACAACATCTACCTGTAAAGGATTTAATGTCGAATGGGCCAGCGAAATCGATACCTGTAAAGGTGAAAGGCCTAACCAAAACCGTTCTTTTTGGAGGCAGAGATGCCATAATTTGGGTACAAGTACGTTTCTTTGCTAAAACGCACAATTTGCAATGTCTTATGGTTGACCTGATCAGTGAAGTAGCGCGAGGAATCCAGTACTCAATGCGAAGCATACGGAGCATTAGTTGGTTTCCTCCATGAAGCGAATCTATATGAATTTGTTCCAACAACAGTCTTGCGAATTTACTATGATAAGTTAAGAGAATAGGATGCCGTTCAGAATAGGAGAGAGTCGGAGACTGCGATAGGCGTCCATTCAATCTCATTACCCCTTCTTTATCCAGAAATGGATTTAGAGATAAAATTGCACTTTTAGGATTAAGTGGTGGTTTATGAAGTAAGGCATAATATTCCTCTGAATAGTATGTCTTTTGTGCAAGCGCAGCAAGACGTAATTTTACTGCTAGGATCTCTGAATTGTTAGGAGCGGAACCTTCATAATGATGTTTACCTCTATGAAAAGAATGCGTATTGTGGAAAAATCGAAAGATATATGCAATGGCACGAAATGCCCTATCTATGGAAGAAAATCTATTTAAAACATCCTCATAGTCTTTGATAAAAGTGACATGACTTTTAACAGGACGAAGTTCGACCTCAGTGTCAACAGAAACATTTTGAATTTCCCAGTTAGAAGTATTAAGGCTTAGCCAATGAGGACCGTGTAACCAACTCCGAAGGAGAAAGCCCCCTGCTACCTAAATCAGCAGGATTGTCTTCAGATCGAACATGAAACCATGTATTTTGCCCAACATTCCCTTGAATGTGACATACCCTATTTGCAACGAAAGTAGACCAAGTAGATGGAGTCTTTTAAAGCCAAAAAGAATCGTAGAATCGGTCCAACAAAAGATATTATTAAAAAAGATATGTCAATTTCACTCAAAATACCCTTGACAAGTTCTGATGCTAATACAGCACCGCATAATTCTAAGCGAGGTAGGGAAATGGACTTAAGCGGAGCTACTTTTGTTTTGCAAGTCAGCAAATTTGTGAAAATTTTTCCATTTGAAGCAACGACACGAATGTACGCTACCCCCGCGTATGCATTTTCCGAGGCATCGGAAAATACATGAAGTTCGACATGACAAAGAGGTGAATATTGGACCCAACGAGGAATGGGTCCAATCACAAATAATTAAAATTTTTAAATAATAAAAATTGGCGGTTTTATTAGAAATATTAGTCGAAAAACTTGCTCGATGTTGTTGGACGAAAATCCGAAAAACAAGTAAGTTAAAAAGTAGCGAGCAAGCCTAGATGTCACAAGAGAGGCGCGAATTGATGATCTTTGCTCGTTACAATTTGTCATCACTAACTTTGAACGAAAGTTCAAAGTTGAATAAAATGGTATTTGACAAAATGAAGAAAAAGAGCAAAGGGTTGCATTTTTAAAGAAATTAAATTAAATTGAAGTTAAACATTTCCGCCACCCTTGAAACATCTAGCGATGTTACAACAAAAAAATCTTAGCTTATAATAAATTTGAAATATAATTACATTAAATAAGAGGCGTAACCAATTTTGAGCATACTAAATTCATTTTATTATTACATACATATATTCTCTTTTTTTCACATTTTTTTTTCAAAAAAACAATTGATGGTCGTATAACTATATAGACAATAGAAGATTGCCTCCAAAAATCAGCTTGGCGATAGAGACAGATGTTGGCTGATCATCTCTGGCGATCCTACAGTGGACAAAGACCCGATATCACCCAACCAAAAATGGTTAATTGAGCCCAGGGGAACCCGGGACTCGAATAAGTCTCTGACTTTATTACCTTCGGGTACACATCAGGCCCAAGAATGAGCCCCACGTGAGCGGACTTATGGAATTCGGGATCTGCCAATTGCATGCCGGCATAATGGTCCTTGAAATAGTCGGGGGCTGATTGCGACGGCGTGACCACATGCCTCAAGGACATACTTCTGGCGGAAACGCGCAGAAGTTGGGACGAATCATGAAATGACTGCAAAGTAAGTTGGCAATAATGCTCTTGGCCAACGTTTAGAGAATTGAGCTGAAACTTACTAGCCAGCGTTGAGCATATACGGCTATGTCCAGCACAGGGGTCCAACAGCGCTCTGACTGGTACTTTTCTATCCGGAAGGATAATATTAACCACCATTGTCGGCCCCAGCGTAACAATGGGCTGGATGGACTGTATAGTCGGAACAACAAGCTCGACGGCTTGGACGAGACCGGACAAACTAGGTTTAGAAGACTTCTTGGAACGGACTTTTGCGACGAGGTGGATGGACGAGACGTGGAATCCTTTTTACCCGAAGGTCGGACTTTTCCCTTGGATAGGGGCTTTTTGCCGAGGTGAAGAAGTGTATGGTGGTCGCCTTTATACTTCTGACAACGATGTGGACTCAAACATTTTCGGAGGGTATGTGACCTGCCTAAACAATTGGAGCAGAAATGCTCCTGAACCACAAATCAAATCATTTTTTCGCAGCTTAATTTGATGAACTCGGGACATTCCCGAAGGACGTGCCTCTGTGTGCATAAAACACATTTAGGTCCCTGTTGTCGAATGGATCTGGCCACTGTGCATTTGCCTTGAGGAGTTTCGGCGGAAGTGGAAGTTTTAGTCTCCCGTAGAGGAGCAACCACTCCGCCTTTGGTAGCCACATCTGTCGTCGTCGTGGACGACGGGTGCAATCTCCCGTAGAGGAGCAGCGGTGTCTGCGCCTGTGGTCGAAAGGCCATTGGTTGAGGCTGGGAGCACCTGAGGGGTAACTCCTGCCGGTTGGGCAGTGCAATTCTCCCGTAGAGGAGAAGCAGAGCCTGTTTGATCGGCCGTAGAGCCGGGTGAGTTGGCTGGTAGTGCCATTGCAGGTTCCCGAAGAGGAGCCGCAGCATTGCTGACCTCGCGTATATCGGGGTCCTGGGAGCCCAAGGGAATAATGGCATCCTCAACACCTCTCTCTTCATCCGACATTTGGATGACCTCATCGTAGTAAGGAAGGGAAGCGGCCATCTGACTCAAATTTCTACCGAAGGCAGAATTGTTGTGAGAGTGCTTTTAATTTCTATACCGATTAACGATATCCAATGGAGATTCATTTATTATGGGCACCAGAGGAGCGAGGATCGGAGATCCTATAAGGAAATGCCCAGGTGTAAGGGTTACCGTAGAGTCAAGACTATCAGTCATGGGACAGAGTGGACGAGAATTTAAGCACGCCTCAATTCTTGTGAGCAATATAGAAAATTCTTCAAACGTATATTTGAAATTTTTAGCCATTTTCCTAAAATGAATTTTAAAGCTTTTAATCGCAGCTTCCCAAAGTTCACCCATATGTGGAGCTCCAGCTGGGTTAAATATCCATGAAATCTCTTGATAGGGAAACTTTGATCGGAGTTTATCACGAATTTCATTTAATGCTTGCTTAAATTCCCGTTCTATCTCTCGAGATGCACCAACGAAGTTAGTGCCCTTGTCCGAGAAGATAGTCTTTGGATATCCACGACGAGATATAAATCTATTAAATGCAGCCAGGAAGGTAGTGGTAGATAAATCCGAGGCTAACTCTAAATGTATTGCTTTCGTAGAAAAGCACACGAAGACACAGAAATACCTTTTGTAATTTTACAACATCTACCTGTAAAGGATTTAATGTCGAATGGGCCAGCGAAATCGATACCTGTAGATGTGAAAGGCCTAACCAAAACCGTTTTTTTTTTTTTGGAGGCAGAGATGCCATAATTTGGGTACAAGTACGTTTCTTTGCTAAAACGCACAATTTGCAATGTCTTATGGTTGACCTGATCAGTGAAGTAGCGCGAGGAATCCAGTACTCCATCCAAAGCATACGGAGCATTAATTGGTTTCCTGCATGAAGCAAATCTATATGAATTTGTTCCAACAACAGTCTTGCGAATTTACTATGATAAGTTAAGAGAATAGGATGCCGTTCAGAATAGGAGAGAGTCGGAGACTGCGATAGGCGTCCATTCAATCTCATTACCCCTTCTTTATCCAGAAATGGATTTAAAGATGAAATAGCACTTTTAGGATTAAGTGGTGGTTTATGAAGTAAGGCATAATATTCCTCTGAATAGTATGCCTTTTGAGCAAGCGCAGCAAGACGTAATTTTACTGCTAGGATCTCTGAATTGTTAGGAGCGGAACCTTCATAATGATGTTTACCTCTATGAAAAGAATGCGTATTGTGGAAAAATCGAAAGATATATGCAATGGCACGAAATGCCCTATCTATGGAAGAAAATCTATTTAAAACATCCTCATAGTCTTTGATAAAAGTGACATGACTTTTAGCAGGACGAAGTTCGACCTCAGTGTCAACAGAAACATTTTGAATTTCCCAGTTAGAACTATTAAGGCTTAGCCAATGAGGACCGTGCAACCAAATCTGAGAAGAGGCCAACTCCGAAGGAGAAAACCCCCTGCTACCTAAATCAGCAGGATTGTTTTCAGATCGAACATGAAACCATGTATTTTGCCCATGTATTTTGCATTTTTCGAAGCATCGGAAAATACATGAAGTTCGACATGACAAAGAGGTGAATATTGGACCCAACGAGGAATGGATATGTAATAAACACCCTGATAAGACATCACAAATTTTTCCCATTCGGGTTCTGTCGAATCGTCCCAACCAATGTTGTCTATCCAAATACGCTGCATGATTATTTTTGCTACAACAATTACTGGTCCTAACCATCCTACTGGATCGAAGAGCTTGGCGATGGTTGACAAAACTTCCCGTTTAGTATATTTGGACCGGTGTTCCAGCGGGTTTACACTGAAATAGAAATGGTCCAACTGTGCATTCCATCGAATGCCCAGCGGTTTTGAACTACTAGCTTCCCCGAAAGTGAGAAACTTAGCATCATATAGGTGATCTAAGGGAAAACAATCTAAAATTTCTCGATTTACGAAGTTCAAACTTCGCGGAAGAAAGAGCACCAATGAGTTGGTCTCTTGATTTTTGCGCTGTCTCCAAATCGTGATAACCGGCCAAGACGTCATCTACGTACATGCACTTCCGAAGGATATGTGCAGCTAGCGAAAATTAATTTTCTGTATCATCGGCCAATTGAAGTAAAGTCCGAATCGCTAGATAAGGAGCACAGTTTACTCCGAAGGTTATCGTTTGAAGTTCAAAGTCTTGAACGGGTTTGTTGGGAGAATCCCGAAATAAAATTCGTTGGAGAGGAGTATGAGCAGAATCGACACGAATCTGCCTGTACATTTGCGTTACGTCGCAATTGAATACAAATTGGAAAAGTCTCCATCTTACAACAAGAAGGACTAGGTCCAATTGAAGAGTTGGACCGACATAGAGAATATCGTTAAGACTGTTTCCGTTGTTGTTTGTTTATCCGCACTTTTGTTGTTTGTTTATCCGGATTAATAAATGGATGGTGAGGAAGATAGCAAACTGTAGAGCTTGCTGATGAAGTCGAAACCAGTCTCATGTGGTCTAATTCTAAATATTCCCGGACCACACCATCGTAAATGGTTTTAATTTGCGGTTTTGTTATTTCGAAAGAATTGTCATAACCAATTGGTCCTAGAATGACCAAGTTGGCCTGCGAATTCAGGAATGATGGGAAGTGTGACAATATATCTGCCTTCTGAGTCCCGTCGAGTCGTCTTTTTGAGATTTTCCTCACACAATTTGTCCGAAGGAGACAAGATAGCGCGTTTTGAAGGTTCTTCCAATTCCCAGAATCGAAGAAGAGTCTTGTTAAGATCTTCTTCCGGAAAGTTGATAGTGGTTGTTAAAACCGTAATTGTAGAATTGGGAATGGGACCAGTAATGATCCAGCCGAAAACAGTTCTCTATGCCATTAAAGAACCTAAGTTTTTCGATTGAATTAACAGTAAAAGGATTCTAGGATATAAATCAGCGCCTAGTATAAGGTCAACTGGTCTAGAATCGCAGAAGTTTCTATCTGCCAAACGAATATTTGGCAAACGGGAAATTATGTCACCACCCAATGAAATAGAGGGTAAATTACCAGAAATAGCGGGAACCACTAGAGCTGGGATTTCAAAGAAAATTGATGAGTCGATAGGAGAACCTATACATAATGAGCACAATTTTCTGGATGTAGTGGAAACATTTTGATTAACGCCAAAAATCGTAGCTTGGGTCGACGTAGTAGAAATACCAAGACTACGTTGCAAATTTTCAGTGATGAAAGACGCTTCAGAAGCTGGGTCGATTAGGGCACGAGCAGGGTATGTGATGCCTTGGTGAATTAGATTCACCATTGCAGTACCCAAAACAACATTTTTGTTTTGCGAAATATGATACACTTGGCTATTGACAGAGTGGGATATACCTGACGAAATCGAGGGAATACTTGGATTCGCATTGATGGATTGGTTAGAAGTTGTTGGCGACGGAGTCGCTGCTGGTGTAGAATTTGCGTGGTTTGACATTTCACGATGTAAAAGTGTGTGATGTCGCTTATTGCATTTCCCACAATTGTGTTTACCTACACATTTTTTAACTTCATAACCAACAATCAGACAGTTCAGACAACAATTGAAGCGTTTGAACACTGAAAAACGACCTTCTATTGATAATTTTTTGAACTCTGGACAAAAACGCAATGGGTGAACCAATTTAGGACAGAGAACGCAAGATTTAAATTTTTTATTATTATTAATTGTCGAGTTCTTTATCTTATCCTTAAATTGCACAAAATCCCTTACGTCGTAAGTTGACTTTGCCCAATTCTTTAATATGTTCACTATGTATTTGCACAGTTTTATTGACGGAAAATTTATAGATGAACATATGGGTCGTAATGGATAGCCGTCTTTGTGGATATTGGGTAAACCATATATCGCAATTTCTGTTTTGAATCTTTACAAATTCTTCAACGATATCATTATTTTTCTTTTGGAGGTTTGACGTTGGGTCCTTATTGATACGTCATCATGTCTAAGAGTAAATTGGTCATTCTTTCCTGGTAATCATTTTATTCATAGCTATAGTCACGTTGCCTTTGTCTGCATTTAGCATCAATATGTCCTTATTTTGGTTTAGAAATTTTCGGGTTCGTTCTACTGTGCTTATCATGTATTTGTCCCTTTCACTCTCTCTGATTCTATTCATATGTGTTTCCAGCATATTTGTTAGTTTTGTTCTTCCCATTTCTTGTTGTTCTTTGTCACTGTTTTTGTATGAGATCTTCCGCGGCCGCAATATATTTGAAGAAAGGGAAATGCGCTCTTCTTGTTGGTAAGCAGTGTTTGTCTCCTAAGGAGAGTAACCATTTTATATGATCTGGGAAAGTTTTGTTCGTTTTTTTGACAAACCAATTATCGCTTTAGGTTGAGTTCTTTAGTCTTGTAGTTTGTGGTATTTATTTTTGTGCATTTCATAATTTTTTCTCTGTGTTCCTGTTATTATGATATTTTCATTAGACTGAAATTGTTGTTTTTCTTCATGTGAAAGATTTTCGTTTAACTTGTTTTCTATGTCACTTATATTATTGTTGTTGCGGAGCAGCGAAAATGAAAAAAGGAAAATAAAACACAAATAATTAAAATTTGAAATAATAAATATTAGTCAAAAAACTAATATTATTTACCTTTTTTAACAGTGGGTGTTGCTCAATGTTGTTGGACGAAAATCCGAAAAACAAGTAAGTTAAAAAGTAGCGAGCGAGCCTAGATGTCACAAGAGAGGCGCGAATTGATCATCTTTGCTCGTTACAATTTGTCATCACTAACTTTGAACGAAAGTTCAAAGTTGAATAAAATGTTATTTGACAAATTGAAGAAAAGATCAAAGGGTTGCATTTTTAAAGAAATTAAATTAAATTGAAGTTAAACATTTCCGCCACCCTTGAAACATCTAGTGATGTTACAACAAAAAAATCTTAGGTTATAATAAATTTGAAATATAATTATAATAAATAAGAGGCGTAACCGTCACTTTTGAGCATACTAAATTCATTTTTTTATTACATATATTCTCTTTTTTCCCCTTTATTTTTCAAAAAACAATTGATGGTCGTATAACTATCTAGATAGAGACAGATGTTGGCTGATCATCTCTGGCGATCTGGACCACTGTGCATTTGCCTTGAGGAGTTTCGGCGGAAGTGGAAGTTTTAGTCTCCCGTAGAGGAGCAACCACTCCGCCTTTGGTAGCCACATCTGTCGTTGAAAGTTCGTGGACGACGGGTGCAAGCTCCCGTAGAGAAGACGCCGTGCCAATGGTCCAGGCAGAGCCTTGAGGAGATGCAGTCCTCGCTGGTGCAATCTCCCGTAGAAGAGCTGCGGTGTCTGCGCCTGTGGTCGAAAGGCCACTGGTTAAGGCTAGGAGCACCTGAGGGGTAACTCCTGCCGGTTGGGACGAAAATCCCTGATTTGGCGCAGACTCTGCAGTGCAATTCTCCCGTAGAGGAGAAGCAGAGCCTGTTTGATCGGCCGTAGAGCCGGGTGAGTTGGCTGGTAGTGTCATTGCAGGTTCCCGAAGAGGAGCCGCAGCATTGCTGACCCCGCGTATATCGGAGTCCAAGGGAATAATGGCATCCTCAACATCTCTCTCTTCATCCGACATTGGGATGACCTCATCGTAGTAAGGAAGGGAAGCGGCCATCCGACTCAAATTTTCCATCTGTGAAAAAAGTGTAGATGGCATGGGAGAGAGGTGAACATTTTAATCTTCGTCGGTCAAAATGACCAGCTTAACTACAGGTCGTCTTACGATACCGGTTTCCGTTTTAATATCAACGACGTGAACGTGACCGTCAATTCCCGGATAAACATAGACAACGCGACCTAATTTCCACGCTGTGGGAGGTAAATGTTCCTGTCGAAGGACTACTAAATCATCCGGTTGAATATCGCGTTGCGGAAATTTCCACTTGTAACGATGGTGGAGGCTCTTTAAGTATTCTTCTTTCCACCGAAGGCAGAATTGTTGTGAGAGCGCTTTTAATTTTCTATACCGATTAACGATATCCAATGGAGATTCATTTATTATGGGCACCAGAGGAGCGAGGATCGAAGATCCTATAAAGAAATGCCCAGGTGTAAGGGCTACCGTGGAGTCAAGACTATCAGTCATGGGACAGAGTGGACGAGAATTTAAGCACGCCTCAATTCTTGTGAGCAATGTAGAAAATTCTTCAACGTATATTTGAAATTTTTAGCCATTTTCCTAAAATGAATTTTAAAGCTTTTAACCGCAGCTTCCCAAAGTTCACCCATATGTGGAGCTCCAGCTGGGTTAAATCTCCATGAAATCTCTTGATAGGAAAACTTTGATCGGAGTTTATCACGAATTTCATTTAATGCTTGCTTAAATTCCCGTTCTATCTCTCGAGATGCACCAACGAAGTTAGTGCCCTTGTCCGAGAAGATAGTCTTTGGACATCCACGACGAGATATAAATCTATTAAATGCAGCCAGGAAGGTAGTGGTAGATAAATCCGAGGCTAGCTCTAAATGTATTGCTTTCGCAGAAAAGCACACGAAGACACAGACATACCTTTTGTAATTTTACAACATCTACCTGTAAAGGATTTAATGTCGAATGGGCCAGCGAAATCGATACCTGTAGATGTGAAAGGCCTAACCAAAACCGTTCTTTTTGGAGGCAGAGATGCCATAATTTGGGTACAAGTACGTTTCTTTGCTAAAACGCACAATTTGCAATGTCTTATGGTTGACCTGATCAGTGAAGTAGCGCGAGGAATCCAGTACTCAATGCGAAGCATACGGAGCATTAATTGGTTTCCTCCATGAAGCGAATCTATATGAATTTGTTCCAACAACAGTCTTGCGAATTTACTATGATAAGTTAAGAGATAGGATGCCGTTCAGAATAGGAGAGAGTCGGAGACTGCGATAGGCGTCCATTCAATCTCATTACCCCTTCTTTATCCAGAAATGGATTTAGAGATAAATTGCACTTTTAGGATTAAGTGGTGGTTTATGAAGTAAGGCATAATATTCCTCTGAATAGTATGCCTTTTGTGCAAGCGCAGCAAGACGTAATTTTACTGCTAGGATCTCTGAATTGTTAGGAGCGGAACCTTCATAATGATGTTTACCTCTATGAAAAGAATGCGTATTGTGGAAAAATCGAAAGATATATGCAATGGCACGAAATGTCCTATCTATGGAAGAAAATCTATTTAAAACATCCTCATAGTCTTTGATAAAGTGACATGACTTTTAACAGGACGAAGTTCGACCTCAGTGTCAACAGAAACATTTTGAATTTCCCAGTTAGAAGTATTAAGGCTTAGCCAATGAGGACCGTGTAACCAACTCCGAAGGAGAAAGCCCCCTGCTACCTAAATCAGCAGGATTGTCTTCAGATCGAACATGAAACCATGTATTTTGCCCAACATTCCCTTGAATGTGACATACCCTATTTGCAACGAAAGTAGACCAAGTAGATGGAGTCTTTTAAAGCCAAAAAGAATCGTAGAATCGGTCCAACAAAAGATATTATTAAAAAGATATGTCAATTTCACCCAAAATACCCTTGACAAGTTCTGATGCTAATACAGCACCGCATAACTCTAAGCGAGGTAGGGAAATGGACTTAAGCGGAGCTACTTTTGTTTTGCAAGTCAGCAAATTTGTGAAAATTTTTCCATTTGAAGCAACGACACGAATGTACGCTACCCCCGCGTATGCATTTTCCGAGGCATCGGAAAATACATGAAGTTCGACATGACAAAGAGGTGAATATTGGACCCAACGAGGAATGGGTCCAATCACAAATAATTAAATTTTTAAATAATAAAATTGGCGGTTTTATTAGATATATTAGTCGAAAAACTTGCTCGATGTTGTTGGACGAAAATCCGAAAAACAAGTAAGTTAAAAAGTAGCGAGCAAGCGTAGATGTCACAAGAGAGGCGCGAATTGATGATCTTTGCTCGTTACAATTTGTCATCACTAACTTTGAACGAAAGTTCAAAGTTGAATAAATGGTATTTGACAAAATGAAGAAAAAGAGCAAAGGGTTGCATTTTTAAAGAAATTAAATTAAATTGAAGTTAAACATTTCCGCCACCCCTTGAAACTTCTAGCGATGTTACAACAAAAAAATCTTAGCTTATAATAAATTTGAAATATAATTACATTAAATAAGAGGCGTAACCGTCAATTTTGAGCATACTAAATTCATTTTATTATTACATACATATATTCTCTTTTTTTCACATTTTTTTTTCAAAAACAATTGATGGTCGTATAACTATATAGACAATAGAAGATTGCCTCCAAAAATCAGCTTGGCGATAGAGGACAGATGTTGGCTGATCATCTCTGGCGATCCTACAGTGGACAAAGACCCGATATCACCCAACCAAAAATGGTTAATTGAGCCCAGGGGAACCCGGGACTCGAATAAGTCTCTGACTTTATTACCTTCGGGTACACATCAGGCCCAAGAATGAGCCCCACGTGAGCGGACTTATGGAATTCGGGATCTGCCAATTGCATGCCGGCATAATGGTCCTTGAAATAGTCGGGGGCTGATTGCGACGGCGTGACCACATGCCTCAAGGACATACTTCTGGCGGAAACGCGCAGAAGTTGGGACGAATCATGAAATGACTGCAAAGTAAGTTGGCAATAATGCTCTTGGCCAACGTTTAGAGAATTGAGCTGAAACTTACTAGCCAGCGTTGAGCATATACGGCTATGTCCAGCACAGGGGTCCAACAGCGCTCTGACTGGTACTTTTCTATCCGGAAGGATAATATTAACCACCATTGTCGGCCCCAGCGTAACAATGGGCTGGATGGACTGTATAGTCGGAACAACAAAGCTCGACGGCTTGGACGAGACCGGACAAACTAGGTTTAGAAGACTTCTTTGGAACGGACTTTTGCGACGAGGTGGATGGACGAGACGTGGAATCCTTTTTACCCGAAGGTCGGACTTTTCCCTTGGATAGGGGCTTTTTGCCGAGGTGAAGAAGTGTATGGTGGTCGCCTTTATACTTCTGACAACGATGTGGACTCAAACATTTTCGGAGGGTATGTGACCTGCCTAAACAATTGGATCAGAAATGCTCCTGAACCACAAATCAAATCATTTTTTCGCAGCTTAATTTGATGAACTCGGGACATTCCCGAAGGACGTGCCTCTGTGTGCATAAAACACATTTAGGTCCCTGTTGTCGAATGGATCTGGCCACTGTGCATTTGCCTTGAGGAGTTTCGGCGGAAGTGGAAGTTTTAGTCTCCCGTAGAGGAGCAACCACTCCGCCTTTGGTAGCCACATCTGTCGTCGTCGTGGACGACGGGTGCAATCTCCCGTAGAGGAGCAGCGGTGTCTGCGCCTGTGGTCGAAAGGCCATTGGTTGAGGCTGGGAGCACCTGAGGGGTAACTCCTGCCGGTTGGGCAGTGCAATTCTCCCGTAGAGGAGAAGCAGAGCCTGTTTGATCGGCCGTAGAGCCGGGTGAGTTGGCTGGTAGTGCCATTGCAGGTTCCCGAAGAGGAGCCGCAGCATTGCTGACCTCGCGTATATCGGGGTCCTGGGAGCCCAAGGGAATAATGGCATCCTCAACACCTCTCTCTTCATCCGACATTTGGATGACCTCATCGTAGTAAGGAAGGGAAGCGGCCATCTGACTCAAATTTCTACCGAAGGCAGAATTGTTGTGAGAGTTCTTTTAATTTTCTATACCGATTAACGATATCCAATGGAGATTCATTTATTATGGGCACAAGAGGAGCGAGGATCGGAGATCCTATAAGGAAATGCCCAGGTGTAAGGGCTACCGTAGAGTCAAGACTATCAGTCATGGGACAGAGTGGACGAGAATTTAAGCACGCCTCAATTCTTGTGAGCAATGTAGAAAATTCTTCAAACGTATATTGAAATTTTTAGCCATTTTCCTAAAATGAATTTTAAAGCTTTTAACCACAGCTTCCAAAGTCCACCCATATGTGGAGCTCCAGCTGGGTTAAATCTCCATGAAATATCTTGATAGGAAAACTTTGATCGGAGTTTATCACGAATTTCATTTAGTGCTGCTTAAATTCCCGTTCTATCTCTCGAGATGCACCAACGAAGTTAGTGCCCTCGTCCGAGAAGATAGTCTTTGGACATCGACGACGAGATATAAATCTATTAAATGCAGCCAGGAAGGTAGTGGTAGATAAATCCGAGGCTAGCTCTAAATGTATTGCTTTCGTAGAAAAGCACACGAAGACACAGACATACCTTTTGTAATTTACAACATCTACCTGTAAAGGATTTAATGTCGAATGGGACAGCGAAATCGATACCTGTAGATGTGAAAGGCCTAACCAAAACCGTTTTTTTGGAGGCAGAGATGCCATAATTTGGGTACAAGTACGTTTCTTTGCTAAAACGCACAATTTGCAATGTCTTATGGTTGACCTGATCAGTGAAGTAGCGCGAGGAATCCAGTACTCCATCCAAAGCATACGGAGCATTAATTGGTTTCCTCCATGAAGCAAATCTATATGAATTTGTTCCAACAACAGTCTTGCGAATTTACTATGATAAGTTAAGAGAATAGGATGCCGTTCAGAATAGGAGAGAGTCGGAGACTGCGATAGGCGTCCATTCAATCTCATTACCCCTTCTTTATCCAGAAATGGATTTAAAGATAAAATAGCACTTTTAGGATTAAGTGGTGGTTTATGAAGTAAGGCATAATATTCCTCTGAATAGTATGCCTTTTGAGCAAGCGCAGCAAGACGTAATTTTACTGCTAGGATCTCTGAATTGTTAGGAGCGGAACCTTCATAATGATGTTTACCTCTATGAAAAGAATGCGTATTGTGGAAAAATCTAAGGTATATGCAATGGCTCGAAATGCCCTATCTATGGAAGAAAATCTATTTAAAACATCCTCATAGTCTTTGATAAAAGTGACATGACTTTTAACAGGACGAAGTTCGACCTCAGTGTCAACAGAAACATTTTGAATTTCCCAGTTAGAACTATTAAGGCTTAGCCAATGAGGACCGTGCAACCAAATCTGAGTAGAGGCCAACTCCGAAGGAGAAAGCCCCCTGCTACCTAAATCAGCAGGATTGTTTTCAGATCGAACATGAAACCATGTATTTTGCCCATGTATTTTGCATTTTTCGAGGCATCGGAAAATACATGAAGTTCGACATGACAAAGAGGTGAATATTGGACCCAACGAGGAATGGATATGTAAAAAACACCCTGATAAGACATCACAAATTTTTCCCATTCGGGTTCTGTCGAATCGTCCCAACCAATGTTGTCTATCCAAATACGCTGCATGATTATTTTTGCTACAACAATTACTGGTCCTAACCATCCTACTGGATCGAAGAGCTTGGCGATGGTTGACAAAACTTCCCGTTTAGTATATTTGGACCGGTGTTCCAGCGGGTTTACACTGAAATAGAAATGGTCCAACTGTGCATTCCATCGAATGCCCAGCGGTTTTGAACTACTAGCTTCCCCGAAAGTGAGAAACTTAGCCTCATATAGGTGATCTAAGGGAAAACAATCTAAAATTTCTCGATTTACGAAGTTCAAACTTCGCGGAAGAAGAAGAGCACCAATGAGTTGGTCTCTTGATTTTTGCGCTGTCTCCAAATCGTGATAACCGGCCAAGACGTCAATCTACGTACATGCACTTCCGAAGGATATGTGCAGCTAGCGAAAATTCATTTTCTGCATCATCGGCCAATTGAAGTAAAGTCCGAATCGCTAGATCAGGAGCACACTTTACTCCGAAGGTTACCGTTTGAAGTTCAAAGTCTTGAACCGGTTTGTTGGGAGAATCCCGAAATAAAATTCGTTGGAGAGGAGTATGAGCAGAATCGACCCGAATCTGCCTGTACATTTGCGTTACGTCGCAATTGAATACAAATTGGAAAAGTCTCCATCTTAGAATAAGAAGGACTAGGTCCACTGAAGAGTTGGACCGACATAGAGAATATCGTTAAGACTGTTCCCGTTGTTGTTTGTTTATCCGCAATTTTGTTGTTTGTTTATCCGGATTAATAACTGGATGGTGAGGAAGATAGCAAACTGTAGAGCTTGCTGACGAAGTCGAAACCAGTCTCATGTGGTCTAATTCTAAATATTCCCGGACCACACCATCGTAAATGGTTTTAATTTGCGGTTTTGTTAGGAGTGAAGCCTCATTTCGAAAGAATTGTCGTAAGCAATTGGTCCTAGAATGACCAAGTTGGCCTGCGGAAGTGTGATGGGAAGTGTGACAATATATCTGCCTTCTGAGTCCCGTCGAGTCGTCTTTTTGAGATTTTCCTCACAGAATTTGTCCGAAGGAGACAAGATAGAGCGTTTTGAAGGTTCTTTCAATTCCCAGAATCGAAGAAGAGTCTTGTTAAGATCTTCTTCCGGAAAGTTGATAGTGGTTGTTAAAACCGTAATTGTAGAATTGGGAATGGGACCAGTAATGATCCAGCCGAAAACAGTTCTCTATGCCATTAAAGAACCTAAGATGTTCGATTGAATTCCCTGTAAAAGGATTCTAGGATATAAATCAGCGCCTAGTAGAAGGTCAACTGGTCTAGAATCGCATAAATTTCTATCTGCCAAACGAATATTTGGCAAACGGGAAATTATGTCACCACCTATTGAAATAGAGGGTAAATTACCAGAAATAGCGGGAGCCACTAGAGCTGGGATTTCAAAGAAAATTGGTGAGTCGATAGGAAAACCTATACATAATGAGCACAATTTTCTGGATGTAGTGGAAACACTTTGATTAACGCCAGAAATCGTAGCTTGGGTCGACGTAGTAGAAATACCAAGACGACGTTGCAAATTTCAGTGATGAAAGACGCTTCAGAAGCTGGTTCGATTAGGGCACGAGCAGGGTATGTGATGCCTTGGTGAATTAGATTCACCTTGCAGTACCCAAAACAACATTTTTGTTTTGCGAAATATGATGATGATGATACACTTGCCTATTGACAGAGTGGGATATACCTGACGAAATCGAGGGAATATTTGGATTCGCATTGATGGATTGGTTACAAGTTGTAGGCGACGGAGTCGCTGCTGGTGTAGAATTTGCGTGATTTGACATCTCACGATGTAAAGTGTGTGATGTCGCTTATTGCATTTCCCACAATTGTGTTTACCTACACATTTTTTAACTTCATGACCAACCATCAGACAGTTCAGACAACAATTGAAGCGTTTGAGCACTGAAAAAACGACCTTCTATGTGTAATTTTTTGAACTCTGGACAAAAACGCACTGGGTGAACCAATTTAGGACAGAGAACGCAAGATTTAAATGAACAAGCACTAGAATACACAGAAGTTTCGGACTTTGTTAAGTGAGTACGCACTTTTTCTCAACCTTTTTTTATGAGTCAATACCTCGAATGTCTCGGAGACAAGTAAGGGTCTGTATCCTTTCCGTAAGAAAACGATCCAAATCCTTCCAATCAGACAAAGCAGACTTGTCTTTGACTGTCTGTTCCCATAGCGAGACCGTGTGCTTAGGCAATCTTTGAATGCATATGAAGACTAATATGGGATCCCAGTCGTTCGTAGAAACGTCATAGATCGCCATAGCCGAAATACATCCATTGATTGCTCGTTGTAGATTTTTCAAACCAGCACTGGACTCATTATCGAGAACTGGAAGATCAAAGAGCAATTTCAATTGGTTGCTAACCAAGATTCGGACATTGTCATATGTCTCCTTTAAGGCCTGCCACGCTAAAGCGCAACTTTTGTGTGTCAGCGGAAACTTTGAAATGATGTCTTTTGCTTACCACGGGTTTTCTTAAGTAAATAACATAATTTTTAATGTTACTAAGTCGACTGTTGTTGATGTATACCGCAGAGAAAGATCCTTAAAGGTAGGCCAGGAAAGGAAATCGCCGTTGAAAACATCTATATCACATGGTGGTAGATTCAGACTATGCATCACATTGTCATTTGAAGCGAACTAATGGCGCGAAACACCAGACAGAGGTAACATTTCTGAATGAGGAGGAGAAACAACTTTCGGAGTGCTAGGTACATGTTGTGAATTCGGCGGAGAGTAATTCAACTGAATTAACGAAGGAGTGTAAGATAAGAATTACATTTAGTGATTGAAGCAATGACGTTACATATGTAACGCAACGTAATTTACTTTGCAGATTGAGCTTCGCTTTATTCAGAATTTGAATATGTAAAGAATTGGTAACATTTTTTGTCAAGCCATACGTAACATGGGAATATATGTACTCTTTCTCTGAAGAGAAGTAAATGGCTTCAAATTTTCCATCAGTTGCTCTGATAAGAAATCAGTGGAGATAGTGGTGTGAATAGAAAGCTGTATGAAAGAGAAACAAAATAATTTAAAAATCGCAAATCTGAAAATATCTGTGAGAACCAACTTAAAATTGGTAAAACTCAACGAAAATTGAGTGGAATTATTTATATTTATATTGCAAATATTAGAAGAGCACGAAAATGATTTATTTGTTAGTGAATTCTAACAAATTCAACACCCAAATAAGAATAAATTTTTTTGTTTTTGAAAATTTCAATAAAAAATTAATGAGAAAATGTCAATAAATTTTTTCGGTGTAATGAAAATCGAAAAGATTTTCACTGTGTATCGAATAATACACACTTGTTTTCTATGAGTGTTAAAAAGTATATATTAAAAAAAACTTGAACAAGTTTTTGCAAATTTGCAAAGTATGTTTCGTTATGTGCAGAAAACTACATGATTTTTTCTCAGTGTATCGAAATATACAGAGAATTGATTTGTGTATCGAAATATACACAACAAAATTATTTCCGAAAAGAAATAATTTAAAGCCAAAACAAATCGCCAAAAAATTGCAAAAAATCAATTTTTATTAGTGACTGTAGGGTGCACGGACTGTCAGATGCACCGCTACAGTTCACAATAAATTATTTTTTCAAAAAGGGCAAAAATTCAAAATAAATATTTTTAAAAATAAAAATATTTAATTTATATTTTTATACTATATAATAATAACGAAAATTATTATTAAATATCGAAACGACTGAATGTAGGGTGCACCCTATACGGACCTGAACTATTTCCAACAGAAACGTATGTTTCAAAAAAAATTAATTAATTTTTGGTCCGAACAGACCAACAAACAAATTTTCCATTTTTTCCCGAAAACAGACCTATTACACCTGTAGTTGGTTACTGATTACCTATTACAAATCAACCAACCACAGAGTACACAGCACTATTATGTGATTGTATTGTTGTTGTGATATCAAAAAGTAATTTTGTTATTGTTTATTTTGTTCTTCTTTATGCAAAGATCACAAAATAACCAAACACATCCACAATAAAGATCACTAATCACTGCTTATGTATGCGCACTTTATTTAGTTTTCTTCACTAAGACGCGTATATAAGAGTGTAATATTCTTGAAGAGAATTATTACACGAATTAACAAACCGGCACTGTTGGAAAATATATGACAATTTCGTTCTACCGAACGGACACTTGTAAAACCGACCGTAGTTAAGCACTTCGTTCGTTGTTTTTGTAATTTCTTTTATTTATTAACAAACTCGCGGCTTATGCTCACTAAAATGACGGTACGTACCTTTTAGTGATCTGGTGATTTATTAAATAAAAATGTATCAAGAGATAGATAGGCTGCGAGTGTTTGATGGATAAATGTAGGCACTGGTTGTTGACGAAGTCAAACTTTGCAAAAAAAACACAGAGATTTTTTTTGTTGCTGGAAGCACGTATCTCGGCTCGAAGAGACCAAAAAAATTGCGGAGCAGCGAAAATGAAAAAGGGAAAATAAAAAAAATAAGTAGTAAAATTTTGAAATAATAAAAATTGGAGGTTTTATTAGAAATATTAGTCGAAAAAACTAATATTATTTACTTTTTTTAACAACGGGTGTTGCTCGATGTTGTTGGACGAAAATCCGAAAAAACAAGTAAGTTAAAAAGTAGCGAGCAAGCCTAGATGTCACAAGAGAGACGCAAATTAATCATCTTTGCTCGTTACAATTTGTCATCACTAACTTTGAACGAAAGAGAGGCGCGAACTGATCATATGATCGTGCATTTGTTACTACGTTAGACGAAAGTTCAAAGTTGAATAAAATGGTATTTGACAAATGATGAAAGAGCAAAGGGTTGCATTTTTAAAGAAATTAAAATTAACATTGAAGTTAACAATGTTATTGTATTTTATTCTCGTGTTTTTGTTTTATGATTAAATTTAATAGTTTACCTTCAAATTTTTCCATATATGATTTTAATGTAGATTGAATGTGGTGATTGTTGTAACTTGCGATATGTACATTCTTAATGGAGTTTTAGATGAATTGGGGATAATTCCCATATTTCGGCAATGAATAAGAAAGGTTATGGACGATTTATTTTTGTACTTTAACTTTTACATTCCTGTGTTTCTTTATGTTGTATCGTACTTTGTTGTTGTTCTTTAGTTGTTTGTAGATCGTTTATTTTGATTTCGGCGGGCTCTCCGTTTGTTATAAATATTTTCTGGTTTTTTAACTTTTTGATTGTTAACAAAAATCAATTTTTGAGCTTGAGGTCAATCTTTTTGTTTTTAATTATTATTTATCCAATATTTCGAAACACTTGAGTTTCATCATCAGGGTGATCTACAAATTATATTAGAAATATACAACATATTGACATTATCACAGCAAGCTAGGACATAACACGTAAAAATACAATCGCTTACTCGCAAATAATAGAATAAAAACTTAAATCTAGCGTAGTGTGACTACTACCTTCAAGTGTTATTATTGCACTGATAATTAGTTGCTTATTGCACGATCTCTTTTTGTTAAATGCCTGTAACAGTAGGCTGTTTTGCCCGTGTCTGCTTCGCTGTTTATCT
This sequence comes from Musca domestica, assembly GCF_030504385.1. Lineage (NCBI taxonomy): Eukaryota > Metazoa > Arthropoda > Insecta > Diptera > Muscidae > Musca > Musca domestica. The sequence continues at coordinate 1,965,973 of NW_026712410.1, read as the reverse complement.
TTGTTGTATTTTTTTGTATTTATATTTTTCTCTGTATTCCTATTATTATGATATTTTCGTTAAACTAAAATGTTGTCTTTCTTCGTGTGAAAGATTTTCGTTTAGCTTGTTCTCTATGTCACTTAAAATTTTGTTATTGTATTTTAATTCTTCGTGTTTTTGTTTTATGATTAAATTTAATATTTATCTTCAACATTTTCCATGAATGTATTTAATGTAGATTGAATATGGTGATTGTTGTAACTTTCGATAAATTGAATGTAGTGGTAACAAGGAAGAAAGTTGCGGAAAACTTTACGTTGGCAACTAAATACTAGAATGTCAGCACAAATCATACATAAAATTAAGAAACAATAAATCAATACAAAAAATAACAACGTTAGCCGAACACTGAGAGTGTTACAAACGGAACATCACTACAACAAAAAACTAACGATTGAGATGCTCCACATCATAGTTTATCAACAACAAAAAGAATAAACAGCGTAGCAGACACGGGCAACACAGCCTACTGCTACAGGCATTTTACAAAAAGAGATCGTGCAATAAGCAAACAATTATCACTGCAATAATAACACTTGACGGTAGTAGCCACATTACGCTAGATTTAAGTTATTATTCTAATTATTTGCAAGTAAGCGATTGTATTTTACGTGTTTATGTCCTAACATGCTGTGATAATGTTAATATGTTGTGTTTGTTATTTAATTGATGATGAAACTCAGAGTTCCGAAATAGTGGATAAATAAATAATTAACAAGTAAAAAGCTGGTACAAATTTGGTAATTTCCAAAAAAAAAAAAAAAAAAATAATAAATAAAATCCGTTAAAAATTCTGTTAAAATTTTAAAAATCCCGAATGCCTATACGACGACGAGGACCTGCATAGACAACTTTTGTCATAAGTATTACAATTTAAATGCGAAACTTGAAGAAAAATCTGTTTATAATGTAGCTAAAATCATCCAAATACCATATATAGGTGGTACCGTTAATGGGGGCTATACGAAGACGTGGAATATTTTCTGGCATTGGATGAAGTATCCAATACCGAATATCGGGAGGACCGTTGTATGGGGCTATATGATAACTTGGACCTACATGGTCCATTTACGAACTTAACCTGCCTACTGGAAAATAAAACATGTGTGCAAAATTAGCCATCTATCTCAAATTAATTCGAAAGATAGCGTGATTACAAAGATAGACAGAGGGACATCTCTAAATCGATCAAAATATATATACTTTGCTGGGTCTGACATGAGTATTCGAGGAGTTACAAACGGAATGACAAAGTTAATATACCTTCATAGTATGTGTGAGGGGTAAAAACGAAAAAATGTTGGCAACTCTTTTAAACAAGAAGATTAGTTACAACAACAATTAGCTAATGTAACAGAAGGAACAGGACAAAGAGGAGAATGTGAAAACTAAACAATTTGGGAATTGATAATTAGTTTAAATACAAAACTTTAAATACAGTACACAAATTTCACTATGAATTGCAAAATTAATATTAAGCACTTTTAAAAAAGATATAATTAATATTGTTTTCAAAATCACGAAAAAAACACAATATTTGACACTAATCACAAATAGTAATAGTAACGACACAGGCTGGGACAATGGACTGTCAAAGCTATTTTGGAATCGAAATTTTCAATGAAGAATTACTCAAATTTGTAAAAATTTTAAAAAATGCCTATCATACAACCTCCAATGTAGGGAAACGTATATAATCTACATATCAATTTTCAAAGCGTTGATGCATCTACGAGTATGCTTCTACCATGGTATCATGGTAGTTAATGAACTGACGCTAGAAAAAGGCGCTTGGAATTGGGGTGGGTATTATTATTATTATTTTTTTATTATTATTATTAGGAGTTCTAAGATTCTCAGCGTTTGCTGGAATTTACGCACCGGATCTGTGACAAAGGTTGCGCTCTGCTGGGATGTAAAGCATCCATTATATTTTTATCAGATTGTCTCCCTTATTATTGATGTTGCTTCATCAGCAAACCTTTCTGCATTTCGGTTAGGATCTTGCTATGTAAGTATAACTTTTTATAGGTGTTGCAGTTTC
>NW_026712410.1:1671500-1763082 GCF_030504385.1 Musca domestica | reverse complement strand
ATAAGACGTGTTGGTAAAGAAAAAAAACTTCTTGTTTTTTACTAATTTTAATAGGTTTAGAGATTAGGAACAATCACCATTTTTGTATAAGATCAATGTCTTTTTTACACGGTTTTTTTTACACGGCTTCTTCTGGAACAATCTACCGTGTAAAACAGACTTAGGTGTACATATAAATTATTCAACTTTTTATAGTTTGGGCGGATATGGTCGATTTTGGGCGGTTTTAGAAAAAATTTGGGCTGAATAAAAATTTCAAACGGCAACACTGCGTGTGATCAAAAAAAAACTGAACGAAAGGGGGAAACGACAAGCGTTGCGTATCAAAGCGAAATAGTTATGTTCAGTGGGAAATTTAATACTGTTTTATCAACGTGGGTTGTCAGCCATTTAGTGAGGCTAGTATCGTCCACGTAGATGTAAACAAATAATGGTGATTCGTTGATGTGTATGTACCCAAAATGTCGTGGAAAGTGGAAAAATGGTGGAAAATTCAGCCCTATAAAAGGCACTGCAGAAAAGAGCGATAGTAGTTGTGCAGTAACCGCCATAGAGTGCCGGCTTGATCTTCAAAGTTTCGAGATAAATTAATATTGTTGGTGCAGCCAATTTGTGGTGTGGCCGTTGGGTGGTGTTCTTTTATATTTATTTTGTTGAAATAACGACCAAAGTAAGTTATATCAACCATGGGAAAAAAGTAATGAGCATAACTTACAAAGTCTTTGTTGCCATAGAATTTCGAACGAAATCACCAACATAACTGGCCTCAAATATCCCAAAAGTGGGGCCAGGCATTGGTCTTTTGCCCACTATTCAACTGTGGTTGTGGCAGCAACTTACTGAGAAGCCTCATTCTTTGTACCAAGAAACGAATAGAAATTCCGGCAGTGTCAGCCTTTCCCACAAATTGACAGTCAGCAATACCCGTGTGTTAGATGCGGAAATGTATGGTAGGTAATGCCAGTTGCCGCACATTCAAGGTGGAGCACAAGGTAACCCTTAGAATTTAATTTTCTTATAAAAAAGGACCTAAAGGAAGTGACGGCAGTTTCATGCAAAAAAAAAAATCATCCATTAGGATGTAATTGTCAACCAAAAATTGATATTTAACCTTTAAAACAAAATTCTATGTATTTCGTGAATAACACATATTAAGATAGTGGAGGGTACAAATCCTATTAAGGAAAACATTACCCCATTTCACCGCTATGCAACAAATTGTTTATGAAGAATTGATAAGATGATAGGGATGAAGTAATAGAAGAGAGTGAAAGTGCGTGGAACAATAGGCGACCATCGATAGGAAACCGGGAAGAAACCGATTTTGTTTGGATGCGCGTAAGTTAAATGCCGTAACCATTAAAGACGCGTATCCATTACAAAATATCGACGGGATATAAGTAGAATTGATCAGACGGTATTCATAAGTAGCGTAGAATTAAAAACATGCCTTTGGCAGATAGAGCTGGATGAAGAGTCGTGGCCATGTACGGCTTTTGCGGTCCCTGGTCGTCCGCTCTATCAATTCAGAATGATACCATTCGGCTTGTGTAATACCGCACAACGTCTATGCCGACTTATGGATAAGGCCATACCGGCCCGACTTAAATCAAACGTATCATGTATTTGGATGACTTACTGGTTATATCAGAAGATTCGAAACTCAATTGAAATTATTAGAACATGTAGCGGCGTGTCTCAGAAGTGCGAATCTGACGATAGGCCTCACCAAGAGTATGTTCTGTTTTAAAGAGGTTGAGGGTACTTAGGTTTTATATCGGAGGCGGGGTCCTAAAAACCGATCCTGACAAAATACGATAGAAATCTAAAAATTTCAAGAAGAAGCCCTAGGGATATGAGAAGCTTTTTAGGAACAGCGGGTGGTACCGCCCAGCTCTAAAGTACTTAGCTTCCAGGATTTTTCAAAATAATTTTTTATACATGTGATTCTTCAGATTGTGGAATAGGAGCAGTATTGTTCCAGAAAGGCGATATGATGAAGAGTTCCCCATAGCTCTTACTCCCAGAGCTAAACAGTTGCCAAAAGAACTACAGCGTGACTGAAAGGAGTGTCTGACGGCCGTTATGGCTGTGAAAATGTTCAGACCTTATGTAGAACTAAGACATTCACAGTCAAACGGAAATGGCTAATGGATGTAAAGACTTGAGTGGGAGACCCGCCAGATGGAGTTTAATGTTGGCAGGGGTATAACTTCGAAAATGAGCATCAAAAAGGCAAGGATAATGTGGTGGCAGACACGCTCCCGCCTTGAAGTCGTCGAGGAATATGATGATGGTCGATGACTATTTCGAAACACAGAATTTGAAAGTCCAGAATATAAAAATTTAATAAAAGAAATACAGAAAAACCAACATAAATTGCCTGATTAAAAAATAGAAAACGGTTACATTTTCAAACGCACAAACCAGAAACTGAATTGAATTCTGTTGAACTGCCTTGCAAGCTTTGAATCCCAGACAGATTAACCCATTTGTTAATCGAAAAGGCACATGATGAGCTAACCTCAGCTCATGGCGGCATAGCAAATATTTTATTATTGGCCGAAAATGGTACAACAGGTGAAGCAGTATATATATTCAACTGCCAAACATGTAAAGAAACGAAACCTGTCAATAGAAATACACGACCGACAATAGGTTGTGAAGTCGTAACAGAACGCCCATTTCAAAAATCTTATATGGATTTTTTTGGTAAATATCCACGATCAAAATCAGGCAATAGTTATGTATTTATAGTTGATGATCACTTTTCCAAATTTGTGTTTCTAAAAGCCATGAAAGAAGCTACCACATCTAATTTCGTTCAATTTTTAGTACAAGAGATATGTAGAAAATTCGGAGTTCCTGAGACCATTCATACAGATTATGGGGCCCAATTAACAGCTAAAGGATTCAAGGAAATGGTTGAAATGTTAAGATCAACCATATGCAGATAGCACCCTACTCGCCGCAGTCGAACGCCTCAGAAAGAGTAAACCAGTTCGTACTAGCCGCAATTCGAGCTTATTAAGATGATGACCATAGGTATTGGGATGTTTACCTAACAGAAATTGAATGTGCATAAGATCATCAATCCATACAGCCACTGGTTGTAACACCCTTTTTCGCTCTTTTCGGATACGAAATGTACACCAACGGCAGTGATTATAAACTGGCAAGAAATTAAAGGACCTAAGGGAGTGACGGCAGTTTCCTGCAAAAAAAAAAATCATCCATTAGGATGTAATTGTCAAACAAAAATTGATATTTAACCTTAAAACAAAATTCTATGTATTTCGTGTTGAAATTGTGTTGTCTTTGTGAATGTCTTAGAGTTTAAGTGAACTCGACTGTGAGGATTTTTAACGCCAGGATTTAATTACAATTTGTTTCACGATTGCAGCAAAAGTTTTCTACAGAAGTTTGGGTTAAATAATGGGTCACCTTGGCCCAGGAATAACCATCTTAAATGAGCTCTCTTAGGGTAGTCCGTTGGTAGTGAAATTGCGTGAATAAAAAGCATTAGATTCTCTAGTAAACTTTTAGGAAGAGTTCTTGAAAAAAATCATAGTACTTTTCTCGCTAAACTGGTGTTAGATATTCTATAAAAAGAGAGAAATATTAGACATAACAGAAACAAAATTAGTTTTAAGAAACCTTTTGTATCAATAAATGTTTTTAATGTTTAATTAGTAACATACATATGTGTGATCTGAAATGGACATATGCATCCGAATAAAAGCAGATGCTGGTTGTGCTTCCATTTACGAGATCTTTTTTCGGAACAGAAGGGAAATTGCCGTAAAGACGAAAGTCGAAATAAATATTAAAAGCACGTGTTTTATTAGTGTTCGTCTTTAACTGTTTTGATAACCGAAATGACATTCTTTAACAAAATCTATATATAATTATTGGACACACACCTCAAAACCCAACGAAAGGAGAGCCCCTATTTGTTGGAAATTGTTTTGTTTAAAAGTGTTTTTGTTTTGTGACTAGTTTTTTATAACCTATAAACTAACTAGATAACATTTTGTAACATTTAATTTTGTTTCTTTTATTATTTTTTATTAAAACAATTTTATTGGTGATTGTAAAAGAATTCAAAGTTTTCATTCAATTATTGGTGGAATCAAAAGGCATTTACCAATGAGTGAAGAAAACTTATTTGAAACTAAACGTAGAAGCCAAAGGAACAGCACTTTGTCATTGATGTTAGCAGATTATCGGGGCAAACATTGCCGAAATATAGGAAAAGGGATAAGATTGGCAATATGGTAATCCACCTCCTCTTATTAATCCATCCATACTTGATATGTCTCAGACTATCAGCGCAACTTCTAACCCCAATTGTAATACTTCTAATATGCTCCCTAATAGTAAGTCAACTAGTTCTTTTCATAGTTCCACGCCAGCTAATGACGATATAAACAATGTTTTGAGGGAAATGGTAGATGCCAATGCACAAATAAATTTAAGGCAACTAGTGCAGGAATGTATATGTATGGAGATGAAAAAAGTATATGAAGCCATTGGTAAATTAGGAGACATAGTAAAGAATTTGAATATTGGCACGAACGCTCCGAGCAATCAACCTAACAATGCCTCTTTTTTCGTTTCCAAATCCACCTCCCATAATCGAACCCAACAGACATCCAGAGATGCAATTGGAATAATAGGATGTTTGCAACTCCCGGTCCCAATTTGGATAGACCAAGTAGAAATTCAAGCTGAAATTTGATGGCAATCCGTCTAGCATGTCTGTTGGATACTTTGTGTTTCGACTCGAATACCTAAAGAACCAATACAAGGTGTCATGGGAAGAAATCTTTGCCGAGTTCCAGTCTACTCGCTGGAGTGGTACTGGTTACAAATCGACGGTACAGTACGACTCGATCGAATTTTGAAGTCATGAGCTAGATAGTCTACAGAAAATTAAAACCAGGAGAAGATATCGATAATTTTTCCAATCCATAAATACTTTGAGATCCAGGTTAATTCAACCCATATAGTGGGGAGAGCTTATTCAGATCGTAGAAAGAAATTTAAAGGGAGAAACATTAGTTCTATGGAACAGCTCAGGATGGAGTGTATCTTAGCAGAAAAGACATGCTCAAAACGTGAAACAAGATTCATGCCTTCTCCTCCGAACCGACACGTTAGGGTAAACGAGCTAAATACCGATATTAATGATTATAAATAAATTACTATGAGGATGATCAAGTTCAGGATGTGTCATAACTAAAAACCGATCCAATCTGTTGAAACTGTAGAAAAACAGGTCATAGGTTTATGGACCGTTTATCCTCACAAAGATCGTTGTTTTGCTACCGATGTGGTCAACCCAATACCGTGGCACCAAAGTGCCCTAGGTGCAAGTCGGAAAACTTATGCCCGGATCTTGAGCAATCATTGTATTTAGGAATAGATTCCTGGAAAGCGTTCCACTTAGCTCCAGACGTATTAGAAGTAAATGAACTCGACATTGCAAAGATTCAAGCCAAATATGCAGATGATAATGAATTTAAAAAGAAAAACATAATCTTAGTGCCGATCAAGAGGAAAAACTTAATCGAGTGATGAAGAAATTTCCTGCGTTTGAAAAAATGGGTCTTGGTCACACCACACTTGAATAACACACTATTAAGATAGTGGAGGGTACAAATCCTATTAAGGATAAACATTACCCCATTTCACCAGCTATGCAACAAATTGTTTATGAAGAATTGGATAAGATGATAGGGCTGAAGTAATAGAAGAGAGTGAAAGTGCGTGGAACAATAGGACGACCATCGCTAGGAAACCCGGGAAGAACCCATTTTTTGGTTTTTTTTGTTTGGATGCGCGTAAGTTAAATGCCGTAACCATTAAAGACGCGTATCCATTACAAAATATCGACGGGATACTAAGTAGAATTGATCAGACGGTATTCATAAGTAGCGTAGAATTAAAACATGCCTTTTGGCAGATAGAGCTGGATGAAGAGTCGTGGCCATATACGGTTTTTACGGTCCCTGGTCGTCCGCTCTATCAATTCAGAATGATACCATTCGGCTTGTGTAATACCGCACAACGTCTATGCCGACTTATGGATAAGGTCATACCGGCCCGACTTAAATCAAACGTATTCATGTATTTGGATGACTTACTGGTTATATCAGAAGATTTCGAAACTCATTTGAAATTATTAGAACATGTAGCGGAGTGTCTCAGAAGTGCGAATCTGACGATAGGCCTCACCAAGAGTCTGTTCTGTTTTAAAGAGTTGAGGTACTTAGGTTTTATAATCGGAGGCGGGGTCCTAAAAACCGATCCTGACAAAATACGGTTAGAAATCTAAAAATTTCAAGAAGCCCTAGGGATATGAGAAGCTTTTTAGGAACAGCGGGCTGGTACCGCCGTTTTATCAAAAGTTTTGCAAGTATTTCCGCCCCCTTGACAGACACCTTGGAAAAAAGTATTACATTTACCATAGCTCAAAAGTCATAGAGGCTTTCGAGAACTGAAAATAGCGCTGACCACAGCTCCAGTACTTAAGCTTCCAGATTTTTCAAAATAATACAATGTAATGTAATACAATGTGATTCTTCAGATTGTGGAATAGGAGCAGTATTGTTCCAGAAAGGCGATAATGATGAAGAGTTCCCCATAGCCTCTTACTCCCAGAAGCTAAACAGTTGCCAAAAGAACTACAGCGTGACTGAAATGGCTAATGGATGTAAAAGACTTGAGTGGGAGACCCGCCAGATGGAGTTTAATGTTGCAGGGGTATAACTTCGAAAATGAGCATCAAAAAGGCAAGGATAATGTGGTGGCAGTCGTCGAGGAATATGATGTGGTCGATGACTTATTTCGAAACAACAGAATTTGAAAGTCCAGAATATAAAAATTTAATAAAAGAAATACAGAAAAACCAATATAAATTGCCTGATTAAAAAATAGAAAACGGTTACATTTTCAAACGCACAAAACCAGAAATTGAATTGAATTCTGTTGAACTGCCTTGCAAGCTTTGAATCCCAGACAGATTAATCCATTTGTTAATCGAAAAGGCACATGATGAGCTATCCTCAGCTCATGGCGGCATAGCTAAGATGCTGCACCGCCTGCAAATATTTTATTATTGGCCGAAAATGGTACAACAGGTGTAGCAGTATATATATTCAACTGCCAAACATGTAAAGAAACGAAACCTGTCAATAGAAATACACGACCGACAATAGGTTATGAAGTCGTAACAGAACGCCCATTTCAAAAATCTTATATGGATTTTTTAGGTAAATATCCACGATCAAAATCAGGCAATAGTTATGTATTTATAGTTGATGATCACTTTTCCAAATTTGTGTTTCTAAAAGCCATGAAAGAAGCTACCACATCTAATTTCGTTCAATTTTTAGTACAAGAGATATGTAGAAAATTCGGAGTTCCCGAGACCATTCATACAGATTATGGGGCCCAATTAACAGCTAAAGGATTCAAGGAAATGGTTGAAATGTCTAAGATCAACCATATGCAGACAGCACCCTACTCGCCGCAGTCGAACGCCTCAGAAAGAGTAAACCAGTTCGTACTAGCCGCAATTCGAGCTTATTAAGATGATGACCATAGGTATTGGGATGTTTACCTAACACAAATTGAATGTGCATTAAGATCATCAATCCATACAGCCACTGGTGTAACACCCTTTTTCGCTCTTTTCGGATACGAAATGTACACCAACGGCAGTGATTATAAACTGGCAAAGAAATTAAAGGACCTAAAGGGAGTGACGGCAGTTTCCTGCAAAAAAAAAAAAAAAAAAATCATCCATTAGGATGTAATTGTCAACCAAAAATTGATATTTAACCTTAAAACAAAATTCTATGTATTTCGTGTTGAAATTGTGTTGTCTTTATGAATGTCCTAGAGTTTAAGTGAACTCGACTGTGAGGATTTTTAACGCCAGGATTTAATTACAATTTGTTTCACGATTGCAGCAAAAGTTTTCTACAGAAGTTTGGGTTAAATAATTGGTCACCTTGGCCCAGGAATAACCATCTTAAGTGGGCTCTCTTAGGGTAGTCCGTTGGTAGTGAAATTGCGTGAATAAAAAGCATTAGATTCTCTAGTAAACTTTTTAGGAAGAGTTCTTGAAAAAAATCATAGTACTTTTCTCGCTAAACTGGTGTTAGATATTCCATAAAAAGAGAGAAATATTAGACATAACAGAAACAAAATTAGTTTTAAGAAACCTTTTGTATCAATAAATGTTTTAATGTTTAATTAGTAACATAAATATGTGTGATCTGTTTGTAAGAGGGGGTTTCCCTCGAGGTAAGGTAATGAGATGAGTTTGTGTGTCTTGTGGGGTTTCCAGTAAATTTAAATATGGAAATTTGGAGACCATGGAAGGGCGGGCGAATGTGGGAATAAAGACATCAATATTCCCGTTTGTTTGTAAATTTTTTTTGTGTCGCTTCTTGTTCTCATTTAAAAAAAATAAATAAATATGTTCGCCCTGAGGTGTTAGACATGGATGGTTGAGAACCGAGACCCTGAGCCCGCGAGCAAGTCGGATGGTTCATTCTAGCCCCGCCACATTGGGGAATGTAACAGATGGCGCCAATCTTAAAAAATAGGTTCATTTAGAACCGAGATTAGGATTTTTTGTGCAATACCAACTACGTGCAATAAAATAGACCATAGGGAAAGTCATAGTAATAAGTATTATAGCAATATTCTTAGGCCTGACTGATATTGAGCCATGTTTTTTTGTTGAAAACATGTTAATGTGCAATATTAGTTTTAAGGTAAAATAGGATATTTAGTATAATACTTCCATAATATTAAAAACGGTCAATGCAATAACTTGTATAACAATGTATGTATTGTGATTGACCTGTCTTTTGTGTTTTGGTTCCATTAAGTAGCTGCAACAGTTAGAATTTTCGACGAAGGGAAATGGACAATATGCATCCGAAAAAAAGCAGATGCTGGTTGTGCTTCCATTTACGAGATCTTTTTTCGGAACAGAAGGGAAATTGCCGTAAAGACGAAAGTCGAAAGAAATATTAAAAGCACGTGTTTTATTAGTGTTCGTCTTTAACTGTTTTGATAACCGAAATGACATTCTTTAACAAAATCTATATATAATTATTAGACACACACCTCCCTTATTATTTTTTATTAAAACAATTTTATTGGTGATTGTAAAAGAATTCAAAGTTTTCATTCAATTATTGGTGGAATCAAAAGGCATTTACCAATGAGTGAAGAAAACTTATTTGAAACTAAACGTAGAAGCCAAAGGAACAGCACTTTGTCATTTGATGTTAGCAGATTATCGGGGCAAACATTGCCGAAATATAGGAAAAGGGATAAGATTGGCAATATGGTAAATCCACCTCCTCTTATTAATCCATCCATACTTGATATGTCTCAGACTATCAGCGCAACTTCTAACCCCAATTGTAATACTTCTAATATGCTCCCTAATAGTAAGTCAACTAGTTCTTTTCATAGTTCCACGCCAGCTAATGACGATATAAACAATGTTTTGAGGGAAATGGTAGATGCCAATGCACAAATAAATTTAAGGCAACTAGTGCAGGAATGTATATGTATGGAGATGAAAAAAGTATATGAAGCCATTGGTAAATTAGGAGACATAGTAAAGAATTTGAATATTGGCACGAACGCTCCGAGCAATCAACCTAACAACGCCTCTTTTTCGTTTCCAAATCCACCTCCCATAATCGAACCCAACAGACATCCAGAGATGCAATCGGAATAATAGGATGTTTGCAACTCCCGGTCCCAATTTGGATAGACCAAGTCGAAATTCAAGCTGAAATTTGATGGCAATCCGTCTAGCATGTCTGTTGGATACTTTGTGTTTCGACTCGAATACCTAAAGAACCAATACAAGGTGTCATGGGAAGAAATCTTTGCCGAGTTCCAGTCTACTCGCTGGAGTGGTACTGGTTACAAATCGACGGTACAGTACGACTCGATCGAATTTTGAAGTCATGAGCTAGATAGTCTACAGAAAATTAAAACCAGGAGAAGATATCGATAATTTTTCCAATCCATAAATACTTTGAGATCCAGGTCAACCCATGTAGTGGGGAGAGCTTATTCAGATCGTAGAAAGAAATTTAAAGGGATAAATTTTTAAGATGATTTACACAATGAACATTAGTTCTATGGAGCAGCTCAGGATGGAGTGTATCTTAGCAGAAAAGACATGCACAAAACGTGAAACAAGATTCATGCCTCCTCCTCCGACCCGACACGTTAGGGTAAACGAGCTTAATACCGATATTAATGATTATAACATAAATTACTATGAGGATGATCAAGTTCAGGATGTGTCATAACTAAAAACCGATCCAATCGGTTGAAACTGTGAAAAACAGGTCATAGGTTTATGGACCGTTTATCCTCACAAAGATCGTTGTTTTGCTACCGATGTGGTCAACCCAATACCGTGGCACCAAAGTGCCCTAGGTGCAAGTCGGAAAACTTATGCCCGGATCTTGAGCAATCATTGTATTTAGGAATAGATTCCTGGAAAGCGTTCCACTTAGCTCCAGACGTATTAGAAGTAAATGAACTCGACATTGCAAAGATTCAAGCCAAATATGCAGATGATAATGAATTTAAAAAGAAAAACATAATCTTAGTGCCGCTCAAGAGGAAAAACTTAATCGAGTGATGAAGAAATTTCCTGCGTTTGAAAAAATGGGTCTTTGTCACACCACACTTGAATAACACACTATTAAGATAGTGGAGGGTACAAATCCTATTAATGATAAACATTACCCCATTTCACCAGCTATGCAACAAATTGTTTATGAAGAATTGGATAAGATGATAGGGCTGAAGTAATAGAAGAGAGTGAAAGTGCGTGGAACAATAGGACGACCATCGCTAGGAAACCCGGGAAGAACCCATTTTCTGGTTTTTTTTTTGTTTGGATGCGCGTAAGTTAAATGCCGTAACCATTAAAGACGCATATCCATTACAAAATATCGACGGGATACTAAGTAGAATTGATCAGACGGTATTCATAAGTAGCGTAGAATTAAAACATGCCTTTTGGCAGATAGAGCTGGATGAAGAGTCGTGGCCATATACGGTTTTTACGGTCCCTGGTCGTCCGCTCTATCAATTCAGAATGATACCATTCGGCTTGTGTAATACCGCACAACGTCTATGCCGACTTATGGATAAGGTCATACCGGCCCGACTTAAATCAAACGTATTCATATATTTGGATGACTTACTGGTTATATCAGAAGATTTCGAAACTCATTTGAAATTATTAGAACATGTAGCGGAGTGTCTCAGAAGTGCGAATCTGACGATAGGCCTCACCAAGAGTATGTTCTGTTTTAAAGAGTTGAGGTATTTAGGTTTTATAATCGGAGGCGGGGTCCTAAAAACCGATCCTGACAAAATACGATTAGAAATCTAAAACTTTCAAGAAGCCCTAGGGATATGAGAAGCTTTTTAGGAACAGCGGGCTGGTACCGCCGTTTTATCAAAAGTTTTGCAAGTATTTCCGCCCCCTTGACAGACACCTTGAAAAAAAGTATTACATTTACCATAGCTCAAAAGTCATAGAGGCTTTCGAGAACTGAAAATAGCGCTGACCACAGCTCCAGTACTTAAGCTTCCAGATTTTTCAAAATAATTTTTTATACAATGTGATTCTTCAGATTGTGGAATAGGAGCAGTATTGTTCCAGAAAGGCGATAATGATGAAGAGTTCCCCATAGCCTCTTACTCCCAGAAGCTAAACAGTTGCCAAAAGAACTACAGCGTGACTGAAATGGCTAATGGATGTAAAAGACTTGAGTGGGAGACCCGCCAGATGAAGTTTAATGTTGCAGGGGTATAACTTCGAAAATGAGCATCAAAAAGGCAAGGATAATGTGGTGGCAGCCAAACATGTAAAGAAACGAAACCTGTCAATAGAAATACACGACCGACAATAGGTTGTGAAGTCGTAACAGAACGCCCATTTCAAAAATCTTATATGGATTTTTTAGGTAAATATCCACGATCAAAATCAGGCAATAGTTATGTATTTATAGTTGATGATCACTTTTCCAAATTTGTGTTTCTAAAAGCCATGAAAGAAGCTACCACATCTAATTTCGTTCAATTTTTAGTACAAGAGATATGTAGAAAATTCGGAGTTCCCGAGACCATTCATACAGATTATGGGGCCCAATTAACAGCTAAAGGATTCAAGGAAATGGTTGAAATGTCTAAGATCAACCATATGCAGACAGCACCCTACTCGCCGCAGTCGAACGCCTCAGAAAGAGTAAACCAGTTCGTACTGGCCGCAATTCGAGCTTATTAAGATGATGACCATAGGTATTGGGATGTTTACCTAACACAAATTGAATGTGCATTAAGATCATCAATCCATACAGCCACTGGTGTAACACCCTTTTTCGCTCTTTTCGGATACGAAATGTACACCAACGGCAGTGATTATAAACTGGCAAAGAAATTAAAGGACCTAAAGGGAGTGACGGCAGTTTCCTGCAAAAAAAAATCATCCATTAGGATGTAATTGTCAACCAAAAATTGATATTTAACCTTAAAACAAAATTCTATGTATTTCGTGTTGAAATTGTGTTGTCTTTGTGAATGTCCTAGAGTTTAAGTGAACTCGACTGTGAGGATTTTTAACGCCAGGATTTAATTACAATTTGTTTCACGATTGCAGCAAAAGTTTTCTACAGAAGTTAAAAGGTTAAATAATTGGTCACCTTGGCCCAGGAATAACCATCTTAAGTGAGCTCTCTTACGGTAGTCCGTTGGTAGTGAAATTGCGTGAATAAAAAGCATTAGATTCTCTAGTAAACTTTTTAGGAAGAGTTCTTGAAAAAAATCATAGTACTTTTCTCGCTAAACTGGTGTTAGATATTCCATAAAAAGAGAGAAATATTAGACATAACAGAAACAAAATTAGTTTTAAGAAACCTTTTGTATCAATAAATGTTTTTAATGTTTAATTAGTAACATAAATATGTGTGATCTGTTTGTAAGAGGGGGTTTCCCTCGAGGTAAGGTAATGAGATGAGTTTGTGTGTCTTGTGGGGTTTCCAGTAAATTTAAATATGGAAATTTGGAGACCATGGAAGGGCGGGCGAATGTGGGAATAAAGACATCAATATTCCCGTTTGTTTGTAAATTTTTTTGTGTCGCTTCTTGTTCTCATTTAAAAAAAAATAAATAAATATGTTCGCCCTGAGGTGTTAGACATGGATGGTTGAGAACCGAGACCCTGAGCCCGCGAGCAAGTCGGATGGTTCATTCTAGCCCCGCCACATTGGGGAATGTAACAGATGGCGCCCAATCTTAAAAAATAGGTTCATTTAGAACCCAGATTAGGATTTTTTGTGCAATACCAACTACGTGCAATAAAATAGACCATAGGGAAAGTCATAGTAATAAGTATTATAGCAATATTCTTAGGCCTGACTGATATTGAGCCATGTTTTTCTGTTGAAAACATGTTAATGTGCAATATTAGTTTTAAGGTAAAATAGGATATTTAGTATAATACTTCCGGTCAATGCAATAACTTGTATAACAATGTATGTATTGTGAGTGACCTGTCTTTTGTGTTTTGGTTCCATTAAGTAGCTGCAACAGTTAGAATTTTCTACGAAGGGAAATGGACAATATGCATCCGAAAAAAAGCAGATGCTGGTTGTGCTTCCATTTACGAGATCTTTTTTCGGAACAGAAGGGAAATTGCCGTAAAGACGAAAGTCGAAAGAAATATTAAAAGCACGTGTTTTATTAGTGTTCGTCTTTAACTGTTTTGATAACCGAAATGACATTCTTTAACAAAATCTATATATAATTATTAGACACACACCTCACAACCCAACGAAAGGAGAAACCCCTATTTGTTGGAAATTGTTTTGTTTAAAAGTGTTTTTGTTTTGTGACTAGTTTTTTATAACCTATAACCCAACTAGATAACATTTTTGTAACATTTAAATTTTTTCTTTTTATTATTTTTTATTAAAACAATTTTATTGGTGATTGTAAAAGAATTCAAAGTTTTCATTCAATTATTGGTGGAATCAAAAGGCATTTACCAATGAGTGAAGAAAACTTTTTTGAAACTAAACGTAGAAGCCAAAGGAACAGCACTTTGTCATTTGATGTTAGCAGATTATCGGGGCAAACATTGCCGAAATATAGGAAAAGGGATAAGATTGGCAATATGGTAAATCCACCTCCTCTTATTAATCCATCCATACTTGATATGTCTCAGACTATCAGCGCAACTTCTAACCCCAATTGTAATACTTCTAATATGCTCCCTAATGGTAAGTCAACTAGTTCTTTTCATAGTTCCACGCCAGCTAATGACGATATAAACAATGTTTTGAGGGAAATGGTAGATGCCAATGCACAAATAAATTTAAGGCAACTAGTGCAGGAATGTATATGTATGGAGATGAAAAAAGTATATGAAGCCATTGGTAAATTAGGAGACATAGTAAAGAATTTGAATATTGGCACGAACGCTCCGAGCAATCAACCTAACAACGCCTCTTTTTCGTTTCCAAATCCACCTCCCATAATCGAACCCAACAGACATCCAGAGATGCAATCGGAATAATAGGATGTTTGCAACTCCCGGTCCCAATTTGGATAGACCAAGTAGAAATTCAAGCTGAAATTTGATAGCAATCCGTCTAGCATGTCTGTTGGATACTTTGTGTTTCGACTCGAATACCTAAAGAACCAATACAAGGTGTCATGGGAAGAAATCTTTGCCGAGTTCCAGTCTACTCGCTGGAGTGGTACTGGTTACAAATCGACGGTACAGTACGACTCGATCGAATTTTGAAGTCATGAGCTAGATAGTCTACAGAAAATTAAAACCAGGAGAAGATATCGATAATTTTTCCAATCCATAAATACTTTGAGATCCAGGTTAGTTCAACCCATGTAGTGGGGAGAGCTTATTCAGATCGTAGAAAGAAATTTAAAGGGAGAAATTTTTAAGATGATTTACACAATGAACATTAGTTCTATGGAACAGCTCAGGATGGAGTGTATCTTAGCAGAAAAGACATGCACAAAACGTGAAACAAGATTCATGCCTCCTCCTCCGACCCGACACGTTAGGGTAAACGAGCTAAATACCGATATTAATGATTATAACATAAATTACTATGAGGATGATCAAGTTCAGGATGTGTCATAACTAAAAACCGATCCAATCCGTTGAAACTGTGAAAAACTGGTCATAGGTTTATGGACCGTTTATCCTCACAAAGATCGTTGTTTTGCTACCGATGTGGTCAACCCAATACCGTTTATGAAGAATTGGATAAGATGATAGGGCTGAAGTAATAGAAGAGAGTGAAAGTGCGTGGAACAATAGGACGACCATCGCTAGGAAACCCGGGAAGAATCCATTTTTTGGTTTTTTTTTTGTTTGGATGCGCGTAAGTTAAATGCGTAACCATTAAACCCGCGTATCCATTACAAAATATCGACGGGATACTAAGTAGAATTGATCAGACGGTATTCATAAGTAGCGTAGAATTAAAACATGCCTTTTGGCAGATAGAGCTGGATGAAGAGTCGTGGCCATATACGGTTTTACGGTCCCTGGTCGTCCGCTCTATCAATTCAGAATGATACCATTCGGCTTGTGTAATACCGCACAACGTCTATGCCGACTTATGGATAAGGTCATACCGGCCCGACTTAAATCAAACGTATTCATATATTTGGATGACTTACTGGTTATATCAGAAGATTTCGAAACTCATTTGAAATTATTAGAACATGTAGCGGAGTGTCTCAGAAGTGCGAATCTGACGATAGGCCTCACCAAGAGTATGTTCTGTTTTAAAGAGTTGAGGTACTTAGGTTTTATAATCGGAGGCGGGGTCCTAAAAACCGATCCTGACAAAATACGATAAGAAATCTAAAAATTTCAAGAAGCCCTAGGGATATGAGAAGCTTTTTAGGAACAGCGGGCTGGTACCGCCGTTTTATCAAAAGTTTTGCAAGTATTTCCGCCCCCTTGACAGACACCTTGGAAAAAAGTATTACATTTACCATAGCTCAAAAGTCATAGAGGCTTTCGAGAACTGAAAATAGCGCTGACCACAGCTCCAGTACTTAAGCTTCCAGATTTTTCAAAATAATTTTTTATACAATGTGATTCTTCAGATCGTGGAATAGGAGCAGTATTGTTCCAGAAAGGCGATAATGATGAAGAGTTCCCCATAGCCTCTTACTCCCAGAAGCTAAACAGTTGCCAAAAGTTCCTAAAGTATCACTAAAACAAGTGTATGCATTGGAAGAATGTAGTTGTTGTGGACAAAAAATCCATCACTACAAAAACAAAAACTTTGCTGTGAAAAAGATCTGCCAATAGAACTTGCGTTGAACCTGGAGAGTTTCTAGTGTATAATTCGCATATGCTAATTTGCAATAAGTTCGAAATATATACTACTTTCCAGAGAACGGCCCTTGTAAGCCATCATCCACACCAAATATGCCTGATGAGCCGCTTAACCAACGGCGAAACGCGTCGCATAGTGGTGAGTGTGTGATAGTGTCTATCTGGCTTTCCTATTCACTGCAAATTTCAGATCATTAAGCTCGTCTCGAAAGAGAAATCAAACACATAAATCATAAAACATATGATCTTCGGCTTAATAAGGCAAAACTTAAATAACAATTAGATAAGCGTGTGAAACACCAATTCCATTTCCACACACATGTTTGAGTCTTTCCAACATTCTTGTCGGTTTCATGCATCTTCTGATTGAATATATTAGAGCTATTATGAAGGCGGCTACCATCACCATTAGAGATAAGTGCCCGGAGATGTGATGAAAATTCAACCCGTATAGATTAAGCTGTGTGGCATCGATCATTTTCAACTGAGACTCTATTTCCGCTAGCCTTGCTGAGTGATTTATCACCATCGGCTAAAGGCATGACCGAGAAATTAGACAGCCGGTCTATGTCTGCTACGAAGGATGATTTGTCTTCCACGACCTTCTTCGATTCAAGATTGAAAGGTGTGGAAATTGTTGCTCCTTTTACCCTTAATCTACATCCTGGCTTCATCGTAATGATGCCTTGACTCGGTAGCTGGACTATTTGCTGTGAATCTCGACTGCAGGATACGTGAGCAGTTGTTGGTTGAAAAACTTTAAACAACCAGCGGTTGTTGGCTTGCAGCTTCGTCCATAGCGATTCCATTTTTGTCTCAGAGAACTGGCATCTCGATGCATTTAGGAGCTTAAGGGAATACACCTCACACGAATGGTCATTTGGTCATTCATCGTCAATGTACAGCTGACACATGTTTAACTCAGCTTGCGTCATTGTATGATAGGCATCCCTGTTGAAATTATATATCAGATAATGTCCCGATGGCTGTGCTACAACTTTCCCTCCGTTCAGCCTAATAGGCAGGGGGATGATCCGATGCAGCTGAGACGTGTGCTGCGTGAACAATGGAATATTAGCTGAAACCATCAGTCGGTCTTCAATTAATGCTGCCTTAGCAGTAAGAAGTTTGTATACCGCTCTAATTTGATCATACTTTTTTCCAGGAAATTTAAGGTGTTCAGGCATGTGCTCTCTTATCTTGGTCATTTCTTCTTGAAGTTGTAACGGCGTAATCAAGGCTGGATTGAGCTTCCCATGGTTAATGTCAATAAGCAGGTTTATCATACTCGACTGTACTCTTTCGTTCTCGCGAATTATTGCGTCCATATCTTTGGTTACCATGAATAAACGAATCGACTCTCTATAAACGAAGTATGATTCTTCCATAGCCGCCGTTATGTTGTTCATCTGATTCTGTATCTTCTTGAAGTTGGTATTTACATCTTCCATAGTAGTGCGCAGAATATTAACCGTACATTCTACGACCGAGGTTTGTTTTTGCGTCATGAACTTCAGGTTATATTGATTTTCCAATAAGTTTTGCAAGCTTTATTCTATTTTTTTCCGATCTTCCGCATCCATTGTTCCGAATAGGGCGTGCTGGCTTGACCCGATGAACTCTAGTGGCGCTCGTTTGGGCCTTCTACTAGTTCTTGAGAACAAGAACTCGTTAGTGTCTTGTAGACTCCGAACCTGCCTCTCCATAGTTCTTAGAATATTGTCGCACTGCGACTCGAATATCTGCAGATTTGCGCATAGTGGCATCATCGTTTTTAACACGGTCTCGCATTTCTTCATGGATTCAAAAAATGGAAGCATATTAAAAACTATGATCATGTTTCATTTCGAGGCTACAACATTCAATCCAACCTGTTCCAAGTATAGTGCGGTTGATTCCTGCAGCTCTGTGATATTGGTTAAGCTGTCAGCGACCGTAGATTTTACATGAGTTAAAGCAAGAAGCAAAAGCATTAAGTAGCCTGCCAGATTGCCGGTTCTCTTTCCACTGGAGCTGTCACGTTTTTCATCAGATTTTACGCCTTCTAATGGGCACAACTTGTTCACGGATCTCTTTATCAAGCCTGCTTGGGTTTTTAAAGTGCCGACTCTTACTAACCCATCCGGTTCTGGATGGACATCTTCGACTTTACCTAACGGCCATCGACCAGGATGTGTTCCCTCATTCTTAACTATCACCACCTGTCCCCTCTGTATATTCTTCTTTTGGGTTTTCCATTTGTATCGCTGTTGGAGTGTTTCTAGATAGTTTGATTTCCATTGCTTCCAAAAACAATTTTTCATTTTCTGCACTTGCTTCCAAGGTGTGAGGACTTCCAACTCGCCAGCATTATCATCCATGTTATGAAGCGGCCTCGAATTTAACACGGCCTCGATCTGATATAAAAGCGTAGACATTTCTTCAAATTTACTTTACAATTTACTCTCACCAATAACTCTTCGTAAATGATATTTCATTGATTTATCCGCCGCTTCCCATATTCCTCCGAAGTGGGGACTTGCGGGGGAATAAAATGCCACTGCACTCCTTCTGTCGCTAATATAGGTGCTAGTGCGTTATTCTCCTTCATGGCGGCCTTTAAATCTCTATCCAAATGTTTAACTGTTCCAACAAAATTTGTGCCGTTGTCAATACAACTTTTACCTCCTTTGGCAAACAAGCGCTTTAGAGCTGCCAGAAATGATTCTGACGTCAAACTGCTAACCGGTTCCAAATGAATTGCCTTTGCCTCCCGCAATGTATCCTTTATATGTTTTCTGACCTCTGCCATTTGAACACTTCATGTATATTGGTCCTACATAGTCCACGCCACAATATGTAAACGGTGCTGATACATTAACTCTATATTCTGGTAACATTCCCATTAGCTGGAATTGATTTTCTCGTTTATATCGTATACATTTGACGCAACCCCGATTCAGCCGTTTTACGTTGTTTTTCAACCCAATAATCTAAAGTTTTCTTTTTAGCAAATGTTCCACTATCCGATTTCCACCATGGAGCGTTTTCACATGTGCATCCTTGATAATTAGATCACTCAGCTCTGATTTATTGAGTATTATAGGATGTTTATGATTATACGCCAACGAAGCTAACTGCATTCGACCTCCAACTCTCAACACGCCATGCTCGTCTAAAAAGGGATTTAATGAAGCCAGCTTGTGTTTATGATCAATCGGCGTATTATTTCTTAGTCTCGTGACAATTTCTGGAAATTCTTGTTGTTGATGGCCTTTTATTAAAAACATTTCCGCAGCTCGTAATTCTTCCACAGTCAAATAATCTGGAAAGTTTTATACGCGTAGCTTTGCGATATATCTGAGCACATACGCTATCACTCGCTTAAGTCGTGTAAACGATGAATAATCTTTTACCATATGATTGAAATAGTTGGCTCTTCATTTCGCATTAACCACGACGGACCATTTCACCAGAGATTATTCTCTGGTAACTTGTCTGCTGATATCCCTCTGGATCCCATGTCTGCCGGATTTTCCTTTGATTTTACATATTGTCATTTGGCTGCTGGTACCCATTGTTGAATCTGCTTCACTCTTGTCCTTATAAATCGATCTTTACTGGAACTATTACGGATCCATAACAGCGCTATCGACGAATCACTCCACATAAATACATTTGCTTCTATTGACAACATTTTCATAACCTTTGTCATAAGTTTCGCTAATAAATTCGCCACACACAACTCTAGTTTTGGTAACGTCTTCCTATTTTTAATGGGATTGACTTTGCTTTTAACTGCTACTAGATGAACAACTCCACTTACTTTAACATAAACTACGGCTACAAAAGCCTTTTCCGATGCATCCGCGAATCCATGCAGTTGTGCTGGATACGTGCAACCATAGAGGTATTCGAATCGAAATTAGCGAGTTTAGCTTACTCGTGAACCCTCTCCATTGTTTATTCAGCTCCTCTATTAGTAGATTATCCCATCCAATATGCATTACCCATAGTTGTTGAATAAAAAGCTTCGCCGTTATTGTTCCAATATCCATTACCCATAGTTGTTGAATAAAAAGCTTCGACGTTATTGTTATTGGTGTTAGCCATCCTAATGGATCGAAGATTTTGGCCAAATAGGACAGCGCTTTCCGCTTGGTTATCCGTTGTCCATTGTAAAGTTGCGTTGTAAATCCAAATGTGTCACTTGCTGGATACCATTTCAGCCCCAACGTTTTAAGGCAATCATCTTCTTCTATGTGACTTACATCATTCTCTCTTTTAGCGTCTATGCTTTTTAGGACTTCACTATCGTTTGAAATCCATTTCCGTAGCTGAAATCAATATTTTGCTAGATGTTTATTTATTTTCTCCTGTAATTCTTTACATCTTGAAATAGAATCTGCTCCGGTTAACAAATCGTCCATGTAGAAATCATTTTGGATAATAGCGCCAATGTCTTTATCTTCACATTGAGATCCAATTTCGTCAAGCGTCTTTAACGCCAAAAACGGCGCACATGCCGTACCGTACGTCACTGTCGTTAATCAGTATTGTTCTACTGGGCTTTCGCTGCTGGATCTCCACAATACATATTGGTATTCTTGGTCATCTTTATGTACCCAAATTTGTCGGTACATGTTTTCCACGTCTGAACTTATGACGAACTGATGTTTCCGCCATTTTGTAAGGATATCAAAAATATCTCTCTGCAATTTTGCTCCAGCGTAGAGAATATCGTTCAAGCTTCTTCCATTTGATGTCTTGGAAGACGCATCAAACACCACTCTTACTTTTGTAGTTATACTGCTTTCTCTGATGACAGCTTGATGGGGAAGGTAGTATTTTCCCCGTATTTCCGGCTCTACTCGTTCCATATGCCCCATGCTAATATATTCTTCCATAAACTGTTGGTATTTCATTTTTAGTTCAGGGTTGGCGCATAATTTTTTTCTATGTTCAAAAATCTTGCCATAGCTCTTTTACGTGAATCTCCTAATTAAACGTCTTCCCTGAAGGGAAGTCTGACCATGAACCGGCCATCACTCGCTAACGACGTTGTTGAGCCATAATTTGACATACAAAAGTCATCCTCTGTCACTGCTTTATTGTCGCTCACCGACGACTTTACCGACGACTGCTCCTCCAAGTCCATGCAGTGTTACATCTGTTCTTTGCCGGTAGAAGTGCCGGTAGTGTCAGTCTTTCCCACAAATTGACAGCCACTGCAATACCCGTGTGTTAGATTGGGGAATTTTATGTGTAGGTAATACCATTTGCCGCACATTCAAGGTGGAGCACAAGGTAACCTAGAATTAAATTTTCTTATAAAAAAGGACCTAAAGGGTGTGACGGCGGTTTCCTGCAAAAAAAAAATAAAAAAATAAATAAAAAAAATTCATATGTTTAAAAATTTGAGAAAAGGCATCAATTAGGATGTAATTGTCAACCAAAAATAGAAATTTAACCTTAAAACAAAATTCTATATATTTCGTATTGAAATTGTGTTGTCTTTGTGAATGTCCTAGAGATTAAGTGAATTCAGCTGTGAGGATTTTTAACGCCACGATTTAATTACATTTTGTTTCACGATTGCACCAAAAGTTTCCTAGAGAAGTTTGGGTTAAATAATTGGTCACCTTGGCCTAGGAATAACCATCTTAAGTGAGCTCTCTTAGGGTAGTCCTTTAGTAGTGAAATTGCGTGAATAAAAAGCAATATATTCTCTAGTAACCATTTTTGGAAGAGTTCTTGAAAAAAATCATAGTACTTTTCTCGCTAAACTGGTGTTAGATATTCCATAAAAAGAGAGAAATATTAGACATAACAGAAACAAAATTAGTTTTAAGAAACCTTTTGTATCAGTAAATGTTTTTAATGTTTGATTAGTAAAATATATATGTGGTGATCTGTTTGTAAGAGGGGGTTTCCCTTGAGGTAAGGTGATGAGATGAGTGTGTGTGTCTTGTGGGGTTTCCAGTTAATTTAAATATGGAAATTTGGAGACCATGGAAGGGCGGGCGAATGTGGGAATAAAGATATCTATATTCCCTTATCAAAGCAGTTCATTTGTTTTTAATTTTTTCGTGTCGTTTGTTGTTCTCATTTAAAAAAAATAAATAAATATGTTAGCTCTGAGGTGTTAGACATGGATGGTTGAGAACCGAGACCCTGAACCCGCGAGCAAGTCGGATGGTTCATTCTAGCGCCGCCACATCGGGGAATGTAACAACGCTACCAGTATCACGGTAACGAACGATGGTACGAGACACAAAAGATTTATTCACATTTAAATGCTGTAGTGCTCTAACGATAGCCACTTGTGGTTTTCCAGTTAAAACAATATTAAAATGAGCTGTCACTGGTATAATTTTAACAGCTGTCGGACGAGTGGCTTAGAAATCACAGCAGTATGAAGTTGGTTTCAGTTTTTTCATCTCACCCGGTATGAAAGCTATGGCTATAAAGGAATTGATTTGGTCTATATATGGCAGATTTTAATTTTGGCGGAATTTTATCGTAATATCCAAGGCACAACCTAATTAGACAAATATAGCATTGTTGATGTATCTATAAAAAAAAAACAAATAAAAATCTTTAGGTTCGGCCGGGCCGAACTTTGAATAAACGATAAAATCCATTAAAAATTCTGTTAAAATCTTAAAAATACCGAATGTAGCTATTATATTAGGGTCTATACGATGACATAGACCTGCATGGGTAACTTTTGTCCCAAGATATTACAATATTCAAATGGAAAACTTGAAAAAATCGATGAATAATGTCGCTAAAATCATCAAAATGCCGAAGGTACAGAAGGAAGAGATGTACGCGTTTATTACTATGGACATGGTTCGTTGTCGTAAATACGAACAGCGTAGTATGTGTGAACTACAATGTATGCATTTATGTAAATGAGATACTACTAACGCAATATGAAATTTACCGTTTTTCATGGAACTTCGAGTGGTATTGGAATGTTTCTATCAGGGAATCCATCCCCGGCTTGGAGAATCCAGGGTGTGGGAGTTCCCCACGTTATGAATTTGGTATTACGCACATCGTCCCTTGCGAATTATCCTCAGCAATGTTCGTTGTTTTGTTGCCTCATCCTTGAAACTAAGAAACGAATAGAAGTGCCGGTAGTGTCAGCCTTTCCCACAAATTGACAGTTACTGCAATACCCGTGTATTAGATTGGGGAAATGTATGTGTAGGTAATATCAGTTGCCGCATATTCAAGGTGGAGCACAAGGTAACCCTTAGGATGTGACGGCGGTTTCCTGAAAAAAAGAAAATTCATATGTTTAAAAATTTGAGAAGAGGCATCAATTAGGATGTAATTGTCAACCAAAAATAGAAATTTAACCTTAAAACAAAATTCTATATATTTCGTATTGAAATTGTGTTGTCTTTATGAATGTCCTAGAGTTTAAGTGAACTCGACTGTGAGGATTTTTAACGCCAGGATTTAATTACAATTTGTTTCACGATTCCACCAAAAGTTTTCTAGAGAAGTTTGGGTTAAATAATTGGTCACCTTGGCCCAGGAATAACCATCTTAAGTAAGCTCTCTTAAGGTAGTCCTTTGGTAGTGAAATTGCGTGAATAAAAAGCAATATATTCTATAGTAACCTTTTTAGGAAGAGTTCTTGAAAAAAAATCATAGTACTTTTCTCGCTAAACTGGTGTTAGATATTTCATAAAAAGAGAGAAATATTAGACAAAACAGAAACAAAATTAGTTTTAAGAAACTCTTTGTATCAATAAATGTTTTTAATGTTTGATTAGTAAAATAAATATGTGGTGATCTGTTTGTATGAGGGGGTTTCCCTTGAGGTAAGGTGGTGAGATGAGTGTGTGTGTCTTGTGGGGTTTCCAGTAAATTGAAATATGGAAATTTGGAGACCATGGAATGGCGGGCGAATGTGGGAATAAAGACATCAAAATTTCCTTATTTGTAATTTTTTTATGTTTGCCCTGAGGTGTTAGACATGGATGGTTGAGAACCGAGACCCTGAGCCCGCGAGCAAGTCGGATGGTTCATTCTAGCGCCGCCACATTGGGGAATGTAACAACGCTGCCACAAACTTTAAATAAACGATAAAATCCGTTAAAAATTCTGTTAAAATCTTAAAAATACCGAATGTAGCTATTTTATTAGGGTCTATAAGACGACGTGGACCTGCATGGGTAACTTTTGCCCAAGATATTACAATATTCAAATGGGAAACTTGAAAAAAATCGATGAATTATGTAGCTAAAATCATCAAAATACAGAATCTCTGGAGGTACCGTTATATGGGGCCATACGAAGACGTTGACCTGCGAAGACAATTTTCTGTCTTAGGCTGTAATATCCATTACGATCTTCAAATACCAAATTTGAAACAATTCGGGTGAATAATGTCGCTAAAATCATCAAAATACCGAATATCTAAAGGAAACGTTATATGGGGGCTATACGAAGACGTGGACCTGCACAGACAATTTTCAGTCATAGGCTGTAGTATTCATTTCGAACTTCAAATACCAAATTTGAAACAATTCGGGTGAATAATGTCGCTAAAATCATCAAAATACCGAATATGGGGAGGTACCGTTGTTTGGGGGCTATACGAAGACGTGGACCTGCACAGACAATTTTCTGTTTTAGGCTGTAGCATCCATTACGAACATCAAATAACAAATTTGATATTTTATCCTTGAATTTTAACGTTAGGTCACCAAAATTCTCGAAACTTTTAAAGTGGATGTCTTCAATTTATCAATGGCCGCCCCTTATTAAAGTTTGAATTGACTGCATTAGACCCCTCTGACGTGTCACTAACGCAGCCGCACTGCTGGTTGCAGAAGACTGGCTGGAATAATTCTGTACTCCATCACTTGAGGCGGGAAGCGGTTTCTGAGGCATTTGTTCTTTGTTCCTTTTGATATCCACCTCGATGTTGTCGATTGCAGCTCTGTATTCTTCTCCAATGACTTGGTACTCGTTAGTGATGATATGGGATCTGCTCGAATTTTGTTTTCATTGCGATCGATGTCCGCGCTGAGTGCTTCCATCTCCTCCAACTTTCTGTTGTAGAACTCAACCGTTCTTCTTTCCAATGAAGCCTTTTTTATGTTTGTATTCGCCTTCCTCAACTCGGATATTGCTGCTTATTGTTGGTCTATTATTGCAGGTAGGTCCATACTAAATTTGTGATACACAACTGTTAAGATTGAGTGCTCCACATGATTCTGGCTCTTGAAATTTGCTGCTTTTTTACGGAAGTAGTTTCTTCCGTTCACTAAAAAATGTTTCAAATTCCTTACCCCTGGTGGGGGGAAATTTGAAATTTATCAATGAGTTTGATCCTTTTCAAGGTCACGTCGTATTCACCAAAAATGTTTATTAATGTAAAGGAAAAGTAGATGCACATAACTCTTGATTTGTGTAATCTTGATAGGCTTACAATTTCCTGCAATCTACCAAAAATATTTATTTTTGGTTGTTATTTATAAAAAAAATACTTCAGCCAATAACCCATGTAATGTGAAACGAATCGATGTGTTTCTTTATTAAGGTTATCGGCCTACTTAAAATAAACAATACAATTATTTAGTTCAGTAACAGGCAAACAATATGTTAATAGAAAGGTAGCGAATAGCTCTTAACCAGGAAGGAATCTCTCCCATTTTCATTTGAATGAATTGCTTTTACGGATCGAAAATATCCATACCTTTTAAACCGATAAAGAGAAGAAAAGTAGATAACACAAAGGCGTTAGAATATGTAATTTCCTCCAAAAAAAAAAAACACTTTTATATTAGGGAGTTTTAAAAAAAATTAAATATTTATTTTCAATTATAAATAAAAACTACTCAAATTATTCCAAATTCTTAGGTCAAAAACCACTACTAAGAAGCAAATTCAACATTTGGTTTCGTTGACAGAAACAACCCGTTTTTGGGCCAAAGCAGAAAACCAACAAAACTCTATGGGACCACCAAATAAATTAAAATAGAAAATAATATTACTTTTTTATTTTGTTGTGGCAAAATATTTAGGCTTATATAAAAACAACGTTTGTTTACTAGCGAAGAAAGGTGATAATGTTTAACAGGACGCAATGCAGGGAATACCATGATTTCAGAAAGAGCCACTAATCCTCATCAGTTCTTCCCAGCAGTCATTTAAAAAACTCCTATGACAAAACCTTTTTTTACCCAAGTGAAGACATCGTAAGCTTAATAAAAGAGGAACCAAAGAATTGAATAAAAGTTAAATTCTTTCGGCATTTCTTCTAAATTTTACAACCGCGCTTATAAACATTTTTATACCATCCACCTTGGAAAGGAGGGTATATTAACTTGTCATTCCGTTGCCAACATCCCTAAATATTCATCGCAGACCGCATGAAGTATATATTTGTAATCGGTATACAATTTTAAGTTGATTTAACTATGTCCGTCTGTCTGTCTGTCTGTTGAAATCACGATACAGCCCACATTATTTGACGTACACCTTCAAAATTTGGCAGTACAACTTGTATTGTGTCTAGGATGGTTGGTATTGAAAATGAGATATATCGTTTTGGTGTTGCCGCTATATAACCTCCCGATATTCAATATTTTGATGATTTTCGCCACACATTTTCCACGAATTTGTCTAAAAATTGGTATATGTAGGTCATAATGGTTTCACATCGCATGTATAGGTCCACTTTTTCGAATAGCCCACATATAACGGTATCTCCCTATATTCGGTATTTTGATGATTTTTGCCACTTTTTCCCCACGGATTTGTCTAAAAATTGGTATTTGTAGGTCATAATGGGTTCTAGTTCCGGTGGCGAAACATTGTATGTGTAGGTCTACGTTTTGGTATAGACCACATATAACGGTACCTCCCGATATTCAGTAGGTTGATAAAAAATATTGCATTTGCAGTTTATAATGGGTTCTAGCTCGGTGGCAAAACATTGAATATTTAATTCCACGTTTTCCTAAGCGCACATATAACTATACCCACCGATATTCGGTATTTTGACAATTCCTAATCACATTTACCCACATAATTGTTTAAATTTTGGTATTTTAGAAGATTTGATAAATGACAAGCCTTGAAGTATAAATTTGCCTATAGAGGTTCCCGTTTTGGTATGGCCCCATATAACGGTCTCGCTCACTTTATGTTTTTTGATAAATTTAACTACATTATGCAAACGGTCTTACTGATATATAAAGTTTAAAGTAAAACACGCTTGAATCCAGATACTTTTATATAAAAATGTTTCCTTTACCTTAAGGTGGGGGGATTGAAATTTCGGTGGTATCTCTCTCCACTTGTTATGCCTTCGTTTAACTGAATGAGATAGTACAGCCATGCAAATTGGTATTGTCTGTTACAAAAAAGCCTTCGTCGACTGTGCCTAGTTTATTAATAGAATTTTGTTGGTATTTTTGTTTAATCCCATAATTGATGTTTTTATAAAAACAACGTTTGATTATTAGTGAAGAAAGATGGAAATGATTACCTGTAGGCAAGGCAGGGAATGCCATTTTTTTCGAAAGACCCACCAATCATCCCACCAATCATCCTCCTATCATTACAATGTAATTTGTTTTTTTCTGTTACAACAAAAACCCCTTCGTCGACGGTGCCCTATTTATTTTGCAAAAAATAAAATAAGTACGGTATCCCGAACAAAAATGCCAACGCAGTTCTAGTAATCTATCTTCTATATATATAAAAATCATTTGTTGTTCGTTTGTAATGGAATCAGTTGGGAAAGGACGGACCGATTTGCATTATTTTTTTTTTTTTGTACAAAGGTTCGTCATACCCCGAATTAGGTTTTTAAAGAAAAAAATATTGGCCTTGCCTACTTTTATGAGCACTATTTCGATTTATCTAAAATGCTTATATTTGCCAGAATAATGAAGATGTCGGTTTGAAAATTATTACACAAGGTACTGTAGACTTCCCATCCAACCCTAAGTACAATTTATTTGGGGCAGAGGAACTGACCACGACTACTTTTTAATATATATATCAATTGTTGTTCGTTGGTAATCGAATAAGCTAAGAACGGCTGGAAGGATTTTGGTTTTTATGCAAAGAAAAAATGATGACGTCTACTTTTACGCCCATTTTTTGGATTCACCTAAAATCCTAATATTTGTCAAAATAATGAAGATATTCGTTCCATATATATATGGAAGTAGTAGTATATGAAGTAGTATATGACCTACTCTTGACTCTCCCTCCAAGCCTAGGTATCTGTTTGGGGTCAGAGGAACTAGCCACACATACTTCTTTAAATTTATATGTATAAAATTTAAAAAAAAAAATAGTAACACGTATGTTGAGAACTGTTTGGTCGAATTGACTCAAATTTTCTTTTGGTTTTTTGTAATTATAGTGGAAACGTTTTCATGAATGAAAAATTTGAGAAAAGCCTATAGAAAAGCGCGGAAGTGAAAAAATTGGATTTTCTATTTTGATAAGGAATTTTGTATAGCATTGTTTCAGAATGCCTTTTGGAATTGAAAATCGTTTTTGCAAAAAAGGAGAAATTTTGCATATATTCTATACAATTTTGATTTCAAAATACTTCTCAAAGCATCAAAACATTTAAAACCCCAATGTACTTTCAAATTGGGGCTATGCATATTGGGAAACAATAGAAAATTAAATAGTAAACAGTTATTGCCGGTATTGCTTTCACAATACTGAGAACTTTAAATGTCAAATTACAGTTAAGTCGGTAGAAATTATAACAAAACCATACAAAAGGATGAATGTTTAGCGGCATTATTATGCCGAAACGAAACGTATATCTTCTAACTTCCTAGGAATATTGTATAAATGATCAAAAATTAACCTAAATATTTCGCTTTTATTGCGATTTTAACGAACGGCCACATACACAGACGGATATAGATTAACTGACATAGGATTTTGCACAAAATCGGCAGGTTATATGGGAAATCAGTATTAAAGGACTACACTTAAGTGTACTTAAATCATAAAATGCCACATTGGAGCACATTTAGTCGACGAATATAAGGAGATAATATTATATGAGGGCTATATCTAAATGAGAACAAATATATACCGTCTGTAACATCAATAATCCTAAGAATAATATTTGCTAAGTCTGAAAGGCACATATTAAATTTGGTGAGCTCTATCGTAATAGCGGATGGAGTACTGAGAGGATCACGTGCATAATTTAATCGACAAAGATTTGTACTCTTTAACATACATTATAGAATCAATAACTTTTATAAACCGATGACACCTTATTTAAGATAGTTAAATTCAATTTAGAAATTATTATCGATTCTGACGACGAAAACTCCAACAAATTGAAAACATATATACATGCGTATATGCAACATGTCCTTCATTCACCATAAATATGTATTGTGCACTCTAAATAAATAAGTTGAAACGAATACAACAATAAACCACAAAACAAGGAAAACAGAAATAAGCATGAACACCGCCAAATTTGTAGATTGACGATAATTGCAAGCCAACATTGTTTATTAAAGTTTAGGCTTTTTTAAAGAGAAAAGCTAACCATTTACAACTTATATTAGGTTCTTAAAAATATGCATTACACGCTAATACAATGAGCCAGCAGTCCGGGTTTGCTGGTTCACCATAAATAGGTGTGTCTGGTTACCCTAAAGTTTGTAACAATTGTTACAAATTGTTACTGGAAGTCGTTTGTTAACCCGAAAGTTCTGCAAAAGAGAGCGGTTTAAGAGAGAAATTTTGACAGTTCTTTCAGTGAGAGTTTGCAAATTCTTGCTGGACAAATTTCTTCTTGCAATCTCTTGCAACTCTTCTTCTTCTCATTCATCGACATTCAATCAGATGTTTTCTATTGTTTATTTACTTCTTTTTGTGATGTTAATTTGAAAATATTGTTTTGGAATTAGCAAGGCTAATTGTTTTTGGAAAACAACTTTACAAATTTGAAAAACATAAATATTAATATGTAATAAGAAAGTAAAAGATTATTTACAACATATTTAGACAAATGCCATTAGTAACAGGTTTAAAGGATTCCGCGGAACAGATCAAATCTATCTTCCTTTTATTGTCAATTTCCTTTTTATTTATAAAACTTGTGAAATTGGTGGTTGTTCCTTTCATTTAATCCTTTTAATGGGGGACAATTTGGTTTGATTTGACAAATCAGCTGATTAGTTGCAAGCTTCTGCAGTAATACCATCTGTTTACTTTTCGCAATTTCCTTGCAAAAGAGAATAAAACTACCTTACTCTCTCAGAAAGATGTTGCTGGACAATTCCTGCAGGAAAAGTAACCAAACACACCTAATATGTATTGTGCATTCTAAATAAATAAGTTGAAACGAAAACAACAATAAACCACAAAACAAGAAAAACAGCAATAAGCATGAACACCGCCAAATTTGTAGATTGACGATACTTGCAAGCCAACTTTGTTTAGGTTTTTAAAGAGAGAAGCTAACCATTTAAAAATATACATTACACGCTAATACTATGGGCCAGCAACGCGCTCGTTCCGCGTTGCCGGCCCGTAGTTTTAGTCTTTAATGCATAGTTTTTAAAGCATAATAATTCACAGATCTGGCTTACATAATTGACACAATTTTTATACCCTCCACCATACATGGAGGGTATATTAAGTTCGTCATTCCGTTTGTAACTCATCGAAATAATCATTTTAGACCAAACAAAGTATATATATTCTTGATCAGCGTAAAATTCTAAGACGATTTAGCTTTGTCCGCCCGTCTGTCCGTCCGTCCGTCTGTTGTAATCACGCTACAGGCTAAACGAATTAAGATAGAAAGCTAAAATTTTGCCCAGATCTCTCTTTTGTCTGCAAGCAGGTCAAGTTCGAAGATGGTCCATGTCGGTCCACGATATCGTATAGCGCCCATATAACGGTACCCCCGATATCCGGTATTTTGATGATTGTAGCCACATTTTACAATGGAATTGTAGAAAAATTCACACAAGGAGTTCTTTTTGTGTACTTTATCCCTTGGCTGAGAATTATCTATATAGGTCCACGATATCGTATAGCCCCCATATAACGGTACCCCCGATATTCTGTATTCTGATGATTTTAGTCACATTTTCTAATAAAATAGTCTGAAAATCCACACGTTGAGATCTTTGTGGGAACTTCACCCCCTGAAAGAGAATTGTCTATATAGGTCCACGATATCGTATATCCCCCATATAACGGTGCCCCCCGATATTCGGTATTTTGATGATTTTTGCCACATTTTTAAACGGAATTGCCTTAAATTCTATACAAGGAGTTATTTGTGAGTATTTTATCCCTAGACATAATTTTGTCTATATAGGTCCACTATATCGTTTATCCCCCATATATCGGCACCTTCACAGATTTTAACAGAATTTTCAATGGATTTTATTTTTTGAAAATGTCCTAATTCCTAATGGTGGAGGGTATTCAAAGTTCTACCAGGCCGAACTTACTGCTCTGTTACTTGTTAATATAAATGATGACTCGACTAAATAGAATTAAATAAAAATGTCAATACATATTCACGTAACGGGCGATTTATAGTGTTTCAAAATACCTGATCCTATTTTTCAGCCAGAGGTTTTACTTTGAAAGTTAAAAACCTAGTAATTGTTTATATAATAATAGTAATTCTTTATATTTGTATGTAGGATTGGGCGGACCAGACCAAAATGTAAGACAAATGGCTTCTTCGAATTTAAAATGCAAAAAATTGACTGGAGGTGTACCTAACAAGGAGCAGATATTATCGCCAACAGAAGAAGCAATATACAATTTAATACCAATGAAATCTTCCGTGGAAGCAGTGACGGTGAAACCCAAAGGTCTAGCTGGAAGAAGACACTCTAACATTAAATACTTAGATATTGACCGTGTACTGGCTTCTAAGTTAAAGGATTCCATTCGATAAAAAGAGAGAGCTACATCAAATTCTCCGCCATAACAATATTATGAGAAGTATCGCCTTCGAGAAATCGAATCCAAATTGCAAAAAAACATCCAATTAGAACTTACTTATGTATTAAAAATTTATTTATATTATTTTTCCTGTTTCATTTAAGGCAATTTTAGTTTAATGCTATGAATTAATTTTAACTTATTTCTTCCTTTTTTAATTTTTCGAGGTTCGACCTAATGTATTACAAGGATATTGATACAAATGTCATAGAGCTCGACTTTAAAGTCGCTTTTATCGAGAGTTCAATACCAAATTTGGAAAGATGAAGATCGTTTCGATCGACAATATTAAAATAAGCTAAAATAAAAAATTAATAAAATAAACGTAGCGTCTTCTAGAGCGTGTATTTTGCCAATAATAAATAATTGGGAAAGTTTATAAAATACGGGCTAAGAAATACTTTGAATCCAATATCAATCAACAAAAGACAATCTAATGGAAATTTTGAAAAAGAGAAGAAACCAATCTGTGAATTCAGCTCACGAAGACCCTACAAATCCATCTCTTTTTCATAGTTCGGCCATGTATTCACCAACTACTGAATTTGATTTGTCCCGAGGTGTGCATCAACGGGTCACTATGTGATTCAAAAGACTCCGATGGAAGTTACGAAGAATTACCTACATTCAGGGACATGTTGATGGCCATATATGGGAACCACCCTCGACTAACATCAGCGTAAAAACTATACCACTTAAAAAATAAAACAAAGGGAGAAGCTAGTAGAATTGTGTATAGATTTCCATTGTCCGACTTTATCATTAATGCTTTAAAAAGCGTAATGAAACAAAGCGATAATCAAATAAAACTTTTGTTCGAAACTGCGCCAGGAATGTCAGAAAATAGTGAAGGTATAAAAAGAATCCAGTTAAAAAAGAGCGATTTCTTAGAAATTCAGTGTAAATGATTGGGATCCAATATTAGTTTTTTAATGTTCAAGTAAGCTTCCGGTTGAAACTCTGACTCTGTGTGAACAATCTCTTGAATCTCACTCTGAAATAATTGCGGAACTCAGTATAGTTCAAATTTATGTGAGGAAAGAATCCTTTATTGAAAAATTGTTCAAAATGCATTAGTATGCCCACAACCCAAAAAATCGAAGTGGTAAAAGAAAGAATGTACAATAATTGTTTAAAAAGTGCAAAAAGCATGTACAGGACGATGTATTGCAACAAGATGCATCATACTAAGCTTCATTTTATCGAAAGTTGACTCCTCCATACCAAATACCAAATTTGACACGAAGAAGATCGTCTTGATCGACAATATTAAAATGTAGCTTAATAAAATATGGGTAGTGACAGCATGCGGCCAAGTTTAAATCTGTATCTGAATCTGTACGGAATTGCAATGTATTTTTGCTTGTTTTTGAATTAAAATGTGCATTTGTTTGTTTATATAAAATATATTTTTCATAAAGGTAAAACAATTAAAAAAGTTAAAACAGTATTATATAAACTAGTAATTTCTATGCAAAACATGGCAAATATTGGCCCTAACAGTTTGTTATATAGATTTTGGGTGGAAGTAGATATAGGTGCCTCTTCCTCAGGCATTTCCACTGATATTGCATTCATTTTTTCCTCGTCCAAATCCATTTACCGCCAAGCAACCATTTCGAGACTCTAAATCACGTCGTAAATTAGGACAAAAATTATGGATCCTTCTTCGTTATGTACGACAAAACTGTACGGAATTGCAATGTATTTTTGCTTGTTTCTGAATTACAATGGACATTTGTTTGTTTACATAAAATGTAATTTTCATAACGGTTAAACAATACAAAAGGCAAAACTTTTTTATACAAACTTAACTCGGCTTAACTCTTGTTTAGTAAAAACTCTCGGATTTTTTGACATACTTCCAGAGATAGGCATTTGCAAACTGATTCCGGGAAAATAATGGGGGAACGGACCCGGATACCTGGATATTTGATCCGAAAGTACGGGTCCAAGACCCGGACCTACCTAAACTGTATAGGTAATATACTTATCATTTGATAAATATTAAGTGGACATATAATGGCTTTGTTTAAAACGGTTCTGGAGTTGTATGATAATTATTGACGGACGAGCCGATTATGTTCAGTGAGCATAAAAAACATAACTTAGCGGAGACGGTGTTGGACATACCCAGAAGAGAAAATCTAAGCCCCCGCCGAGGGCCATCTTCTTAAATGGAGTATTAAATTTAGAACAATTTTTGATAAAACTCCGGAACCGTTTTAAATAACCCTATCATGTGATCACTTGATGGATAGGTATTTTCAATGATGCCTATATTTTCAATATCTATTTAGGAATTTTGGGCCAAAAATCAGGTTATCCGGGACCGTCCTCCAAGAAAAAATATATTTTTCCGGGATCAGGGTACAAATACCTACCTCTGGAAAAATTCAAAAAAAACCGAAAGTTTTTAATAAACTAGAATTGTTCTAAAAGCTCTTAAAGTGTAACAAAAGTTCTGTAAAAGAGAGCGATTGGAGAGAGAAATTTTGACAGTTCCTTCGGGAGAGTTTGCAAATTCTTGCTGGACAAATTTCTTCTTGCAATCACTTGCAACTCTTCTTCTTCTCATTCAACGAATTGCATCATATGATTTCTATTGTTCGTTTATTTCTTTTTGTGCTTTCAATTTGAAAATATTTTTTTTTTTTTTTTGAATAAGCAAGAATAATAGTTTTTGGCGAACAACTTTATAAAATGTGAAAAAACGTAAATATTAATATGTAATAAGAAAATCAGTGTACGAAAATAAACTATTGCAAACGTTTGCAATCCTTTTGTTCTGTATTTTCCCGAAGTACGAAACGAAACAAAATCAAAACTCAGCTAACGGCACTTGTTTTTTGTTTTGTACTGTTTGTGTATGTGAGCGGAAACAAAAACAAAACTGAATCTGCTGGATGACGCAACATTAAAAACAGAACAGTACAATACACATTGCAAACGTTTGCTTGTATATTAACTCATTACAAATAATATAGAAAGTAAAATTAAGATGAATTCATATATTTTTATTCATATTTGAAAAAAGTTTTAATAAAATAATATTATAAAAATGGTTAAAAAAATAATTTACGTTCAAATACAAATGCTCCATTTACTTTTGTTGATAAAATATGCTCCATGTTTGTTGGTGTTAGACGAAAACAATCTCTCCACGCTTACTTGTGTACATAGAATCGATAAAAAATGAATGCAATTGTTGTTAGGGTATTATTTTCTGTTGTCCAGTAGCCTATAATATTTCCATTTATTGCTAATCTGGGCTGTCTTTCATAAATTAAGAGGCCACGTTCAATATTTTTATGAGTGGCTCACTGCAGGAAGGTCTATCACAAGTTTTGAAGTAAGCTTCAAGTGCATCTGCAGTATTACTTGGTTCGGCAAAAGAGGTTGAATTAGAAAATTCAGATTTAGAAAAATATATTAGAAAATTCAGATTTAGAAAAATAGTGTA
The DNA here is from genome assembly GCF_030504385.1 of Musca domestica. Taxonomy (NCBI): domain Eukaryota; kingdom Metazoa; phylum Arthropoda; class Insecta; order Diptera; family Muscidae; genus Musca; species Musca domestica. The sequence continues at coordinate 1,727,182 of NW_026712410.1, read as the reverse complement.
CAATTATTTCCTTAAAAATATATAAAATCTTAAATGGCCGGTCTTCTGTCATACGAAGTGGTCTGCCATTTTTAGTAAACAACTTCACTATAGCGTTTTCCACACTTTTCTTATCAATTAGGCATGAAATTTTTAATGCATTTTTATTAACTGACTGTTCATTTTCCATTTGTATGTAGTTTTGATAAAGATTAGGGTGTGCAGTTTTTAAGTGTCTTTCTAAATTACCTTCATGTCCGCAAAATTTTTTATGGCAGTCTCCATTTCTGCGCATAAATCGTTTATTTTGATCGTCGAAATTAAAGATTTCTAGTGTTATATCATTTTTTGGACGCGACATGGTCTTACAAAGTCGCGGCATGGTCTTACAAATTTTCAACTGGTAATTGTAATCGTAGATAGATATAGGTAGATTTTAGCTTCCTATCTTAATTCGTTTAGACTGTAGCGCGATTATAACAGACGGACAGACGGACGGACGGACAGGGCTAAATCGTCTTAGAATTTTACACTGATCAAGAATATATATACTTCGTTGGGTCTAAAATGATTATTTCGGTGAGTTACAAACGGAATGACGAACTTAATATACCCTCCATACTATGTATGGTGGAGAGTATAAAAATGCTATAATAATACTTTAAAAATAAGTAGATTTTTAAATAATGTTTTGTGCAATGTGATTGGTTCGTTTTTATTATAGTTAAAAAAGTTTAACAAACAAACAAATTTTTTATTTAAATTTACATTTTTGACAGTTCATTGTATCACTAGCTTGTTGGATACACTCAGTGTTGCCAGTATTGTGCAAAAATATATAGGCAACACAGTTTTGTTTGGCGAGGGTCTGAATTATGTAGCAAGAAAAAAAATAAATTTGTTTAAAATAGAATATGGAAAACGTATAACAATACTTCGACCTTTCACCAAGAGAAAAATTTATAATTATGTCTAGCATACAACTGAAAAATATATAAAAATATTATTTAGAATGGCAACTCTAAATACACCAGTCATAATTTCGGTCAGCAAACGTTTGGAAACGTTTCCTGGCGATTTGTTTGCAAACAGAACAGATTGGCAACTCACGGCCATAGTACATTAAAGCAAACGTACTGTTTGTGTATTTCTAGCATTGAAAGGTTTGTGGTTTTGTTTTGTATGAAGTACAAAACGATTGAAACAATTTTAAAAGTTTGTGACTTCGTGTGAGCGGTACGTTAATCGTTTCGTTTGTTTTCGTTCGCTGAAGAAAATAAAAGACTATTTCCAAAATTTTTTAGTCATACGCCATTAGCAACACATTTAAAGGATTCCTGGGAACACATCATATCTACCTTTCCTTTATTGCTCATATTTTTATTTTATTGCTAATTTATTTTTTATTTCTAAAACTTGTAAAATTGGTGGTGCTTCCTTTCTTTTAATTCTTATAATGGAGGACAAATTGGTTTGTTTTGACAAATCAGCTGATTAGTTGCAAGATTCTGCTGGAATGCCGTCTGTTTACTTCTCGTATTTTCCTTGTAAAAGAGAATAAAACTACCTTACTCTCTCAGAAAAACGTTGCTAGACAATTCCTGCAGGAAAAGTAACCAGACACACCTAATTTATCAACAGCTCACTGATATTCGGCAACGTTGCCGTATGAAATTTGTTTAATGCAGTTTAAATTCAGTTTCATTTCGTGTGTTAACAAGGTGAATAATGCACGAATTAATTTCAGCATTCGAACCAGTTGGGATGGAGGATACAGTTAAAATCTGCAATATATCAGGTGGGCGTTACCATTAAATGGTATTTGAGGCAAGCAATCACAGGTACAGGGTAGATTTTTCAAAGTTCGTTTTTAGGTGCTCGTTATGATAAGAGCGACATCTGTCAGATATGATTCGAATTGGTATGAATATAGATATTGCTCTCACAAATAATTCCCATCCGATTTGACATTTAAGAACCCTAATGTCCTATTATACACTCTATAAAAATGATATTCTCTACGAGAAATTAGGTACAGCCAAGAAATACTTTTGGCAAATTTTGTCGAAATCCGTTCAGATTTAGTTGTAGCTCCCATATATATTTCCCTAATTTTTTGTAAATGAAACACACACTATATAATTAGGTGTCGTTTTGGATCGTACGATTAAATCCCGACTAGATTAATATCTGCCATATTTGCATCAAACTGATTCCGATGTAGCTACAGCTCACATATATATGTTTCATCCGACTTTATATTTCAGCCTTCTCAAACTCAAACTAATATACACTCTAAAGCAATGATATTTGGTACGACACGTCACATTATGAATCAAAATTCATTCGTTTAATTTAGTGAGAATGAATTCGGATTAAAATATAGCTCGCATATTTTAGTTCCATCCGATTTCAATCCGTTTTGCGCATTCAATAACTGTCATTGTTAATATTGATTTGCCGCAAACTATTTTATATTACAAGGATTTATTTGTTACTAATAGCCTTACTAAGTATTATTAGATCTATGAGCTAGCTTACTAAAATTCTAAAAATTTTATATTGCCGAAATTCGACGTGAAAATTCAACCCTGTTGTCATTTTTAGCTGAACGAAACGAGAAAATACAACACTTAAGCGGGTACAAGTGGCGACAGTGTTGTGTTTTCACGCCGAAGTCAAAATCGTGACTTCGGCTTCGATCTGTTTTATCCATAACAGCATCGAGACCGTTTCCTTAAGATTAAAAGGTTAATTTTTTTTATATGTTTAACCCAAAAAAAAAAAAAAATAAAAATATATATATGTATATATATATATATATATATATAAATCTTATCCTCGTTCTAAGATATTGAATATAAAACTGTTTTATCGTGTCATAGAACACCAAAAATAGTAGATTACCTATTTTATGTGTAAAATATGCCACTCGCAATACGTAAATATTTTGGATGACACGAAGTCAGAAGCGATTGAATTTTTTCTATCGTTTTGTCCTCTTAACAAAACCACAAACATTTCAATGCCAAAAATACGCAAACAATACGATGTACTTCGACTGAGAGAAGCTGCGACGAACTATTTGCGAACGAATTGCCATGAAACGTTTCCAAAAGTATGCTGTGCGAAATAATGACTGCTACATTCAGGGTTGTTGTTTGTGTACCTTTTAAAATTGTATGAAGGACAAATAAATTAATAACATGGATACAACTTAATTTTAGTTTGTACATTTTTTGTAATGTACAACTTTTGCAAAAGTTTGCAATGAGTATTGTATTATATCGTTTTCAATGCCGCGTAATCTAGCGGAATACATTTATGTTTTGTTTTTACTCATAAACAATACAAAATAAAATAAAAAATAAGTCGGAACGAAACGATTGTTAATAATCTACTTGAAAAATCCAAAATAAGATAACTGAAATAGTTGGATTGAGTAGTGCTACAGTAAAAATAATTTTAACTTGGCCAGGCCGAACATTTAATACATTCAAAGTGCGAATCTTAAATACTTAAATAACAGCAAAAATGTGGCTACAATCATTAAAATACAGAATATCGGGTTGGACCGATATATGAGGCTATATGAAACCTTGGAACAATATAGAAAATTTTCTGACACCTTGGTAGAGCCCATTATGAACTTCAATAATTAATTTTAAACAAATCATTTAGAAAATATTGCCTAAATCGTGAAAATATAGACACTGTTATATGGGGGCTAAAGGAAAACGTAGATCCATGGTACAATAAGGAGGTAGAAAAGCTTCGTAAAACTTAAAAAATACAGCCCTGAGGCTATGACCGTTTCCTGTCAGAATCATTCAAAATTATATACAACAAGTTGTTTTAGTTTTTTTTTTCATATTTTTCCTCATTAAATACCTGGATTTTCTCCCTAAACTATGAACCAAACTGTTCAATCTATCAATTTCATGGCTAAGCTGGTTGTAAATGCGCCGAAATTGCGCTCCGATAAATAAAGGGAAGAAGAATAAAAACACAAAGAGTTTTAGTGTATAATTCAAGTTAAAGTAGTCGCTTTATTGATAAATAAAAATATTAGATAAAAAGGGAAAATTAACAAGCAGATTACCTGTGCTACGATCGGTCGATACGAAAAATAATAATGCCGAAAGGTGGCGTCGGCGCAAACCAATACTCGTTAGAAAACTGCTAGTTGACAGTTCAAAGTTGTAACAATAAGGAGTAAGCAGTTTTCTAACGAGTATGCAAAATCAAACACAATGGAATTAGATCGACAACAATAAAGGTGCATTTCCAAACAATGCAAGTTAATTAATTTAATATTTCTTGCGTAAACATTAGGCGCCCACCTTGCAACATTATGAATGTTGTAACACAGGTCGATAAGTATGTTTTGTAACATGTATGTACTATATAATGAAAAAAGGAGGTGCAGTGTTTTGTGAGCAATTCAAATTTATTTTGGTAGAGTTCATGTTTTCAAAAATTCGGATTTTTACTATGTTCTACTAATTGTAGCAGACTCCAGACAATACCCAACCAAATGTGGTGTATTGTGCTATAGGTAATCCGGGCGTCGTCTGCACCCGATGAGTCAGCACCTTCGAATACACATCCGGGCCCAGCACCAACGCAACCCGACTTGGTCGAAAAAAGGAGGGATCTGCTAAAGGCAATCCAAGGAATGCCTCCTTGACCTTTTCACTGACGGCTTCGCGAGGAGTATAAACATGACGAAGATCTGCAACCCTTGCCACTAAAGAGATACTTTGAGTGACATCATACACGGACGTGACCGTGATTCGACGAAGCCGAATTCCATCTAGGTCGGAAGTGGGTAATTTCAATTGGTCTACCATTGTCGAAGAAATGAGACTCTGTATTGAGCAAGTATCCAGAACCGCTCTGACTGGGAAAGTCGGTCCGACAAAATGAAGTCGTACTACTAGACTTGGGGATAAGGTCGCCACCGATTGTAAAGGCAGTAGGCCAAGGGAACTACCAGGTGAGTGGCAGAAGGATCGTGAAACTTCGGACGAATGAAGATCGGATCTTGTACTCGGACCAGACACAGAACTTGGGTACGGACGAGACCTTGTATGCTGGCGCGGACGGAACATGGGTTGAGAGACTCGACCAAAATCTTTTCTATTATCATGCAGCAAAGCATGATGGTCCAAACCGCATTTGTAACAGCTTTTGGTGCTATGGCAATGACGCGCTTGGTGCCATTTGCCCAGACAACGCGTACAATCTCGATGCTGGGCCACAATATTAAGACGCGACTCCAGCGTCATCTTCAAAAATTGTTTGCAGGTGCTCAGCGAGTGCCGGCGCAGACAAACCCGACAACTATATTTATGTGGGGTATCCGATTCGACCGCAATAACGGTCGTACGCCCCAATTCTACGAAACGACTGGTCGCGATTGAACCCACAGTTATGGATTCCGATCTGCTACGAACGAGTTGTCGACCCGATGAACCCGCAGTTACGGATTCCGCGTTATTGCTATTTAAATCCGCAGTGACGGATTTCGATGTAGTGGCAGCATGAATATGGGAATCCGCAGTGACGGATTCCGTCGACATTTCTATCGGATCCGCAGAGACGGATTCCGATTCAGTGAGTTTCACTGCAGCGATTGACTTCACTAAATCATCCACTACCTCCGAAGTAGTCCTCTGTTTTTTGTCGGCCCTTTCCAGATGGTTATCAATTGCCGTCACGAGATCGATGTTGTACATATTTGTAGAATCCATTTTCTAAGAAAAAAATGCTAATTTAAAGGGAATTCGAGGATGAGTGGTCAGTCAAAGCGACCAGTTTAGATATGGACCGCTTTACAACGCCATTTGCTGTGCGAACATCGACAATTCGAACATGACCATCAATACCCGGGTAAATATTTTCTACTCGGCCTAACTTCCAAGATGTCGGTGGAAGTTTCTCATGACGAATAACCACGAGATCGTCTTTTTTAATTTCGCGTTCGGGAAATGCTTTTTAAATATTCCTCTTTCCATCTAAGGCAAAACAAATGAACAAGAGCCTGTACTTTTCGAAACCTATTCACGAGCGAATTCAAACAAGCCTCTATTCTGGCTAGTACGGTTGCCAATTCTTCTAAGGTAAGTCGAACATTTCGAACTTGTCTTCGAAAGTGTTGCTTGAAACTTTTCACTCCAGCTTCCCAGAGCCCACCCATATGTGGAGCACCCGCTGGAATGAAATACCAATTGAGGCCCTGAGTTGCAAATACATTACAGACCGATTCGCAATTATTCCGAATGAATTCTCGAAAATTCCGACGTAACTCACGGGAAGCACCAACGAAATTCGTACCGTTGTCCGAAAAGATAAAGCTAGGACAACCTCGACGTGCAACAAATCGATGAAAAGCCAGCAAGAAATTAGCAGTGGACAAATCGGATACCGCCTCTAAATGTATGGCCTTGGTAGAAAAACAAACGAACACACAAACATATCCTTTTGTAATCTTACACGCACGGCTAGTAAATGACTTGATCTCAAATGGACCGGCGAAGTCGACCCCAGTTGTTGTGAACGCCCTATCAATTATTGTTCTTTCAGGTGGAAACGCCGCCATTAATTGGCTACAATATTCCATCCTTAGCGTACGAAGCATAAGCTGGACGTCACCATGTACACATTTTATGTGGATGTATTCGACCAAAAGTTTCGCGAACCTACTTTTATAGGGAAGAATTATGGGATGACGTTCCGAATATGAAATGCAGGGCGCACGTATAAGACGACCATTAATTCTCATGACAACATTTTCGTCAACAAAGGGCAGAAATCCGAGAGTTTGGGTAATTAAATGTACACTCTAAATTATTTGTTTAAAAGTACTATGAAAATCATTGTGATTTTTTGTTGATTTTTTGGAAGGTGCGTAATTTTTAGCAAAATAGTGTGTAATTTGAAGAAATGTTTAAATTTAAACATTAAATGTAGTGAAAACAAGAATTGCAGTTCGAAATGTTTAATTTTAAACATATAATGTAGTGAAAACTGGAATTGCCACTGAATGTGTTTAACGCACGCACAACAAAAACTCCTTAGTTGTCAAGAAGAAGAAAACAGAAACACGTGGCCAAGCTTAGTTGACACAAAAGTTGTATTTTTCGAGAAAATATAAATAAAAATGTATGTATGTAACATTTGTGAGAAAGTGCTTGTTAACATTGATAAATATAATTGTCATCTATACGGCCATAAAAATAAAAAAATTGTAAATTTAAGTGCTTGTTCCCAACATGTATAAAAGAGTACAATAATTATAACTCATATAAATCGCATTATATGCGTTATCATAAAGTTCATAATAAAATTGCAAGTGCATGTAATTATATTGGTACGAATTGTGGAGATATATATTTGCATACCTTACAACATTTCCCCAATAACAAAAAGGTGAAGTGTCCACTACGCCCATGCAAAAAAACGTTTGCTTCTCAAAATACGTTTCGATCCCATTTCTTTCGGAAACATTCAGATTTGGAACAAAACTTACCAGTGAAACAGACTGCCAATTATTCCGAAGTAACTAATTCAGATAAAGTTTATGGTACTTCTTTAAGTTTTACTTCAACTACTGACATCAGTCCATATTTGGTAGAAAATTCAATAACAAATATTTTAACACAATTAAAATGTAAATTTAATGTCTCAGAAGACTGCTTGCATTCTCTATTTACGGAATTGATAAGCTTATTAAAACAAAATATTGATTTGAATATTCGGAAAATAAGAGACATAATTGGCAACTGTAACGTGTCTAATAAAGAAAATGAAATAGTTAATTTCTTAAAAGATTCAAGTGTATTAAAGGACCTACAAAACATTTCTTCAAAACAAAAAATACAAAACTTCTTTTCAGAAAACCCTCATTTTATTGGACCACAAGAAATTTTTCTAGGTGTTGATAATTGTCACCAGGACTGTGTATATCACTATGTGCCATTATTAGAAACTTTAAATGCATTATTTAGTGATCAAGAGTACTTAAATTTTTTTCTGAAGAGAAAAAATCGGATTTTAATTCATATTTAGATTATAATGATGGTCTGGTTTATAAAAACCAAAAATTCTTTAATTCAGGTGAGAAGCGTATTGAGCTTCTTATATTCCAAGATGCTTTCGAAATGTGCAATCCATTAGGCTCAGCAATAAGGAAACATAAAGTAACTGGTTTTTACTTCATGTTAGGGAATATTGATATCAAATATAGATCTATTGTTAAAAATATACGGTTACTGTTGCTGTGTAAGGAACGTTATATAAAAACATTTGGATTCGATATTGTTCTGCAACCACTATTAACTGATCTAAAAAAGTTAGAGACCGCAGGATTGACAATTTATGATAAACAAATAGGAAAAGAAAAAATATTGTTTGGACAGTTGTTTATGTTATTGGTGATAATCCTGGATCACATCAAATTGGCGGTTTTAATGAAAGCTTTAGTTTCTCACAGTATGTTTGCCGTTATTGTTTTTTTGAGCGGAAATCCTTATATGAACAGAATGTTGGTGTAAACACTCATTACCGCAAATAAATATAAAAATTAAAAAAATTTCAGGGAAAGCAGACGAAATTAGACATATGTTGTTTTTGATGCCCATTGCGTTGATGTCAGTTGTTACAAATTTTGAGGATCCAATGTATCTTTTTCTCTCAACTTTGATAAATATGTATCGTTTAATTTGTGCAGAAAAAATTACAGAAAGTCAAATAGAATTACTAAATCATTTTATTCACATTTACTTTGATTTTAGAAAATAATGTATCCCAAACAATAATCTGAGACCAAAGCATCATTTTTTAAAACATTATCCAGACCTTATTAAACAATTTAGCCCTTTAAAAAATCTTTCGACACTACATTTTGAGCACAAGCACCAATATTTTAAACAAATAGCAAATTCATGTAGAAACTTTAAAAATATAACTTTGACAATGGCCAAGAAACATCAATGTTTTCAAGCAAGTCTTCATGGTAACCGTATAAAAACCGATATCAAATGTAAAAATGTTGTTAATTCAGAAAATGGAATGTTTAATATAAATATACCGGGCGAGTATATATATGCAACAAAAAAAATTGAATTTCTTGGAACTTTATATAAAGAAAAAGATGTCATACTATGCTCGGTAGATTCGCAAAATAACATAAATGTTCTTATTGTAAACACAATATTTGTAAACAAAGAATACACTGACTTTATATGTTATGGAGAAATTAAGAAAATGTGGTACAACTGCATAATAAATTTGTATGAATCATTTGAAAAAATACGTGAAAAAGAATTTTCTATTATCAAAAGAAAAGAATTTGTATTTCCTCAACCCATAAAACTTTACCAAAAAGACCAAAAATATTACTATGCTCCATTTCAAACATTTGAAGATTTATTTTAAAAATAAGGTTTTTTATTCTAATAATTAGATTTAAAGTACTACTTTAGTATTTATATAAAATAAGTATAACATGGCGAAATTTTTATGTAAGATTTGGAATGCCGATAGATCAAAGAAAAAAGCATTCATGTGCGAAGGTTCAATCGATCTCGTTATAAAAAAAGGTAAAAAATTGTTTCACGGTAGTCCTTCTTTTAATACAATTGCATTATTATTATTTATTTTCAGCAAAAGAGTACTCTCTTGATGGAAGCAGATTTGTTTTGGAAAGCGACGGAACTGAAATAGAGAATGACGAGACCTTTCAATGTATTTTAGAGGACAAACAAATTTTAATGATTTTAAAATTCGATTAAATGTGCACCCCCAACAATATTTTGCCGATTCCAATAGAAAATATTGAGCAGACCAAACCAAACCAAACAATGACATCACAACAGAAAATTCACAATCTATAGTAAACATCCCAACGCCATCCCAAGAAATAAGCGGTGAAAGCTTCTATATAGCTCTATCATCAGATGTAGGCCAACATTTAGTTGAAGTACCATTAACTGAGTTCACAGACACCATAAATATAACATCTGATGAAGAGTTAATGGCATCAGGTAGTGCAACGGATGAACTCAACACTTTAGTGACCAAGAATAATCCAATTTGCGATAGCTTTCAAGGTTTTCAAATACCTTGGAACAGGATGTCTCCGGAAGTGTTGTCACAGCTTAATAATAAGGAAAAAATTTGAAAGTTAAAAAATTCATTTTGCAATGTAATTGTCGATGAATTACGTAGAAAAATAAATTTTATTCCGATGAATGTCTACAGGAATGTTGCGCATATGGCTGCCACGAAATACCCAGAATCATTTGTTGAAAAGATGAAGAAGGACGGGTTATGTCATACACTCCAATATCACTCGTTACAACCATGAGAAGCCGAAACAATTTTTTGAATTATAGCTCAAAAAAGAAGATTAATGTGATGGGCATACTGCTAATTAAAAGAAAACGTTTAAGTGCACTATCTAGGAGCTGTACACATTGGCAACCAGATATTTCTAGAGAAAACTCTAAAGATGTGGACTATAAAAAACAAATTTTAATTTCAGAGTTGGAGTCCGCAAAATCATTAATGTCCGACTGTTTTGCCACGAAACGTGCATATTTTAATGATGCACAAAATATACCCACTGTGCGAGACATTTTGCAGAACTGGCCAATGATATTCAACAAGGAATGTTTATTTGGCCACTTTGAAAAGTTAATGGATTTAGATATCCGAACATTCAAGTCTAATTTTGAAAAATCCCGAAGCAAGTTACGGAAGAAGATGACAATATTATTATAAAGGCAATATGTGGTTATTTTAATGAAATAGATGCATTGCTTTTTAAAGAATTTAAGGTACATAATATTCCAAATTAATCGCTAATGTAATACTAATGATGATTATTTTTATTTTAGTTCGGTACTACAATTGATACAATTCGAGATGCAAACGAAACGGTCACTCCATGGGCTTCCATAATTTATAAGTCAATGCTGTATAATTAATAAGTTCTGAAATTAATTTCAAATTTTCAAGGTACATCCCCTACAGACGACGAGAAACAATCTATTGCATATGTCTGGTTTGAAGGGGAATTGACAAGTATTGAACCCAATATCGACATTATAACGTTAATATTGCAGATATTGTGCTACTATTATATATTCAATATAGAATACCCAAAAAATATTTCGCAAACAAGCGATTTTTTTATGCGATATTTTTTTTTAAATTTTATCCTTCGCAATGTTGAGGCTAAAAAAGAACATTAATAATTTAAAAAGAATAGTCAGCCTTTTGCAAAAATTAGATTGCATTAAGTAACCATATTTACTATTATATACTTAATATTTAAGTGACATCTACAATTTACTTTCTAATTATTTTTAACCAGTTTTTTTTAAACAGCCTTACGCAGAATCTATATTATATTGTCAAAGCCATGTACATGGTTCTAAGGTATATGTATTAATTTAATGCATTTAATGCAGTGTAATTTTTAATTTCTTAATTAAATTTAATATGTATATTTGTCATTTAATATTTTAAATAAAATATTTTTCACCTTAAATTAACTTGTTTTTTGTTTATTAATATTTATGCATCTAGAAAATACGCATGAAGCTGTCTTATTAAACTGAAAATTGCACACAGAAGTTTGTAAAATCAAGATAAAATGTCTAAAATCGTAAAACAAAATGTGTAGGTTTTACACACTTTTTTGTGTAAAAGCATACAACAACAAAGCTGTTGAAAATCACGCACAGTTGTGCGGCATCTTGTTGCATATCATTATCATTGTGATTTTCAGCAAAAATAGTTTAGAGTGTACCTCTATACAGAGAGTGGGTCTGGCGAATAAATCTTAAAACATACGCCATTGTGCGAAGTCCCTTTTCCAATGAGGAATACCTTTCGAGAATATCTTCGAAGGAAGGAGGAAAGAATGAAAAATATACACTCCAATATCACTCGTTACAACCATGAGAAGCCGAAACAATTTTTTGAATTATAGCTCAAAAAAGAAGATTAATGTGATGGGCATACTGCTAATTAAAAGAAAACGTTTAAGTGCACTATCTAGGAGCTGTACACATTGGCAACCAGATATTTCTAGAGAAAACTCTAAAGATGTGGACTATAAAAAACAAATTTTAATTTCAGAGTTGGAGTCCGCAAAATCATTAATGTCCGACTGTTTTGCCACGAAACGTGCATATTTTAATGATGCACAAAATATACCCACTGTGCGAGACATTTTGCAGAACTGGCCAATGATATTCAACAAGGAATGTTTATTTGGCCACTTTGAAAAGTTAATGGATTTAGATATCCGAACATTCAAGTCTAATTTTGAAAAATCCCGAAGCAAGTTACAGAAGAAGATGACAATATTATTATAAAGGCAATATGTGGTTATTTTAATGAAATAGATGCATTGCTTTTTAAAGAATTTAAGGTACATAATATTCCAAATTAATCGCTAATGTAATACTAATGATGATTATTTTTATTTTAGTTCGGTACTACAATTGATACAATTCGAGATGCAAACGAAACGGTCACTCCATGGGCTTCCATAATTTATAAGTCAATGCTGTATAATTAATAAGTTCTGAAATTAATTTCAAATTTTCAAGGTACATCCCCTACAGACGACGAGAAACAATCTATTGCATATGTCTGGTTTGAAGGGGAATTGACAAGTATTGAACCCAATATCGACATTATAACGTTAATATTGCAGATATTGTGCTACTATTATATATTCAATATAGAATACCCAAAAATATTTCGCAAACAAGCGATTTTTTTATGCGATATTTTTTTTTTAAATTTTATCCTTCGCAATGTTGAGGCTAAAAAAAGAACATTAATAATTTAAAAAGAATAGTCAGCCTTTTGCAAAAATTAGATTGCATTAAGTAACCATATTTACTATTATATACTTAATATTTAAGTGACATCTACAATTTACTTTCTAATTATTTTTAACCAGTTTTTTTTAAACAGCCTTACGCAGAATCTATATTATATTGTCAAAGCCATGTACATGGTTCTAAGGTATATGTATTAATTTAATGCATTTAATGCAGTGTAATTTTTAATTTCTTAATTAAATTTAATATGTATATTTGTCATTTAATATTTTAAATAAAATATTTTTCACCTTAAATTAACTTGTTTTTTGTTTATTAATATTTATGCATCTAGAAATACGCATGAAGCTGTCTTATTAAACTGAAAATTGCACACAGAAGTTTGTAAAATCAAGATAAAATGTCTAAAATCGTAAAACAAAATGTGTAGGTTTTACACACTTTTTTGTGTAAAAGCATACAACAACAAAGCTGTTGAAAATCACGCACAGTTGTGCGGCATCTTGTTGCATATCATTATCATTGTGATTTTCAGCAAAAATAGTTTAGAGTGTACCTCTATACAGAGAGTGGGTCTGGCGAATAAATCTTAAAACATACGCCATTGTGCGAAGTCCCTTTTCCAATGAGGAATACCTTTCGAGAATATCTTCGAAGGAAGGAGGAAAGAATGAAAAATGACATTGAACAGACCGTTTTTCAATGTCAGTCCCAAGCGGAGCCAGGTCTCGAATAGACCAATCCGACTTGTTTTGGCTAAGCCATTGAGGCCCATGCCACCAAAGAGAGCTCACAACTAAATCTGCAGGCGATAAACCACGACTTCCCAGGTCTGCTGGATTATCCTCCGACCGAACGTGATGCCAATTATGATTCCCCACATTTTCCTGAATTCTACATACTCGATTAGCTACGAAAGTGGTCCAAGTGGAAGGAGTTTTTCTTAGCCACGACAACACAATAGTTGAATCCGTCCTACAATAAACTTGACGAAATTCTAAATAGATCTCTTTGACGATAATTTTTAAAAGTTCAGAGGCTAATACTGCGCCACAAAGTTCAAGACGAGAAAGAGAAATAGATTTCAATGGAGCCACTTTTGTCTTACTAGATAATAAATGCACGAACACATTTTTATCTGGAGACTCGATTCGCATATATGCTACCCCCGCGTATGCCTTAACAGAGGCATCCGAAAAGACGTGTAATTCAGCCGAACACTCAGGGGTATATCGAAGCCAACGAGGTATTTTTATCAAATTTACCTTAGGGTAACAATCGACGAATTTGCGCCACTCCGAATAAGTAGCGGGCAACAGGGGCTCGTCCCAACCAATTTGGTCTAGCCACACCTTTTGCATTATGATTTTCGCGGTCACAATAACCGGGCTAACCCAACCTACCGGGTCAAAAAGTTTGGCGATTGAAGATAGTACTTCCCGCTTTGTATAACTTGATTTAGTTTCAATAGGACAAACCTCAAAGTAAAACGAATCCAACCTCGCGTTCCATCTAATTCCTAAGAGTTTTGAGCCACTAGCTTCCTCAAACGACAAAACTTGAGCATCAACCAAATGCTCTGGAGGAAAACAATCCAAAATTGACTTGTCATTGGCTGTCCACTTCCTCAATTCAAACTTAGCCGAAGAAAGTGCTCCGATCAACTGGTCCCTAGCAATAAATGCCGTCTCGAGGTCATGTGTTCCGGCCAAAACGTCATCTACGTACATGGATGATCGCAATATTTTGGCCGCGAGCGGATATTCAGACTCAGTCTCGTCAGCGAGTTGTAGAAGCGTCCGGATTGCTAAGTAAGGCGCACAATTAAGGCCAAAAGTTACCGTTTGCAATTCATAGTCGAGAATGGGTTTGGTTGGCGAGTCCCGATAAAGAATTCTTTGAAGCGGTGTATGTTTGGGGTCTACACGTATTTGCCTATACATTTGAGTAATGTCTGAATTGAACACGAACCTATACACTCGCCAACGAAGTAATAAAAATACTAGGTCGAGTTGCAAAGAAGGTCCTACATGTAACATGTCGTTCAGACTAATGCCGGTCGAAGTTTTATTGGAGGCGTTAAAAACAACTCGCAATTTTGTAGTTTGTTTTTCGAGATTAATTACCGGATGGTGAGGCAAATAACACGAAAGATAATTATGGCAGGTTGGAATGTCTGTTGGCTTCATGTGGCCTAGTTCCAAATAATCGATCAAGACCTTATCATATATAACTTTCACCTCGGGTTTTTTAGATAACGACGCTTCATTACGAATAAATTGTCTGAGGACGTTTGGGCGAAATTCTCCCAAATGTAAATCTTCACCGAACCCAGATCGCAAAGGAAGCGTCACCTCATAAAATCTACCTTTGGAGTCTCTACGCGTCGACCTGATATAATTTTCCTCACAGATACGATCCGATGGAGTCATCATTTTCCGCTTAGGGATTTCTTCTAACTCCCAAAAGCGCAACAAAGTTTTGTTTAAGGAGTCCTCTTCCGCGACGTCAACCATAGTGGCAAAAGTACGAATTTGCGATGAAGGGATCGGTCCAGTGACAAGCCATCCGAAGACAGAATTTTGGGCAAGCAACGTTCCACAGAGAATCGAATGACATCCCTCTAATAAATTTTTTGGATACAAATCAGCACCCAACAAAAGATCCACTGGACGGGAGTCAAACAAGTTATGGTCTGCCAGACGAATATTTGGCATTTGGGCTCTAAAATCAGAGGAGACAGTGACCGAGGGCAGGTCTCCAGAAATGGACGGCAACACCAGCGCACGAGTTTCTAAGTTGATCGATGGATCCAAAGGGCTTCCAATCTTCAGAGAACAAATTTTACGAGAATTGGCCGAAATTGCACAATTCACACCAGAGATAACAGCATTAGTTGAACCTACCGGAAGTTTTAACCTATTTTCCAAACGTTGAGTTAGAAAAGAAGATTCGGAAGCAGGGTTTATTAAAGCCCTAGCTGAATACGACATACCACAATGCAGAATATTTACCATTGCGGTTCCTAAAAGGACTGATTTATTTTGAGTGGCGTGGAATACTTGCCGAGAAACACACGCCGAGGATGTAGAGGGACGAGATGAATTGGCTGGTTCGAGAAGTGGTAGATTGATTGGATTCTGGCTCACCGAAGAAACAGGTGGACTTGACCTTCTCGGGGAAGAATCATTACGATGTAGCAAGATGTGATGGCTTCGCTTACATTTCGAACACCGATGCTGACTAATACAATTTTTACCTCATGTCCCTTACGCAAGCAATTTACACACAACCTACGACGTTTCACAATAGAAAACCTAGCCGAGGGGGGCATATTTTTGAAACGAGGACATTCAGATAGCAAATGGGAAAGTTGAGGACACAGGAAAAAATAATTATTCTGCGGAGGATTAGGAGAGCGGGAAGAATTCGTATTAGTCATATGACTTCGAAGTTTTTTAACATAAGACTTTGTGGGCTGATCATTTCCTCTCATACCATGTAGACACATGAGTGTCTGAATTCGTTCCGACAAAAAGCTATCTAGGTCTTTCCACAACGAAATAGAGGATCTTTAACACGCTAATCCCATAAGGTTTGTGTAATTTTAGGGAGCCTTTGCAAACAAATAAAGACTAAAAACGGATTCCAATTATCCGTACGAACGTCGGACATTGCAGACAAACAACCATTAATACAACGCTGGACTTGTTTGAGGCCCGAACATGTCTCAGTTTCAAGTACCGGGAGAGAAAACAATGTCTTAAACTGACTATGAATCAAAAAACGCGGATTATCATACGTAGATTTCAACGCGTCCCAAGCTAGACCTAAACTGCGATTAGTTAAGGGGAATTTAGCGACAATTTCACGAGCTTCCCCACTAGTTTTTCGAGTTAAGTGACAGAGACGCTCAATATCACTTAATCTGGAATTATTAATATAAACCGCGCTAAAAAGATCTCTAAACGTTGGCCAGGAGAGAAAATCACCTTCGAAGACATCAGTATCGCATGGAGGCAACGCAAGATTGTGGACCATATCAAAATTCGGCGGATCAATAGCAAAGCTCGAGCTATCCCTAGGATTCCCAATATTAGATATTGCGGAGCTAGAAGCCTGCGTACCCACATTCCGAGCAGTGTGGGTAGACGAGTTCGTTTTATTTAAATCTAAGTTTCTGCCCTTGACTTCCATTGGAATTCCAGAGGGGTCTGGTCATACTTAGGAATATCAGAGGGATCCTGATTTAAAGAAACCACTGAACTAAAAGATAAGCTCAATGACGTTTTTCGAGATCGCCGGAATTTATGCAAATATTTTTTAATGAGAGCGACACTCTCCATAAACAAGTCGTGAACAACCTCATATTTACCATCGACAACCACAATGTCTTCAGCAGTCGTATCCTCAGCAGTAGATAAATAGTCGAGACATTTTCCAAAGGAACTTTCTAAGTCAACCCATTTTTTATTTAACTCGGCCCTTTTTACTTCTAAAATGAAAACATCTAAGTCTTCTTCTTTCGCGTCTTTAATTTTAGCACAAAACTTGACCATATTATCGGAAACTCTAGTGAAATTCTTGAGAGGATTTAGAGCCATGATGCTGCGAATAATATAAATTCACACGAAACGACAAATAAACCGAGGAAAATATCCAAAAAATTCTTTTGATGAACCCAAAAATTGGAAAAAAGTGAATATTCCAATGAACGAAACGATAAATCTTTGTAAGGCTTGCAATAATATAAATTCCTTTACAAAAAAAATCCGAAAATTCGATTAAAAAATCAGAAAAATCAGCCAAATAATTAAGCTTAACCAACAAAATATTCCAAAAAATCCAAAAATTCGATTAGAAAATCGAAAAAGTTAGCCAAATAATTAAGCCCGACAACGAAAAATTCAAAAAGTTCAAAAATACGACAAGAAATCGAAAAAAAGTCAAATAATCCAAAAACCCAACAATTGATTCCAAACAAACCGAAAAATCAATCCGAAAAGCGAATAGGGCAACCAAATTAGCGAAAAGTTTCAAAATTTTGCACAAAATATTTATTTTCCCTTTATAAGAGCGACGAAATCCACAAAAATATGTAAAAAAGCCAAAAAATCACGAAATATTTAAAATAATATTAAATAAAACAAGGTAATAATTGCAAAAATATTCGATAAAATATATAGAAATAATTATTTTTGCAACTATTTTTATTAAAAACGCAAAAAATTACTATTTTTATGTCCAAATACAATAAAAATAATAATTTTTACAAACCGAATAAAAATTCTATAAATGCGGACTGTAGGGTACACGATAAATTAAAATGTCCAAAATTACCTTAAAATGTGATTATACACACGCCACAATACAATTATCAAAAAATATTTTTCTTTGTTCCCAACGTGTTGACCAGTCACTATTGACCAACCCGATTAGTGTAGGGTACACGCAAACAAAAGAAAAAACGAAAAAAAATAAAAGATCAACTTCGAAAATATGTATGTGAGGCGCGTGTGTGTATGCTGAGTGATGACGAGACGATTGACCGCTCAACGTAAATATGTCACACGCGTATGTATGTGAATATAATTATGTATTATTGAACAGCGAAACAAAAGGAATATTACAAGCAATGATAATTACAGTGGTTTTTATTTACCTGCATCAACATTAGCTGCGCATTGGCCTTTGCAGACCAAAAAACTTTTTTTATGCCATTTTTTTCTGAATCCCTTTATTTGAGTGGTATTTAAGTGCCCAATCGATAGCTGCACATTGGACATTCCTGCCTCGAAAATTTGGTAATTTTTTTAATTTGGTTACAAAAGTTGTATTTATCTGCACAAGAAAATTTTTTGCAAACTCAAGAAAGACACTAAGAACTACCACTTCGTTTTTGTTTTTGTATTCGCAAAAACAATAACAACACAAGAAAAGAGAATGTATTAAAAACATATTCTCGCTTCCTCTCCTACACTAAAAGATGGTTATGCTGGATAAAACACCACTGATGCTCAAATACATATGGTTATTACACGTACGTAAGTAAAATAAAGATTGCTGCTTTGTTGTGCCCGAATAGAAAATTAAAGATATCTGCACTTTTTGTGCACGTAAGTAAAGATACCTGCTTCATTGTGCAGATAAATGCAATGAAGCTACCTGCATTTTGGGCATTGCTGCACAAGATGTCGTGCAATTTTTGATTGTGCAGGTAAGCAAAAAATACTGTAGCAATTTGGTGGTGGTTTTTTCTTATTGTTATGCACTTTTACACAGTGGTAATCGAATGGGAATATGAAACATTCACTACGAGGGATAATTTGATTATATTTATTAATAAAATAATCGAAATTTAACACGATTGTTAATTATATTTTATTAATAATATTACCACTGTTTGCAAACACAAAAATTCACTTTTTAAACAAATTTTAAACACTTTTTCCACTGATTATTTTTTTGCAACAAATATCTATATTCACTTGTTTTCACTGTTCAATAATAATTTCTTGGAACCGAAAAAAATTTGATGCGACGAAAAAAAAGGAATACGCGGTGCGTTGTAAAGCGGCCGTTTGTTGTTGTAAAACGAAAAAATGTTGGACTTTGGACACTTCTTGTTTGTTTATTTTGATTATATTTTTTTTTTTTTTTGAAACGCGAGCTCACAAATAAATAAAAACACTGCAACTACCTGATGTTTTGTTTATGTAGATGATGATGATGATGGTGGATGATGTTAATGAGGATAATTATGATGTTGTAGATGGCTGCGAAAATAGAAAACGAAATCCAATTAGAAAATTTCTCCAAAGACTCGCATACGGTTCGAATGGACCAAAATGTAAATGCGCCAAAATTGCGCTCCGATAAATAAAGGGAAGAAGAATAAAACACAAAGAGTTTTAGTGTATAATTCAAGTTAAAGTAGTCGCTTTATTGATAAATAAAAATATTAGATAAAAAGGGAAAATTAATAAGCAGATTACCTGTGCTACGATCGGTCGATACGAAGAATAATAATGCCGAAAGGTGGCGTCGGCGCAAACCAATACTCGTTAGAAAACTGCTAGTTGACAGTGCAAAGTTGTAACAATAAGGAGTAAGCAGTTTTCTAACGAGTATGCAAAATCAAACACAATGGAATTAGATCGACAACAAAGAGGTGCATTTCCAAACAATGCAAGTTAATTAATTTAATATTTCTTGCGTAAACACTGGTAAATGGCTTTAATGCGCGAGCCGCAATGTAGTTGTCTTCCAATCCTTGGTTTTTTAAATATTTTGCTTTCCTTTTTCAAAACAATAAATACATACACAAAATTGGCAGAAGTCGGGAACACTTAGAAAAAAATTGCTGGTAGTTCTAACTTACATTTTTATTGTACCATGTAGACAATGTTCTACCACAGCAAGTATTATGAACTCTAAATACTAAATTTGAAATAATTTCATGAATAAATGTGGCTGAAAAATGTGTGTGTTCCTAATTTATTAAAACGTGGATTTATATCGGCAATGTTTTGCCGCCGGAGCTAGAACCCATTAAAAGCTACAAATACCCAATGTTAGGCAAGTCAGTTAGAAAATATATCCTAAATTGTCGAAATACTGAATTGTTGGAGGTCTTTTTGGGGCTTTAGGAAAACTCAGGCATCAGACAAAATATCGAGTGTTGGGGTTACCGTTATAGTAAAACGATCTATATAGGTAATTCTCCGATACCGGAGGTAGATCCCGTTTAAGGAAAAAAGTGACTAAAATCATTGCTTTGGTCCAGAACCTGCAAGAGTCTACTATTTTTGCAATTTTTTCGATATCTGAAAGGGAAAATCAGTTATAGTAATAAACTTTTACACTCTTGCAGTTCTGGAACAGACAAAAGAAAACATCGGATATGGGGAGGTCCGTTATATGGGTGCTATACGAAAACTTCGACCATATATATCATTTTTAAAAGTAACAATTTATGGTGTGCAGTACAAAAACTATTATGCCAAATATCAAAGCTCTTCATCTAACAGCGTTATATTAAATTTGACGTAGTATATATAAATATACAACTTTCCCTCTATAGTAAATAGCTTTGTACGTCCGTATTATCCAAATACGCAAGGTCCATATCTTAAGTTAAGATCACACTATCCAAATATTTGATCCAAATTTGTTTTCTCATATTTGACTGAACAACTGTGAAATTCATACAGAGTTCATTTGATGTTTACATTACAGACAAATATTTGACAATTTTTTTTTGTTCAAAGTGCTGCAAATGTGACATATTTTTCTTTTTATACCACGGAGAGAAAACGCGCGTCATGTTATGCCCTGTTTGATCAAACACATAACAGCACGTGATATCCAACCAAACGCTCGATGTGTCGTCATGTCGGTCAGACTCAAACCTATCGTCATAACATGTAATGACCAATAAAAGGGGATGTTGAATGGTGTGTCATACAAAAATGTTCTACCAAATTAATAACAACAATAATGAAACAATTGACAATGAAAAAGACACACACGTAATGAAGGCAGGGCGTTTAAGCACACGTACACAAATGACACACAATTATGACGACGACATGGTTCGATGTCATCGTCGACACCATGCATTTATAGAGAACACCATGTTAATATTCGAGTCACCCATGCCACAATCGAACCTTAGACAATGGCACACATGAATCAAAATGGGTGATGATGTTGTTTGTCATTGACTATCAACTACATAGACAAAGTCAGTATGTCGAAAAAAGCATAATTCATACAATTCAACTTGTGCAACCCTTTAGTTCGCATTCGTAAAATACATTTTCTCCATGAAATTGTTTGATCAATATGTGAGAAAACATAATCTTATTTGACCGCGAGAAATATAGAGAGATCGAAAGATAGACATAAAGAAAATGGAGTTTGGCTTACTAAATATTCAAATTTTGTTGTAAAAAGATGCTTATTACAAGCATGTATGAAAAAACATTTACCCATTTGTGGCAAAATAATCATTAAACAAGTTAAAAAGCACTATGTTCGGCCGGGCCGAACTTTTAATACCCTCCACCATTTGCAACGAATTTGGAAATTTCGGTCGGGCCGAACTTTTAATACCCTCCACCATTTGCAACGAATTTGGAAATTTTTAAAAAATAAAATCCAAAAAAAATTCTGTCAAATTTTTAAAAATACCGAATATAGCCGTTATATTGGGGTCTATACGACGTGGACATACATAGGCATTGTTTGTCATAAGCCATTACCATATTCAAATTGGAAACTGGACCCACACCGACATTTTTCTGTCACAGACTGTAGTTCCCATAACGAACTTCAAATACCACATTTCAAACAATTTCGGTGGGTATTATACCTAAAATCGTCAAAATACCGAATATAGGGAGGTACTGATATATGGGGCCTATACGAAGACCTGGACCCGCACAGACAATTTTCTGTCACAGACTGTAGTATTCATTACGAACTTCAAATACCAATTTTGAAACAATTCCGGTGAATAATGTCGTTAAAATTATAAAAATACCGAATATCGGGAGGTACCGTTATATGGGGGCTATACGAAGACGTGGACCTGCATAGACAATTTTCTGTCTTAGGGTGTAGTATCCATTTGAAGCTTCAAGTACCAAATTTGAAACAATTCCCGTGAATAATGTCGTTAAAATCACCAAAATACCGAATATCAGGAGGTACCGTTATATGGGGGCTATACGAAGACATGGACTTGCACAGACAATTTTCTATCTTAGACTGTAGTATTCATTACGAACTTCAAATACGAATTTTGAAACGATTCCGGTGAATAATGTCGCTAAAATCAATCAAAATACTGATATACGGGGCTTATACGAAGACCTGGACCCGCACAGACAATTTTCTGTCACAGACTGTAGTCCCTATAACGAACTTCAAATACCAAATTTGAAACAATTCCCGTGAATAATGTCGTTAAAATCATCAAAATACCGAATATCGGGAGATACCGTTATATGGGGGCTATACGAAGACATGGACTTACACAGACAATTTTTTATTTTTGACTGTAGTATTCATTACGAACTTCAAATACGAATTTTGAAACAATTCCGGTGAATAATGTCGCTAAAATCATCAAAATACCGAATATAGGGAGGTACTGTTATATGGGGGCTATACGAAGACGTGGACCTGCACAGACAATTTTCTGTCTTAGGGTGTAGTAACCATTTTGAACTTCAAATACCAAATTTGAAACAATGCAGTTGAAAAATGTCCCTAAAATCATCAAAATACCGAATATAGGGAGGAATCGTTATATGGGGGCTATATGAAAACGTTGACCTACATGGCCCATTTACGAACTTAACCTGCCTACTGGAAAAATAAACATGTGTGCAAAATTTTAGCCATCTATCTAAATTCATTCGAAAGATAGCGTGATTACAACAGACAGACAGACGGACAGACAGACATACGGACATCGACTTAGAATTTTACGCTGATCAAGAATATATATACTTTGTTGGGTCTGACATGAGTATTTCGAGGAGTTACAAACGGAATTACAAAGTTAATATACCCTGCATAGTATGGTGGAGGGTATAAAATACGTATAGAAAATTATTTTAAAAGAATTCTTGGCCTTCAGTTTGTTGGCCTTCAGTTTGTTGTTCTAAAATAACAAAGAACAACAAACTGAAGGCCAAGAATTCTTTTAAAATAATTTTCTATACGTATTTTTAATGATTATTTTGCCACAAATGGGTAAATGTTTTTTCATACATGCTTGCAATAAGCATCTTTTTACAACTAAATTTGAATATTTAGTAAGCCAAACTCCATTTTCTTTATGTCTATCTTTTGCTCTCTCTATATTTCTCGCGGTCAAATAAGATTATGCTTTCTCACATATTGATCAAACAATTTCATGGAGAAAATGCATTTTACGAATGCGAACTAAAGGGTTGCACAAGTTGAATTGTATGAATTTTGCTTTTTTCGACATACTGACTTTGTCTATGTATTTGAATACTACTTATTGCATTCGTTTGTATTTATATTCATTAAACTTAATGTAACAAATGCTTTTATAGTGTCCTGTTTTTAGAGAAAAATGCTACGACAGTCGTTTTCAGCTGATGGTTTCTTTTGTGTGACCTTACAAAACATTTTCAAGGTCAAATAAATGTTTGACCAAAAAAAGAAAAGGAAATAATTGATCATTCTTTGATTTCAACACACAGAAAAAGAAATTGTTCAAATGTTAAACTTTGAAATTTTAACGCCCGCGTACTTGGTTAATCTTCTATATATATATAAAAATCAATTGTTGTTCGTTGGTAATGGAATCAGTTGAGAACGGCCGGACCGGTTTGCATTATTTTTTGTACAAACGTTCGTCATACCCCGAGTTAGGTTTTTAAAGAAAAAAATATTGACCACGCCTACTTTTACGCCCCCTATTTCGATTTATCTAAAATCCTTATATTTGCCAAAATAATGAAGATATCAGTTTGAAAATTATTACATAAGATACTGTCGACTTTCCATCCAACCCTAAGTATTTATTTGGGGCAGAGGAACTGACCACGACTACTTTTTATTCTATGTATATAAAAATCAATTGTTGTTCGTTAGTAATCAAATCAGCTAAGAACGGCTGGACGGATTTGAATATTTTTTAAAATGTTCGTCCTACCCCGATGTTGGTTTTTATGCAAAGGAAAAGTGACCACGCCTACTTTTACGTCCATTTTTTCGATTTACCTAAAATCCTAATATTTGCCAAAATAATGAAGATATTTGTTCCATAGTTAGTATATGACCTACTTTTGAATCTCCCACCAAACCTAGGTATCTGTTTGGGGTCAGAGGTCTGGCCACACATACTTCTTTAAATTTATATGTATACAATTTAAAAAATATAGTAACACATCAGTTGAGAACTGCCGAATTGACTTAAATTTTCTTTTCGTTATTTGTAACTATAGTGGAAACGTTTTCATGAATGAAAATTTTGAGAGAAGCCTCTAGAAAAGCGCGGAAGTAAAAAACTTGACTTTTCTATTTTGATAACGAATTTTGTATAGAATTGTTTCAGAATGCCACATGGAATTGAAAATTCTTTTTGAAAAAATCGAGAAATTTTGCATATATTCTATACAATTTTGATTAAAAAATACTTCTCAAAGCATCAAAACATTTAAGACCCCAACGTACTTTCAAATTGGGTCTATGCATATTGGGAAACAATAGTAAATAGTTATTGTCGGTATTGTTTTCACAATGCTAAGAACTTTAAATGTCAAATTACAGTTAATTCGGTACAAATTATAACAAAAAACTTACAAAAGGATGAATGTTTAGCGGTATTATTATAACTAAAGGAAACAAATTTATTTTAACTTCCTAGGAATATTGTATAAATGTTTAAAAATTAACCTAAATATTTCGCCTTTAATGATTTTAACGAACGGCCACATACACAGACGGATATAGATTAACTGACATAGGATTTTGAACAAACATGGTTTTCTAAAACTTACGAATTCAAAGTTACTTTTGATTTGGAAAGTATTGCTAAGACCTTTATAATACTTTGAGGTTTGAAAATTTAATTAAATACGATAATATAACGAATATAAAGAGGTACTAAAATAAATCATATAGTGGACTTTTCGTAATTTTTTAACAAATGATTTATAACCTCGGAAATGCTTTTGAGGCCTTCAGGTTATATGGGAAATCAGTATTGAAGGACTACACTGAAGTGTACTGAAATCATAAAATGCCTCATTGGAGCACATTTAGTCGACGAATATTAGGAGATAATATTATATGAGGGCTATATCTAAATGAGAACAAATATATACCTTTCGTAACATCAATAATCCTAAGAATAATATGTGCTAAGTCTGAAAGACGCATATTAAATTTGGTGAGCTCCATCGTTGTTGCAAATGGAGAACGGAGAGGCTCACGTACATAATTTAATCGACTAAGATTTCTACTCTAAATAAGTAAGTTGAAACGAATACATCAATAAACCACAAAACAAGGAAAACAGCTATATGCATGGTACAATGAAGAGAAGGTAGGCCAACTTTGAAAAAATTGCAAGTATAGAGGTCTGCCTGTTTGGCTTGTAATGTCAGAATTAGTATCAAAACAATAAAAAAATCAAACAATTTGTTGCATTTATTTTGAATAAATAATTGAAAACCGCGAAAACTGAATGAAGGGTCAACGCTTCTTTTCAAAACCAGGTTCTATATATCTCTAAAGGATTATTTCGCTACAAAAACTCTAGATTTTGTCAATGCATACGATGAAATAAGCATTTTGAAAACATCCGAATTTGAATGTTTTCTGAACAATTTTTTTGTTGTTGAAAAGAGAACACATACATAAACAAATAAAGATGACATAATAAGCCAAGATAATAAAAAAATTGAAATCATATGGTATCATAGCCCTACCTTGATATCATTGTACCATGGCTATAAGCATGAACACCGCCAAAATTGTAGATTGATGATAGTTGCAAGCCAGCATTGTTTATCAAAGTTAAGGCTTTTTAACGAGAAAAGATAACCATTTACAACTCATATTAGTTTCTTAAAAATATGCATTAAGCGCTAATATTATGGGCCAGCAACGCGGTCCGGGTTAGCTAGTATTCTTATAATTACATGTGTATTTCGTCGACCGAGTACATCGAATTTTAGGTAATGCTGTAATATTGTGGGCTGTGAAATGTGAAGAATACAGGTAGTCGCATCGACACAGCTGCTGGGAAAATGAACTGTCAAACTAATTCTGGAATTGAAGATTTTGAAAGAAAAAATATTGAACTTGGCTCGTATGGAACTGTCACATATTACACAGAAGGTAAAGTCATGCAATCATATGATTACATTTTTTTCAAAAGTGTCAAAATTTATATTTACAAATCCATTGTAAATACAAAAATCAGAGATGGGAACCTGTTTTATGCAGTGAAATTTGACAAGGTAAGTTATAGAGAATGCAGAGATGGGAATGCTTATTTGAAATAATGACCAAAAAAATTTGTCTCATAGTGTAGTCTGCTGGAATTCTCCAGCAACATCTTTCTGAGAGAGTAAGGTAGTTTTACTTTTTTTTGCAAGGAAAATGCGAAAAGTAAACAGACGCTATTCCTGCAGAAGCTTGAAACTAATCAGCTGTTGCTAATGGCGTTTGTCTAAAAATGTTGGAAATAGTCTTTAATTTTCTTATTACATGTTAATATTTCACATTTTGTAAAGTTGTTCTTCAAAACCAATTAGTCTTTCTAATTTCAAAAAAAAAAAATATTTTAAAATTGAAAGCACAAAAAGAAATAAACAAACAATAGAAAACATCTGATTGAATGTCGATGAATGAGAAGAAGAGTTGCAAGTGATTGCAAGAAGAAATTTGTCCAGCAAGAATTTGCAAACTCTCACTGAAAGAACTGTCAACATTTCCCTCTCCAACCGCTCTCTTTTGCACAACTTTCGGGTTAACAGACGACTTCCAGTAACAATTTGTAACAATTGTTACAAACTTTAGGGTAACCAGAAACACCTAATGTACTTTGAAATAAAAAGTATTTTTTCAAATAAAAAATATTTTTTATTACTGTACGATGTGCATGTCCTCCGAATAATTTTCGTAAAACAACAAAGATGTTCTTATTAATCCTTTTCAAAAAATTTTCTCAAAAAAATGAAAACAAACGAAAATGGATAATCTCAATTTAAAATTTTTAAATATTACTAGCTGTCCCGGTCCGCGTTTCCGGCCCGTAGTTTTAGTCTTTAATACATAGTTTTTAAAATATAATTATTTTCAGCCAGAGGATTTAATTTGAGAGTTTAAAACCTAAATAATAGATCACATATTAAAAAGTATACATTAACTATTTTATAATAGCCCCTCTACCCCCAAAATAGCTTAAACACACATTTTAAGCCAAATCGATTCGAAAATATAATGAAAAAATTTCCGCGAAGAGGTCTTCCACCGCCTAGGAAATAAGGGTAAAATCAATTGAAAAATGGGACCAGGACGCTGGAAATAGCCGAAATCAGCGGATACCTTCATATAAGGGTTATACCAAAACATGGTCCTATTCTTATAATTATTTGAAAGAATGTGTTGTTCTTCCTAAAATTTCAAATTACTAACATTTGAGGAATTTTAAAGGGGCTACATTATTTGAGGGACTACATCAATTTAGACCGACCTGATACATATTTTGTACAACTATTTTTTCATGAAACCCCTGGGACTGTATCAAATTTAAAACTCTATCGTAACCATTGCTAAGTATACAGCAAAATATTTGAGACCCTTTGTGTTTGGTTAAGCTATATAAAATGGACCCTAAAAACATTTGACCCGAAACCCCTTTTTGGGATTTTTATCTACAAACCAAACAATTTTCCAAGTGTAATTTCCCGCAGTGTAATTACTGACGATAGCTCATAGTCACCGTATAACGTTACATGTGAGTTAAGGTTTCGGAAGAATTTCCCGAGGATATGAATCCTTTTCTTTCTTAATTTTCAATTTGCTCCACTATTTTGTATAGTCCGCATATAACAGTGCTCTTCATATTCGGTATTTCACTGATTGCAATCCCATTGTGCATTTTAAGTTCTCATTGGATGGATTATTTCTATATCTAGTCAATTTTTTGGAGTTTTGAACCTCAGAATCAGATAGTAATTTCTAAATTGAAATCCTGGTAATATGACTTTAATTTAACTATCATAAATAAAGTTTATAAAAGAGTAGAAATCTTTGTCGATTAAATTATATCTGTGAGCCTCTCCGTTCATCATTTGAATTACGATAGAGGTCACCAAATTTAATATGCGTCTTTCATACTTTGCACAGGCTTTCATATTATTCTGGCGCTGATTGATGTTAGAAAAGGTATATATTTGTTCTCATTTAGATATAGCCTTCATATAATATTATCTCCTAATATTAGTCAACAAAATGTTCTCTAATGTGGCCGTTTAGAGGTATTTTGAATGGCTCAAAAGCTTTTTCGAGTTTATAAATCATTTGTCGAAAAATTACAACAAAAGTCCACTTTATGATTTATTTTCTATTCTCCAGTACCTCTTTATATTTGTTATATCATCGTAAATTTTCCAAATCAAAAGTAATTTTGAATTCGTAACTTTTAGAAGACCAGATTGTAAGGAATTTAGTTTTTGCCGATGTAAAGTCCTATGTCATTAATCTATACCCGTCTGTGTATGTGGCGATCGTTGAAATCGCAATAAAGGCGAAATATTTGGGTTAATCTTTGGACTACAATATTCCTAGGAAGTTAGAATAAATCAGTTTCGTTTAGGTATAATAATACCACTAAAAATTCGTCCTTTTGCATGTTGTTACAATTTCTACCGAATTATCTGTAACTTGACATTTAAAGTTTTCGGTATTGTGAAATCAATACCGGAAATAACTGGCTAACTGGCTAAAATATGCAAAATTTCTCGATTTTTTCGGCTTTTTCAATAAGAATTTTAAATTCCAAAAGGCATTTTGAAACAATTCTTCAAAAATAAATATCAAAATAGAGAAGTCAATTTTTTTCAGTTCCGCGATTTTATAGAGGCTTTTCTCAACATTTTATTTCATGAAAACGTTTCCTCTCAAATTACAAATAACCAAAAGAAAATTTGAGTCAAATCGGCCCAGTCGTTCTCAACTAATGTGTTACTATCTTTTTTTAAAATTGTTACATACAGATTTAAAGAAGTAGGTGTGGGCAGTTCCTCTGACCCCAAACAGATAACTAAGGTTGGAGGGAGAGTCAAGATTACGTCATATACTAACTGTGGAACAGATATCTTCATGATTTTGGCAAATATTAGGATTTTAGGTAAATCAAAAAATGGGCATAAAATTGGTCGTGGTCACCTTTTCTTTGATTAAAAAACTAACTCGGTGTAGAACGAATATTTAAAAAAAAATTATACATATCCAGATATATACATTAAAAAGTGGGCGTGGTCAGTTCCCAAATAAATACTTAGGATTGAAGAGAAAGTCTACGGTATGTCGTGTAATAATTTTAAAACCGATATCTTTCATTATTTCGAAATAGTGGGCGTAATAGTAGGCGTGGTCAATATTTTGTTCAATATATATATATATATATATATATATATATATATATATATATATATATATATATATGAATACATATATATATATATATATATAATAAATATTGACCACGCCTACTTTTACGCCCACTATTTCGATTTATCTATAATCCTTATATTTGCCAAAATAATGAAGATATCGGTTTGATAATTATTACACGAGATACTGTTCACTTTCCCTCCAATCCTAAGTATTTATTTGGGCTGGGGAACTGACCACGCCTACTTGTTAATCTATATATAAACCAATTGTTTTTCGTTGGTAACTAGTAATCAGATGAGACCGACTGGAACCATGTGCATATATTTTTTTAATGTTAGGACGAACATTTAGGTTTAGGTTGTTATGCAAAGAAAAAGTGACCACGCCCAATTTTGCGCTCATTTTTCGATTTATCTAAAATCCTTATATTTGCCAATATCATGAAGATATCTGTTCCACAGTTAGTATACGACGTAATCTTGATTCTCCTTCCAACCCTAGGTATCTGTTTGGTGTCAGAGGAACTGGCTACACCTACTTCTTTAAATTTATATGTAAAAAATTTGAAAAAGTATAGTAACACATCAATTGAGAAGGGCTGGGCCGATTTGACTCAAATTTTCTTTTGGTTATTTGCAATTACAGTGGAAACCTTGTCATGAAAGAAAATTTTGAGAAAAATCGCGGGACGGAAAAAATTGACTGTTCTATTATGATATGGAATTTTGTGTAGAATTGTTTCGGAATGCCTTTTGGAATTGAAGTTCTTATTGAAAAAATCGAGAAAGTTTGCATATATTCTATACATGTTGTTATATGGTTACCATACCAAAATTTTCGATTCTGATTAGATATGGAAATAATCCATCCCATGAGACTTAAAAATACAAAACTGATTGGGACTTCAATCAGATAAATATGAAGAAGCACTGTAATATGCGGACTATACAAAATATAGTATGAAAAGGATTCATATGCTCGGAATATTCTTCCGAACCCTTAAAAGTAACATAGGTAACGTAATACGGGCACTATGCGCTATCGTCAGCAATTACACTGCGCCGCAGACAAATTCTTTCAAATAATTATAAGTATAGGACCATGCTTCATTATAACTCTTATGTGAAGGTGTCCGGTAATTTTAGCTATTACCAGGGTCTTGGTCACATTTTTCAATTGATTTTGCCCTTATTTGGCATCTAGCTTCTGGAAGACCTCTTCGCTGTAATTTTTCAATATCATTGTTTCGGAGTAGCGCTCATATAAAAGTACCTCCTGATTTTACCTATTTCGAGGTTTTTATTAAATTTTCGAATCGATTTGACTTAAAATGTGTGTTTAGGCTACTTTGGGGGTGGAGAACCATCTTAAATGGACCTATTATAAACAGTTAATGTGTACTTCTTAATATATAAGTTAACACAATCTCCATTGTCCCACCCTAATACTTTGGTCAAACGATGGCGAACTATAATAATTGTTCGTCCAACATATTGCAATGCAACACTTCACACGAGGCACAGTGTCAGCAATTATATTCATCATCATTGCTTAGCCAACACCAAACATACGAGCATTTATTCAACGTATTGCAATATAATACTCCACAAAAGGCGCAGAGTCAGCAGTAGGAAACAATAATTATAAGTTTATTCATAGCTTTAAGTATCTTAATAAGTTAGTTTGATAAGAGAACTGGAATAAAGAAGGTGTAACAACACCATACAAATACCCAAAATACTCAACTGGCGCCCAACAGGGTTAAAAAATAAATATAAAATAAGTTTATAAAAAACTTAAAACATTAAGTGAAAACTTGGAAAGAAGGTGCATCACCAGGCTTCGAAATCAGTCTGGGCTGCGTAGAAATAAGAAACACAAGAGGACAACAACGGCGACAACATCATCAGCGTAGAGGACACCCACAACATAAAATGGAGTCTCTATTTATACAATTGTAAGAAAGTAAATATTGAATAATACATTTATTATTAAAATTAATATTAAATAACACAAATCGAGTGTTTGGAAAAATGTGTATGATAAATATTATATAGTGAATCATAAAGATCTTAATAAGAAGTGAGTGGCTGCTAGCAAAAATTGGTTTCGATAATATTTAAAATTAATTCCGCTTGTTTTTTTTTTTCGAAATTCGTGAAATTTAAAAAAAAGCCTGTTCGTCTTTTCTGATATTAATGAATAATCGCGATCTTGACCAAGAAGTAGAATTTATAATAGAATAGACAAAAGATCTGACAATAATAATATAATGGCAACTACCGCAGAAAGCATACGTGTGCTTGTTGACTCTGCCATTTCGGCGGCTTTGAAAGTTCAAAGACAGCAATTTGAAAAACAAATTTCCGATATTGATAATAAACTTGAAAAATTCTCTTTATCGACTCCTGAAGTTGTGCCTTATAAGGATGTTGAAATTAACAAAGAAATCCGGTGTGATGAGTCCTTAGAGGTTGTAAAATCCTTACCAGACTTTGAAGGCAAGCATGAAATGTACGTTTCAAGGCGCCAGGCTGCTCATACAGCTTATAAGTTGTTCGAGCCTTACGATGGAAGTTCTAAACACTATCAGGCAGTAGCAATAATTCGAAATAAAATAAAGGGTCAAGCCGATATGGTGTTATCCTCATTCAATACAGTGTTAAATTTTAAGGCTATTATTGCCCGACTGGACTTTACTTATTCGGATAAGCGTACAATTTACTTAATTTAGCAAGAGTTGTCCACTCTTCGTCAGGGTAATATGACGTTACTAGAATTCTATGATGAAGTAGAAAAGAAACTGACATTACTTACCAACAAAACCACTATGTCATATGAAAGTATTGTCGCAAATTGTATGAACGAAAAATACAGAATGGATGCGTTACGCGTTTTCATTTCTGGCACAAAAAAAGATTTGAGTAATGTATTATTTTCCGCTCGTCCATCCGACTTACCATCAGCATTGGCATTGGCCCAAGAGGTTGAGCCAATTCGCGTCAAACTTCGCTAAATCACGCGAAGACAGAGATAAGTATAAGTACGAAACACATTTCGCACACGGAAATTTTCAAAGTAAAAATCCGTACTTTTCTAAAAGAAATTCAAATCGTTCAAACAAGAACGAAAATAATCAAATAGAACACATGGAGGTCGATGAATCTATGCGATTCAGACAATCAACTAAAATCAACACAGGGCTTACCTCAGAATCAATACGATCAAAATCAGAACCTACCACAGCCGTTCCAAAATCGACCAAATTGGCAGGCCGTGAAAAGACCCAACAGTGATACGGCAAAATACACTGGGCTAAAACATCAGAGAATTAATCACATTTCTCAAGATGAGTCCGGATGTGGTCAAGACTACCATCAAATGGCAGAAACCGAAGCAGACGATATTGTAATCGATGGGGATGAATTTGACCAGATTAATTTTTTAGGCACAACTCCCTGCTACCATTTATAGAAAGGAAAGTGGCAGGGAAAATCATAAAATTGCTTATTGATACGGGGGCTTCGAAGAATTATATCAAACCTATAAAAGGTTTAAAAGGTATTATTCCCGTAGCCAACCCGTTCATAGTGAAATCTATTCATGGTTTCACAGCAATTAAGGAAAAATGTACCATAAATATTTTTCAAACCAATAGTAATTTTTTTATCTTACCATCACTATCAACGTTTGATGGTATAATTGGCCTGGATCTATTAACACAGACAGGTGCAACGTTGAATTTTGAAAGTAGGGAACTTAAAACTACAGTTGGGATTGAAAAGATCCAATTTTTAAAATGCGTAAATGTAAATTTTACACAAGTTGAGGACATGAAAATACCTCAAATCGTTGCGGAAAAATTTAAGGAAGTGATAAAAAAATTTTCGGGTGTTTTTGCAAACCCCAAAGAATCACTTCCATATAATACGAATATTGTAGCTACCATTAGAACTAATTCTAGTGATCCCGTTTATACAAAACTATATCCATATCCCATGGGTGTAGCAGATTTTGTTAACAGTGAAGTAAAAGAACTTCTGCATAACGGCATAATACGGCCTTCCAGATCACCCTACAATAATCCCGTTTGGGTTGTTGATTAGAAAGGCAAGGATGAATGCGGTAATTCCAAAAAACGATTAGTTATAGACTTCAGGAAACTGAACAGCATTACGATCGATGACAAATACCCAATACCCCAAATACCCGTCATTCTCTCAATACCCGTCATTCTCTCAAATCTTGGCAAAGCAAGATTTTTTACGACACTTGACCTTAAATCAGGTTTCCATCAAATAACACCATCTGAACAAGATCGTGAAAAAACTGCATTCTCAGTTGGAAATGGAAAATATGAATTTTGCCGTCTTCCTTTTGGTCTGAAGAATGCCCCCAGCATTTTTCAAAGGGCCATCGACGATGTCCTGAGACAGCAAATTGGAAATTCATGCTATGTTTACGTCGACGACGTCATTATTTTCTCTGAAACCGAAGAAGACCATGTGAAACATATTGAGTGGGTACTGGAGAGATTATACGGGGCCAATATGAGAATTTCTTATTTTTTTCCTTAATTATGAAACACCTTCTACACTCTTCAACGTAAGGTCGTTTCTAGGATTGGCAAGTTATTACAGATGCTTTATTAAAGATTTCGCATCTATCGCCAATCCCCCAACAGATATTCTAAAGGGCGAAAACGGCAAGATTAGTGCTGCTCAATCAAAAAGGGTGAAAATAAATTTTAATGAAGAGCAAATGCAGACCTTTAGAAAATTAAAGGAAATCCTTGCTTCTGAAGAAGTTATGCTTCTTTATCCTGACTTCAAAAAACCTTTTGATCTTACAACAGACGCCTCTTCATTGGGTCTGGGAGCAGTTCTCTCACAAGGGGGGAGGCCAATCACCATGATTTCCAGAACCCTTAAAGATAAAGAGCAAAACTATGCCACTAATGAGCAAGACCTCCTAGCTATTGTTTGGGCTCTTCAAAAAATGAGGAACTTTTTATGTGGAGTAAGATATTTAAATATTTACACAGACCACCAACCACTTACATTTTCAGTCTCTGATAGAAACCCGAATGCTAAGATAAAACGGTGGGCAGCATTTGTTGACGAACATAATGCCAAAATTATTTATATACCTGGAAAGGAGAATTATGTGGCGGACGCCCTTTCACGACAGAACATCCATACTCTGAATGTAGAATCTATGCGCACCGAGAAACATTTCGAGCCTCAATCTTTGAATACTTTGGAAGAGGATAATCACTCAGATCTCGCAACGGTACACAGCGAAATATCTTTGACCTATACCATTGAGTCTACAGAAAAACCGGTCAATTGCTTTAGGAACCAAATTGTCCTCCGGGAGGCAAATTTCCTACTTAAAAGAAATTTTATTGTCGTTACTGAGAAGACTCGACATATGACTTCACAAGCAGGGAAACATTGCTAAACGAAGTAAAATCAGTGATCAATCCAAATGTCGTAAATGCAATACATTGCGATCTGCCAACTTTAGCCTGTATTCAGCATGAATTGGTTAGGTACGTTCCCGCTACTAAATTTTGGCACTGCAAAAATTTTGTCCAGAACATTTTTGATAAAAATGAACAGAGGGAAATTATTGCCATCGAACATAACCGTGCCCATAGGGCAGTTCAGGAAATTGTTATGCAGATACTTTCTGATTATTATTTTCCAAAAATGGCAAAGTTGGCAAATGAAATTGCTGCAAATTGTAAAATCTGTTCGAGGGCTAAATACGACAGACACCCTATGAAACATGAGCTTGGGATAACCCCAACACCATCTTAAGTAGGCGAAATGCTTCATATCGATGTATTTTCAACGGATAAAAAATTTTTTTTAACATGCATCGATAAATTTTCAAAGTTTGCGGTTGTTCAACATATTCCATTTCGTACAAAAATAGATTTAAAAGGCCCGATTATACAACTTATGAATCTTTTTCCACACACGGAAAATAGTTACTATGACAACGAACCTTCACTAAAATCTGAGACTATTATGTCCCTGTTACGGGATTAATTTAATGTTAAAGTGGAAAACGCTGCTCCCCTTCATAGCACATCAAATGGACAAGTCGAGCGCTTTCATAGCACACTTTCTGAAATAGCTAGATGCCTCAAATTAGAAAGGAAAATGGAAAGCACAGTTGACCTTATTTTACTAGCAACCATAAATATAATCGGACTATACACTCAATAACCAACAAACGACCGATAGATATTTTCCAATTCTCCTCATCCGAATTAAGGGAGGAAATTAAAGAAAAAATTTCAAAAGCTCAACAGACCGTACTAAATAGAAACAATGCCTCCAGGCAAAATAGAACATTTGAAGTTGGTGAGTCCGTACTAGTGAAAAACAACAAAAGGCTAGGAAACAAATTGACCCCGTTATACTCTGAAGAAACAATAGAAGCCGATCTAGGAACTACGGTTCTTATTAGAGGGAGGGTGGTCCACAAGGACAACATAAGATAATTCAAAATTTGTATAATCCGATTATAATTAACAACTCTTTTAAACAAATTTTAGGACTTTGATGATGTTGCTTATCAGACCCCTTACCACAAAATTAATTGACTATTCTGGCTCCGACTACATACCGATTAAAGATGGGGATGTTATAATTTGGCAGGACTTTGACTACTTACGACATACATCAAATCTGACAATATATTTGGAAATTGCGGACGAAACCGAAAAACTTATGGAACATTTCTCCTCCTCGCATATGGTGAAAATACTCGAGTCTGATATTAAGCGAATACGCCCCCTCCTACAATCATTGTATGTTCACCACAGACACGCGAGAAGTATTAACATCTTGGGAACAGCACTAAAAATAATAGCGGGGACTCCCGATTTTGACGACTTTGAGGAACAGAAATTTCGACAGAAGGAACTTATAAATTCAATTAACAAACAGGTTTCAATCAACTCTAAAACACAGGATCAGATAAATAAGTTAACAGATATTGTCAACAAAATTATTGGAAATGCTAAACCTGAACAAATTCATACAGGGTATTTATACGAAATACTACTTGCTCGAAACAGAATTACAATTGCGGATGTAATTAATCCTACGCTATTAGATTCCGATGATGTAAATGAATTATTACAAATAAGTTCAACAAATACAACTGTAACAGACTTGCTAGAAGTATCACTAATTAAGGTCCTACTGTATAATGAAATGTTGCATTTTTTTATTAAATATCCCAAGCCCAAATTAGTATGTAAGAAAATAATTATGCACCCAGTCCAACATAATGGCACAATACTACATCTTGCTGACACCACGGGGGTCGCTAATTGTGGAAATCGTATAATTGCAATAGGAAACTGTACCTCAACGCTAACTTCATCATTTTCTCAAGAATATTCTCAACCAACTTGTTCTCAACAGCTTCATTCGGGTACTATAGCACACTGCAGCACAAGACCAAGTCATCTTGAACCATTGGAGACAACAGAGCCACTATAAAAAACCCAGAAGGAACCGCAACAATAATTACCGGTACATATTTGATTACGTTTGAAGATGAAATCAGTATTAATGACTCCATATACAAAAACCAGAAGATGGTACCGACGTCGGCTATATCTACTATAGTTAATATCACAAGTCATCAAGAGATATTGAGCCTGCCGTATCTTCAAAGATTAAATTTTGAAAACTTACAACACATCGATGTCGTGAAGAACAGGACAATAACCAGTCCAGCGGTCTCTGGACTTATAAGCATTATTTTAATCATCAGTCTTTATATTTCATTCAAATTGTGTCGAAGACGAACAGTAAAACGCGATGTTATTGAAGCTGTCATTGATAGCTACAAAAGACCCGAGGACGGCTCTTACTTAAGTAAGGGAGGAGTTAACACAATCTCCATTGTCCCACCCTAATACTTTGGTCAAACGATGGCGAACTATAATAATTGTTCGTCCAACATATTGCAATGCAACACTCCACACGAGGCACAGTGTCAGCAATTATATTCATCATCATTGCTTAGCCAACACCAAACATACGAGCATTTATTCAACGTATTGCAATATAATACTCCACAAAAGGCGCAGAGTCAGCAGTAGGAAACAATAATTATAAGTTTATTCATAGCTTTAAGTATCTTAATAAGTTAGTTTGATAAGAGAACTGGAATAAAGAAGGTGTAACAACACCATACAAATACCCAAAATACTTAACTTATATGCTATATTATTAAGGATTTTAACTCTCAAACTTAAATGGGGCAGGAACACGGACTGGGCCACCTAGTATAGCATATATATTAAAAAGTATACATTAACTGTTTATAATATGTCCATGTCAGACGGTTCTCTACCCATTTGGGTATGGCAACCATATAACAGCGTGTATAGAAAATATGCAAACTTTCTAGATTTTCTTCAATTAGAATTTTCCAAAATAAATAAATAAAAAAATACTTTTTATTATATATATATATATATATATATATACACAAAATTTGAATGGACTAGCTGCTATCATTTATTCCATTTTGTTCGAAGCTTTGAGCTTAAGAAACCCTTTTGACCTCAAATATCTTACAATAAATGGAGTCGTTGATTAGAAAGGCAAGGATGAATGCGGTAATTCCAAAAAACGATTAGTTATAGACTTCAGGAAACTGAACACCATTACGATCGATGACAAATACCCAATACCCCAAATACCCGTCATTCTCTCAAATCTTGGCAAAGCAAGATTTTTTACGACACTTGACCTTAAATCAGGTTTCCATCAAATAACACTATCTGAACAAGATCGTGAAAAAACTGCATTCTCAGTTGGAAATGGAAAATATGAATTTTGCCGTCTTCCTTTTGGTCTGAAGAATGCCCCCAGCATTTTTCAAAGGGCCATCGACGATGTCCTGAGACAGCAAATTGGAAATTCATCATTATTTTCTCTGAAACCGAAGAAGACCATGTGAAACATATTGAGTGGGTACTGGAGAGATTATACGGGGCCAATATGAGAATTCTTATTTTTTTCCTTAATTATGAAACACCTTCTACACTCTTCAACGTAAGGTCGTTTCTAGGATTGGCAAGTTATTACAGATGCTTTATTAAAGATTTCGCATCTATCGCCAATCCCCCATCAGATATTCTAAAGGGCGAAAACGGCAAGATTAGTGCTGCTCAATCAAAAAGGGTGAAAATAAATTTTAATGAAGAGCAAATGCAGACCTTTAGAAAATTAAAGGAAATCCTTGCTTCTGAAGAAGTTATGCTTCTTTATCCTGACTTCAAAAAACCTTTTGATCTTACAACAGACGCCTCTTCATTGGGTCTGGGAGCAGTTCTCTCACAAGGGGGGAGGCCAATCACCATGATTTCCAGAACCCTTAAAGATAAAGAGCAAAACTATGCCACTAATGAGCAAGACCTCTTAGCTATTGTTTGGGCTCTTCAAAAAATGAGGAACTTTTTATGTGGAGTAAGATATTTAAATATTTACACAGACCACCAACCACTTACATTTTCAGTCTCTGATAGAAACCCGAATGCTAAGATAAAACGGTGGGCAGCATTTGTTGACGAACATAATGCCAAAATTATTTATATACCTGGAAAGGAGAATTATGTGGCGGACGCCCTTTCACGACAGAACATCCATACTCTGAATGTAGAATCTATGCGCACCGAGAAACATTTCGAGCCTCAATCTTTGAATACTTTGGAAGAGGATAATCACTCAGATCTCGCAACGGTACACAGCGAAATATCTTTGACCTATACCATTGAGTCTACAGAAAAACCGGTCAATTGCTTTAGGAACCAAATTGTCCTCCGGGAGGCAAATTTCCTACTTAAAAGAAATTTTATTGTCTTTACTGAGAAGACTCGACATATGACTTCACAAGCAGGGAAACATTGCTAAACGAAGTAAAATCAGTGATCAATCCAAATGTCGTAAATGCAATACATTGCGATCTGCCAACTTTAGCCTGTATTCAGCATGAATTGGTTAGGTACGTTCCCGCTACTAAATTTTGGCACTGCAAAAATTTTGTCCAGAACATTTTTGATAAAAATGAACAGAGGGAAATTATTGCCATCGAACATAACCGTGCCCATAGGGCAGGTCAGGAAATTGTTAAGCAGATACTTTCTGATTATTATTTTCCAAAAATGGCAAAGTTGGCAAATGAAATTGCTGCAAATTGTAAAATCTGTTCGAGGGCTAAATACGACAGACACCCTATGAAACATGAGCTTGGGATAACCCCAACACCATCTTAAGTAGGCGAAATGCTTCATATCGATGTATT
Organism: Musca domestica; assembly: GCF_030504385.1. NCBI lineage: Eukaryota > Metazoa > Arthropoda > Insecta > Diptera > Muscidae > Musca > Musca domestica. The sequence goes on along the minus strand of NW_026712410.1, from coordinate 1,686,809 downwards.
TTCAACGGATAAAAAATTTTTTCTAACATGCATCGATAAATTTTCAAAGTTTGCGGTTGTTCAACATATTCCATTTCGTACAAAAATAGATTTAAAAGGCCCGATTATACAACTTATGAATCTTTTTCCACACACGGAAAATAGTTACTATGACAACGAACCTAAAATCTGAGACTATTATGTCCCTGTTACGGGATTAATTTAATGTTAAAGTGGGAAAACGCTGCTCCCCTTCATAGCACATCAAATGGACAAGTCGAGCGCTTTCATAGCACACTTTCTGAAATAGCTAGATGCCTCAAATTAGAAAGGAAAATGGAAAGCACAGTTGACCTTATTTTACTAGCAACCATAAATATAATCGGACTATACACTCAATAACCAACAAACGACCGATAGATATTTTCCAATTCTCCTCATCCGAATTAAGGGAGGAAATTAAAGAAAAAATTTCAAAAGCTCAACAGACCGTACTAAATAGAAACAATGCCTCCAGGCAAAATAGAACATTTGAAGTTGGTGAGTCCGTACTAGTGAAAAACAACAAAAGGCTAGGAAACAAATTGACCCCGTTATACTCTGAAGAAACAATAGAAGCCGATCTAGGAACTACGGTTCTTATTAGAGGGAGGGTGGTCCACAAGGACAACATAAGATAATTCAAAATTTGTATAATCCGATTATAATTAACAACTCTTTTAAACAAATTTTAGGACTTTGATGATGTTGTTTATCAGACCCCTTACCACAAAATTAATTGACTATTCTGGCTCCGACTACATACCGATTGAAGATGGGGATGTTATAATTTGGCAGGACTTTGACTACTTACGACATACATCAAATCTGACAATATATTTGGAAATTGCGGACGAAACCGAAAAACTTATGGAACATTTCTCCTCCTCGCATATGGTGAAAATACTCGAGTCTGATATTAAGCGAATACGCCCCCTCCTACAATCATTGTATGTTCACCACAGACACGCGAGAAGTATTAACATCTTGGGAACAGCACTAAAAATAATAGCGGGGACTCCCGATTTTGACGACTTTGAGGAACAGAAATTTCGACAGAAGGAACTTATAAATTCAATTAACAAACAGGTTTCAATCAACTCTAAAACACAGGATCAGATAAATAAGTTAACAGATATTGTCAACAAAATTAAAACAGGGTATTTATACGAAATACTACTTGCTCGAAACAGAATTACAATTGCGGATGTAATTAATCCTACGCTATTAGATTCCGATGATGTAAATGAATTATTACAAATAAGTTCAACAAATACAACTGTAACAGACTTGCTAGAAGTATCACTAATTAAGGTCCTACTGTATAATGAAATGTTGCATTTTTTTATTAAATATCCCAAGCCCAAATTAGTATGTAAGAAAATAATTATGCACCCAGTCCAACATAATGGCACAATACTACATCTTGCTGACACCACGGGCGTCGCTAATTGTGGAAATCGTATAATTGCAATAGGAAACTGTACCTCAACGCTAACTTCATCATTTTCTCAAGAATATTCTCAACCAACTTGTTCTCAACAGCTTCATTCGGGTACTATAGCACACTGCAGCACAAGACCAAGTCATCTTGAACCATTGGAGACAACAGAGCCACTATAAAAACCCAGAAGGAACCGCAACAATAATTACCGGTACATATTTGATTACGTTTGAAGATGAAATCAGTATTAATGACTCCATATACAAAAACCAGAAGATGGTACCGACGTCGGCTATATCTACTATAGTTAATATCACAAGTCATCAAGAGATATTGAGCCTGCCGTATCTTCAAAGATTAAATTTTGAAAACTTACAACACATCGATGTCGTGAAGAACAGGACAATAACCGGTCCAGCGGTCTCTGGACTTATAAGCATTATTTTAATCATCAGTCTTTATATTTCATTCAAATTGTGTCGAAGACGAACAGTAAAACGCGATGTTATTGAAGCTGTCATTGATAGCTACAAAAGACCCGAGGACGGCTCTTACTTAAGTAAGGGAGGAGTTAACACAATCTCCATTGTCCCACCCTAATACTTTGGTTAAACGATGGCGAACTATAATAATTGTTCGTCCAACATATTGCAATGCAACACTCCACACGAGGCACAGTGTCAGCAATTATATTCATCATCATTGCTTAGCCAACACCAAACATACGAGCATTTATTCAACGTATTGCAATATAATACTCCACAAAAGGCGCAGAGTCAGCAGTAGGAAACAATAATTATAAGTTTATTCATAGCTTTAAGTATCTTAATAAGTTAGTTTGATAAGAGAACTGGAATAAAGAAGGTGTAACAACACCCTACAAATACCCAAAATACTTAACTTATATGCTATATTATTAAGGATTTTAACTCTCAAACTTAAATGGGGCAGGAACACGGACTGGGTCACCTAGTATAGCATATATATTAAAAAGTATACATTAACTGTTTATAATATGTCCATGTCAGACGGTTCTCTACCCATTTGGGTATGGCAACCATATAACAGCGTGTATAGAAAATATGCAAACTTTCTAGATTTTCTTCAATTAGAATTTTCCAAAATAAATAAATAAAAAAATACTTTTTATTATATATATATATATGTATATATATATATATATATATATATATATATATATATGCCAGGTTTTCTATATTTTAACTGAGCATATGATGTTTTTGCAGCCTTCATTAGAATCTTGTATTTTTCGAATTAACACTATTTTCCAGGCTATAATGCGAAAGGTTGATACCTTTCAATTAGTTTTATTTGGAATTCAACAGAGTTGTCTTCAATAGATCGATTACAAAATTTGAATGGACTAGCTGCTTTCATTTATTCCATTTGTTCGAAGCTTTGAGCTTAAGAAACCCTTTTGACCTCAAATATCTTACAATAAATGGAGTCGTTGCCAACGTAACGCTAATTCTGACTGGTGCAAATAATTTATGAATGGCATATGCGATGACAAAGTTACTAGCTCCTTTTGCAACATTCGTCTTAAGAGCCTCGGGTGCATATCCACAGTTATCTAGGATCGCAGTAACATCAATGCCACTGTAAGTAAACATATATATTTTACCATAGAATTTGCTTGAAAATTACCTGATTCACAAATATTGATTGATTTGGCGTATTTTTTTTTTTAAATTGTGAAGCAGGTAAGTAAATAAGTTAGACATTTGGACTTACCTGGAAATCAATGCGTAGAAACCTCCCAATGATGCTAGTGATATAGTGATGTGGAACATTATTATTGTCGATCCGTAGTCTTTAATAGCCTTTTTCAATTGTTCTTTCTTAGTAAGTTTTTGACAGCTTTCGTGACTTTTGGTACAATATGTTCGATTTGCAGATCTATTAGAATGAAAATAGAGTCAAAAGTAACTAATAACAAGTAAAAAGCAGTAAGTTCGGTCGGGCCGAACTTTGAATACCCTCCACCATTTAGAACGAATTTAGAAATTTTCGAAAAAAGATAACATTTGCTAAAAATTCTGCTAACATCTTAATAATACCGAATATAGCAGTTATATTAGGGTCTGTACAACGTGCACCTACATAGGCATTGTTTGTCACAAGCCATTACCATACTTAATTAAATTCGAAACATGAAATAAACGGTGAATAATGTAGCTAAAATCATCAAACAAATACAACATCTCAAACAATTTAGGTGAGTATTGTACCTAAAATCGTTAAAATACCGAATATAGGGAGATACTGATATATGGGGCCTATACGAAAACCTGGATCTGCTTTGACAATTTTTTGTCACAGACTATAGTTTTCATTACGAACTCTAAATACGTAATTTGAAACTACTACGGCGAATAATAACGATAAAATCATCAAAATACTGAATATTGGGATGTACAGTTATATGGGGGCTATACGAAGACCTGCACGGCACATTTACGAACTTAACCTGCCTACTTAACAAAATAAATACGTTTGTAAAATTTTAGCCTTCTATCTCAATTCGCTCGAAAGATAGTGTGATTGCAACAGACGGACAGACAGACAGACGGATATGGCAAAATCGTCTTAGAAATTTACGCTGATCAAGAATATATTTACTTTGTTGGGTCTGACATGAGTATTTCGAGGAGTTACAAATGTAATGACAAAATTAACATACCCTCCATAGTATGGTGGAGGGTATAAAAAAATACCAGGGGTTAACCTGCTGTTTTCCCGTAGAAAGTGAACGCTTAGAAAACTGGGAACTGATAAGATACGTTGTTTTTTTATACCCTCCACCATACATAGTATGGAGGGTATATTAAGTTCGTCATTCCGTTTGTAACTCATCGAAATAATCATTTTAGACCCAACAAAGTATATATATTCTTGATCAGCGTATAATTCTAAGACGACTTAGCCATGTCCGTCCGTCTGTTGTAATCACGCTACAGTCAAAACGAATTAAGATAGGAAGCTAACATTTTGCACAGATCTCTCTTTTGTCCGCAGGCAGGTCAAGTTCGAAGATGGGCTATATCGGTCTACGATATCGTATGGCCCCCATATAACATTACCCCCCGATATTCGGTATTTTGATAATTTTAGCCACATTTTTCAACGGAATTGCCTGAAATTCTACACAAGGAGTTCTTTGTGAGCACTTTACACCATGACAGAGAATTCTCTTTATAGGTTAACGATATCGTATATCCCCCATATAACGGTACCACCCGATATTCGGCATTTTGATTATTTTAGCAACATTTTCTTATGGCATTGTCTGAAATTCCACACAAGGAGTTCTTTGTGAGCACTTTACACCATGATAGAGAATTCTCTTTATAGGTTAACGATATCGTATATCCCCCATATAACGGTACCCCCGATATTCGGTGTTTTGATGATTTTAACCAGATTTTTTAACGGAATTGTCTGAAAATCCACACATGGATTCCTTGCGGGTACTTTATTGCTTGAAAAAGAATTATCTATATAGGTCCACGATATCGTATAGCCCCCATATAACGGTACCCCCCGATATTCGGTATTTTGATAATTTTAGCCACATTTTTCAACGGAATTGCCTGAAATTCTACACAAGGAGTTCTTTGTGAGCACTTTACACCATGACAGAGAATTCTTTTATAGGTTAACGATATCGTATTTTGATTATTTAAGCCGTATTTTCCAATGGTATTGTCTGAAATTCCACACAAAGAGTTCCTTGTGAGTACTTTATCCCCTGGAAGATAATTACCTATATAGGTCCACGATATGGTATAGCCCCAATCTAACGGTACCCTCGATATTCGGTATTTTTATGATTTTAGTCACATTTGTTAATGGAATTGTCTGAAATTCCAGACAAGGAGTCCCTTCTGAGTACTTTACCTCCAGACAGAGATTTGTCTATATAGGTCCACAATATCGTATATCCCCATATATCGGCACCTTCCGATATGAGGTATTTTAAAGATTTTAACTGAATTTTTAATGGATTTTATTTATTTATTTATTTATTTTTTTTTTTTTTTTTTGAAAATTTTCTAATTCGTTTCAAATGGTGGAGGGTATTCAAAGTTCGGCCCGGCCGAACTTACTGCTTTTGTACTTGGTTTTTTTAAAAACGGCAGTAATTGGATTAAGAACATATCCCAAATTTGCTCATATTCACTCGAAAGCGAAATTTGCTCTCGAGCAGGATTGCTCAAAGTTTTTAACGGAGTCTACTCTTCGCTCAAAATAGATCTAAGAGTGAAAATGAGTATAACCATAGACAAATGAAGATATAGACAACGAAAAGTTAGTTTTGCCTTTTCATCCAGGTGGCTCTCATCATGTTTTGCAAAGTCAACATGCTGATTTACGCGTTCAACCCACTCGACTTAAAATATATTTATCGTTTTTATACCCTCCACCATACTATGGATGGTATATTAACTTTGTCATTCCGTTTGTAACTCCTCGAAATACTCTTGTCAGACCAAACAAAGTATATATATTCTTGATCAGCGTAAAATTCTAAATCGATTTCGCGATGTCCGTCTGTTGTAATCACGCTGTCTTTCGAACGAATTGAGATAGAGGGCTAAAATTTTACACACACATATATTTTGTTAACCCATTAACGCCGACGGGTGCGAAAACGCACCAAAAATAGAGATGTTTTTTAGCATGCATAGAAACGGTTTCATATTTGATATCGCTTTTCTGTTTCTTGGAATAGATAGTAGGTGGATGGGTCTGTTTATTTGACTTTGGCTGTTTTTTCATCAGACGTCACCTACATGACGATAAACGCATCGCCAAATGCAGATTTTCCCACATGCAAAACATAAACCTATTATAGAAAGAAAACATATAGAAAAATAATACTTTTTAAATATTTATTGGTATGGATCGGAAGACCTTTGCACTATATTTAACTCATAAAATATAAACGTCTTTGCATATATACGTGCTGTGCGTTTTCGCACCCGTCGGCGCTAATGGGTACTTTTTTACTAAGAAAAGTATTTTCGGTTAACCATATGTGCGAACGCTAATGAAGCGCTCCCAATCAAAACAGCTGTCACAGCGTCTGCTCTCTGTCACGATCTCTTAAAAAATATCTAAAGAGATTTGATATATATATATATATATATATATATATATATATATATACATATATTTAAAATCTCTTTTTTTCTTTAGATATTTTTTAAGAGATCGTGACAGAGAGCAGACGGCGGGCAGCTATTTTGATTGGCAGCGCTTCATAAAAATTAAAATTTGGTGCACAATAAATATGAAATTGTATGAAGATATATATGGAATCTATATTCAAATCTGATCCGATCTCGATTAAATTTGCCAGAAATTTTTTGAATATATATATTTTCAAAAAAAAAAATTAAAAATACCGAATATCGGAATGTGCCGATATATGGGGCGATATACGATATTGTGTACCTATAAAGACAATTCTCTCTCTCTGACTTAGAATTTTGTGCTAGTTATGAATATATATACTTTTGTGGGGTCTTCAACGAATATTTGGGGATGTTACAAACGAAATGACAAAGTTAATATACCCTCCTTTCCAAGGTGGAGGGTATGATAACGGGCAACCTTTGGGACATGTATTGCTTCACTATTTTTTAATATTATCATCTAATTTTTGAATAATTTTATTAAAATTCCAACTTAATTCATGCATTTTCCTTTACAATGCTATTAATTTATTAAAACATTTTCTAGTACTAAAATTGTACTCTGTAACGCCGAAGGGTGCGAAAACGCATCACCCCCTGCACAAGCAAGGGGTAGAGATAGAGGGCTGAATTTTTGTGCGCGGAATATGAGTGACATTATGGCATCCTCCACTAAGTTTCAACATTTTTCTCCCACAAATAAGGGAGTCGGCGTTAATGGGTTAAGTAGGCAGGTTATGTTAGTAAATGGGCCATGTAGGTCCACGTTTTCATATAGTCCCCATATAACTGTACCTCCCAATATTCGGTATTTTGATGATTTTAGCGGCATTATTTACCGGAATTGTTTCAATTTTGGTATTTGAAGTTCGTAATGGATACTACGGCCTGTGACAGAAAATTGTCAATGCAGGTCCAGGTCTTCGTATAGCTCCGATATAACGGTACCTCCATATATACGATATTTTGAAGAGTTTAGCTACATTATTCACCGATTATTTCAAGTTTCGATTTGAATATGGTAATGGCTCATGAAAACAATGCCTATGTAGGTCCACGTCTTGTAGACCCAAATATAATGGCTATATTCGGTATTTTTAAGATTTTAACAGAATTTTTAACAGATTTTAGTTTTTGAAAATTTCCAAATTCGTTCAACTTACGGCTTTTTAGCTTGTTCAAGGATTTCACTTGGTTATTCCGGAACCTTTTGTATGTCGTGGCGTACTTTTCACATTTCCTGTATTATTTAACAATATTCAACTGACACATATCCTACAGTTTTTGTTATTTTTAACATTTAAGAATTGAGTGACTTCAATATTCCCACTCAACCCCTGAAACGATATAGACGACATCTGCTGATCAAATTTTTTCGAAGATAAACGGTGAGAGCATTTCGTTGTCTATTTCTTCATTTTTCTATGGTATAACATTTTTTTGTTTGGTGATTTGTGTGTGCAATAGCATACGATTTTGATGTTGCTGTGCACTTTAAAAGGAGGGAGGCAGTGGTTCAGTTTGATGTGTACAAAATAAAAAAGCAGCAGCATGTATTGCAAGGGATAGGTGGTTGTTGTTTTTTGTGTGTTTTTCTAGAAGATTTCGAACCGAGTTGATGTTGCTGTGAACTTTAAAAGGAGAGAGGCAGTGGGTTCAGGTTGATTGTGTACAAAATAAAAAAGCAGCATGCATTGCAAGGGACAGGTGGTTGTTGTTTTTTGTGTGTTTTTCTAGAAGATATCGAACCGAGTTGTCATAATTTGTTAGGATGGCGTTTGCACAGTACGTGTGCACCAGTGACCGGCTTGAGGTGGATATTTTGTGACTTGCGGTGGAACAAATCTAGTTTAGTAAAAACTCTTCGATTTTTTTTTTCCAGAGGTAGGTATTTTTACCCTGATTCCGGGAAACTATTTTTTTCTTGAGAATCACACTTACTTCTTGCCTATCCCAAAAATTATCATAACAAAATATTGCCAAGAATACCAGCACATTTTCAATTAAGAATTCATCGAGTTCTTCAAGTTGAAGAAACATCCACGCAGTCACTTGTATGTGAGTTTGTTTCTATCTTGTTTAAAAATTCCACTGCGCTGCCTCCGCTGTTTTGTATTTATTATTGTTGAAGATTCAATTAGTTCATTGATTAAGTCTGTACCATGATGTTGTACCAATAGCTATAAGTTTTGCAGATTTCGTTTAATATTGTGTGGCATCTTGTTTTTTCAAATACATATTTTTATATCGTAATACAAATTTTTATATCATATTGTTAATTGTTTTGTATCTTTGTATTTTTTTTCTCTGAAGATATTGTCGAATACAGTCGAAATATCGTAAAATAAAAATCAAATTATAAAAATAAAACACTGATGTTTTCAATGGCCTTAAGCCAAAATAAAGTTATTAAGATTATTATTATTATTTTGAATGTTGCTTCACAATTTGCATAAATTACCTTATATTGAATGACAGCATGTTTATCGTACGTGGACCACCCCGAACGTGTATTTTGTCTCAGCGTTGTATGGTGAGAGTTCTGCAAATTGTGTGACATAAACTTGCATTGTTGCGCCAGTTGACCACGAGGCATGTTCAATGTGAAACAGCATCTATACCACTGCAGGGTGTGGGGACATTACTTTGCATTGCCGAATTGAGATTGATTGTACCAAAACAATCGTACGATGTGTGTGCAGATCATATAGTATTTTTTTACCAGACAACATCTGCGAGCCTATTCAGACGAGATGAGGACGCTGCGGACTGTTGTGAGCTAAAATGGCCTGTAGCTGAAATGTCTCGGTTTCTTCGAGGGGAAAATCTGGTAGTTTCAGCAACATCTATATTGTTTTGGCACAGGCAGTATCTCTGTAACAGCTTTGTTAAGACATCTAGTGTAATGAAGAGGCGTTTGGCTGCAAAATACAAATAATACTTTATATGATGTCTGAGAGAATAAAGGTGCCTAATTTCCAAATCCGTACCAATTATGTCCCAAATCCGTACTTTTCTTATGTTTGGAAATGTTCTATCATTTTCAAATAATTTTAAAAGTAATTCTATTTTCTATGGTAGAATTAAGAAGGTAAAATCATGCAATCAATTCGTTTACATTTTTTTTAAATTATTTATTGGACAACATTTTATTGTCAAAATTTCATATTCATAAATCCATTTTATTTTCACAAATCAGAGATGGGAACCCGTTTTCTAGGCAGTGAAATTTGACTAATTAAATTACAGAAAATTCGGAGACTGGAAATGCTTATTTGAAATGATTTATGATATGTTCTCATTGCAATTTCAATCATTTTGTTCGCTCTCAGAATTAGGTACACGCATTAACCCGTTCGTACGGCATAGTAACATCATTCTTTTTTCAATTTTTTTGTTTGTTGACTTTTGTAAGAATTTGTACGAAAGTACATGAAATAAGCATTAATAATAAAAAAAAGAAATTATTTTTTTCTCCAAAGATGTTTTGAATTTTTTGTACAAATATTGACATTTTATATGTATTTTGTATTTTTCTGTTTTTTAAATTCAGTGGTCACTTGTCAAAAAAATTTTGTCGTTACAAACAATTTGAACATATTTCCTCTTTTGTTTCAGTTTTCTGTCGAAATTCCAATTGTGGACAAAAGCGTACCTCGGATGAGGGAGGAAACAAAATTTACTTTTCGTTTGAATGCACATACGACATTTAACATTATATTTTTCATACATATATATATTATATTTATTTTATTAATTCCACAATCGCCCATAAACTTTTACTATACAAAGGATTGTATCCTTATTAAACAAATAAAGAGAACGAAACACGGATTTATATTGTTATTGTGCTACTGGGCTACGTCGTTATTGTTTTATGGATACCCCTAGGTTGAATTTATCATTCCTTTGCCCTCCCATGTGCTCCTTAGGAACACTTATATAGGCCTCGAGTAAGAACGACAAAAAAAATGACTGAGCTTTAGCTTACCTTATTTAAAATTGTCTGAAATACGTGTTTGCCTTGGAAGATATTCGACTACTTATTACAGGAACAGTTTCATAACCGAGGGTTGCAACGAGTATTAAAAAAATCAATCACAAATGTGATTACTTTCTTTCAATCGAGTTCGCTCAGCATCATTGTTTACCCAATCATCAATCAAGTTGGGGCAGTTATTTTGACTTTTAAAATAAATGTTGCACACACTGTGTAGGTGAACGAAAGGTCGAAGTTTTGTGTGAAAAATCTTGACCAATATTGTAAACAATAAATATTTAAACACTTTTGTTTATAAATACCACTGATGTATTTCTTTATTAAAAATAATGATTTTTCTTTCTAGAGAAAAGTCACTGAAGTCTTATGTATATAAAACCCAAATAAATTTCAAATTGTCTTATTATAAATATAATTTGTACTAATTTCTTAATGGGGACGGTTTTAGTAATAATATGCTTGTAATTTTACTAAATTATGATTTCGCTCAGATTCGATTCATATGTGTTCTATTAAATCAATCACACACTTAACTAGGATGAATCAAACCAAAACACTCATACTAGATGATCGCCCCGTTATGAACAATTCAACAGCTCTTCGGTCAATTTATATTTGCTCACACCGACTGACCCGACTGATTGAATTTGATGTATTTCCTCTAAGTGTCATCAAACCTACTCAAAAATACTCATTGCAGTCCTTTGTTTCATAACGTAGTGTGAGTATATTATAGATAAATTATTTCCTATATAAATATATAAATGAATGTTTTAAAGTCTCGTGTCAGTTTCGTTTTGAAAACATTATATTCTGCAATTTAGAGCAATATGAAGCTAAGCCAATGGGGGAATACTCCAGAATTAAGTAATCAACACGGTAAATACGAAGGAAAGTAATTCATATTAGCGTATCCATCCTGCATTTTTCTGTTATTTAACTTGTCAAATTTTACTTCACTGAAATTAGGTATCCCATCTCTAATTTGTGTATATACGATGGATTCATTAATATACATTTTGACAATGAGATGTTGTCAAAGGAATAATTTTAAAAAAGTTCTAAACATATAATTGCATGTCTTTACCTTCTTTTTTCTACCATGGCAATCAACGAATCTCTAACAATTAACAAAACACACATTTCAAATCTTATTACGAAATATGCAGAATATGGCATCTTATAAATTTGTGGTCATAAACAGAAGATAAATTTTAAATTGAAAACATGAACATGATATCTATATCTATAAAACAGGAAAATGTTTGTATGTTTGTAATTTATGGAATCGAAAACAGCTGAACAGATTTTCCTGAAATGTCCAGGTATGCTACAACATCGCCTGAAAGTAACATAGGCTATATACATTTTTCTACCCTCCACCATACTTTGTCGTTCCGTTTTGTAACTCCTTGAAATACTCATGTCAGACCCAACAAAGAATTTATATTCTTGATCAGAGTAATATTCTAAATCGATTTAGCGATGTCTGTCTGTTGTAATCCTGCTATCTTTCAACGAATTGAGATAGAGGGCTAAATTTTGTACACATGTTTATTTTGCCAGTAGGCAGGTTAAGTTCGTAAATGGGTATATATGTCCACGTTTTCATATAGCCCCCATATGACAGAACCTCCCGATATTCGGTATTTGCTGATTTTAGCGAAATTACTCACCGGAATTGTTTCGAAGTTGGTATTGAAGTTCGCAATGGATACTACATTACTCGACCGGAATTGTTTTCAAATTTGGTATTTGAAGTTCGTAATGGATACTACGGCCTATGACAGAAAATTATCTGTGCAGGCCCCAGGACTTCGTATAGCTCGATATAACGGTACCTCCATAATATACGGTATTTTTGATGAGTTTAGCACATTATTCACGATTATTTCAAGTTTTGAATTTGAAATGCTAGTGGCTCATGAAACATTGCCTATGTAGGTTCACGTCTTGTAGAACCCAATATAGGTATATTCGGTATTTTTTAAGATTTAACGATATTCGTTCAAATGGTGGAGGGTATTCAAAGTTCGGCCCGGCCATCCTACGGCTTTTTAGCTTGTTGAAATCCACTTGGAACTGGAGAAATAGCAATCAGAAACGGAGGTAACTCCTAAAAATTGTTCGAATTTGGAACAAAAATATTTTGTCAAATTATATTGAAATCGGTTCAGATTTGGATATAGTTCCCATATATTTTCGGCCCGATTTCGTTTATTTGATGCTCAAACACGATGTTATGTTAGATTTCAATGAAATTAGGAATGTGTAACGGGAATTTGATTCGAAATAAATTGATCAAATTATATTGAAATCGGTTCAGATTTGGATATAGCTTCTATATATTTTTGACCGATCACATATATTAGATGCACACACCATAAAGATATCCAATTCCAATGAAATTCGGCATAGAGAGTCAAAATTGATACCAAAAAAATTTGCCAAATTATATTGAATCGGTTGAGGTTTGGGTATAGCTCCCATACATATATTTCGGCCACTTTAATGTATGTTATGCACCATACCGATATGTATGTCCGATTCCAATGAAATTCAGTATGTGTGGCGAATTTTGTTAAAAAATAAATTTGACAAATTAATTAGAAATCTGTTAAGATTTGGATATATACATATACATACTCTCGGCCGATTTCACACATTTGATGCACCCAAACACGGTATATACCTCCAATTTCAATGAAATATGGATGGTTTGGCGGAATTGGTGTAAAAGTAATTTTTACAATTGTATTGAACTTGGTCCAGTAGGGATATGATTTTATTAAGAAGCATGACCCACAAAGCCTTTGCAATGGTATAAGGCTAACAGTAAAAAAGGACACAACAATTTTATTGAGGAACGGATTATTACGGGGAAGTATGTTGCTTCTTCGAATTCTCTAATTGCAACAGAAATGCCACTTAACTTCAAAAGATTGCAGTTTCCAGCACGCTTGACATTTGCTATAAAATTAATCAATCCCAAGGACAACCCGTCGTTATGAGGACTAAATTGGCATGTTCCTTCTTTTTCTATGGTCAGCTTTCCTTGCATATTCACGCATATTCACGCGTTGGTAGGTATTTGTTTGTGTACGCATAAATGTATTAAATAATTACGTTTTTATATTTTTGACTTTATCTTTTTTAACAGAAAAATATCGTATATAAAATTTTCAATGCATATAAAATCATAAGGGTCGCGAAGCGCCCGGGTTAGCTAGTAGTATAAAAAACTCAATTCTGGGACGAACGAAACTTTTTTCATTGTTGTTTCACAGTATAGTACGAGGGCGGTTCGGAAATTCTTAGCTATGAATGAAAGAAAATAGTTTTCAAAAATATTTCATTTTCAATATAATCTTTAAAAACTTCTATACAATTAATCCAACGTTTCTAGCAATTCTATCCTTGATTAAAATAGTTTTCTCAGTTCTTCATAGTGGTTTGTATAGCTGACAACATTCGCAGTATATAAAATCTAATCTAAATGGTGTAAACTGATCAAGATTAAAACATCTTTAAATTTCGTTCTCTCAGCAGAGTGACAATTTCGTCATTCAAAATAACTGTTCCTTCTGATTGTTTAACATTATGCTAGTAGTTCATTTGGCCCGGAAGATACCTTGTAAAAGAATTTCTATTTAGAGCGCTCTAATTCCATTAGGCCTGTGAATACCTTAACAGCGTCAAAAAAACTAATTGATGGTTGTGGGATCCTTACCAAATGTTGGAGGATTAAATAAAACTGAGAAACGTATTCCTTAAAGTACTTTGTGAATTTAAAATATTGCTTTTATTGAAACATGGCTAAAATCTGATGTTCTTGACACTGAGTTTTCTCTGACAATTATGAAGTTTACAGCAAGGATCGAGTAATGAAAAAAGGAGGCGGAGTTTTGATAGCAGTCCCTAAACTCAATTCCTTCAGAAATGATTGATGTCTCTTGCTGATCCATTAGTGAATTTGTCTGCGCTGAACTAAATATCACAGGTAACACTGTATTCCTAACTTGTTCTAATGCTCCTAATTCGGACATGAAATTTAATAAGCCATGACAATCTAATTGTAAAGTGTCTTCTTTCTTACGGATAATTCTTCGTTAATATGTATGGGTGACTTTAACCTTCTTGTGTACCTGGATCTCAGGTGAGAATATTTTAGATTAGTTACCTCGTCATACCCAATTGTTTAGATGCTTTTGGGATTTATATTTGAATCCTGCTTGTACGAAGTGAATGACATTTTAAATATTAAAGACAGATAATGATTTAGTCTTCTCTTCTTCGTTAAACACTTCGATTCCATAATACTAATGCTTTAATTAAAAGGCGTAGCTTGGGAAAAACAAACTTATCGAACTTCGCACTCTTTTATCGAACAATATATGGCGCTTATTGACTCCAGTGTCTCAACATTCTATGATCAAGTTAATTCTGCTTTATCTTATTCGGTACTACTGTTAAGCAAATTATAGACCAGGGTCCGCGTGGTTTACGCCTGTACTGATACGTTTACCCAATTTAAAAAGTAGATTATTTAAAAAATTCAAGAAATCGAATACGGCATTGAACTATTCAAAATATTCTTAGCAAGGCATAAATACAACTCTGGAGAT
>NW_026712410.1:1427697-1557194 GCF_030504385.1 Musca domestica | reverse complement strand
TTTCTCCTCTGGGATATGTCCAACACCGGCTACGCGATCCATATTTTTCCTAAAAATTGTAATTTTTGTAAGTAGCCGGCCTTCGGCCGGGGCTTAAGATTTTCTCCTTTGGGGTTGTCCAACACTGGCTACTGCGATCCATAGTTTTTCTAAAAATTGTAATTTTTTGTAAGTAGGCGGCCTTCGGCCGGGTCTTAAAGATTTTCTCCTCTGGGGTAGTCCAACACCGGCTACGCGATCCATAGTTTTCTAAAAATTGTAATTTTTGTTAGTAGCCGGCCTTCGGCCGGGCTTAAGATTTCCTCCTCTGGTGTATGTCCAACACCGGCTACGCGATCCATAATATTCTAACAACACCGAATTAACACTCTGACACCATTTTGGAAAGGCAATAGTGTTAGCTATAATATAGTGTATAGATTTTAAGACCCATAATGGGTCCATTTTCGAGTTTTTATGGTTTTTTCAAAAAGTACTCATACAAAAAATGCAATTTTCCTAAATTTCTCCGAAAACCGGTTTCAGTACCCCCGTCATATGACTACTTGTTGGATAGGTATTTCATAAGCTTTCAAATATACCCATTTTATTGATATCGGTTACGTAGAACCGGATATAACCGGATGTTGTATCCGAACTTTTGGGTCGAATAACCGGGTAACCGGGTATTTCCCCCACAAAAAAATTATATTGCCGTAATCAGGTTACAAATACCTACCTGCGGTAAAAATTTGAGGTCAATCCAAGCATAGCCCCTAAACTCAACTTAAGCCGAAAACTTGAGGAGTCACATCTTCCTTGTAATAACCTCCTTATCACACAAATA
Source organism: Musca domestica (assembly GCF_030504385.1). NCBI lineage: Eukaryota > Metazoa > Arthropoda > Insecta > Diptera > Muscidae > Musca > Musca domestica. The sequence continues at coordinate 1,556,368 of NW_026712410.1, read as the reverse complement.
ATAAATGCAAAAAAAGTAAAAAAGTGTAAAGTTCGGTCGGCGCTAACATACTCCATACATGTATAGAAAATGAATATTTGTTCAACATTTCTAATTTGTAAGGTAAAAATTAAAATACTTGAAGCGACAGTTTTTGATTGATTGTAGCCTACGATTGAAATAACTCATACAATATCTATAGTTCTTTTTTTTTGAGTTTGTTGTTGGCTCTGTTAGATGGAAATGTGATTAATTGGCCAAGGTGGCTTTGTTTAATATTTCAGATTTTATTTAAAACTAGCTAACATGGACCGCGTTGCTGGCCCATAGTATTAGCGTGTAATGCATATTTTTAATAATCTAATATAAGTTGTAAATGCTTAGCTTTTCCTCTTTAAAAAGCGTAAACTTTGATAAACAATGTTGGCTTGCAACTATCGCCAATCTACAAATTTGACGGTGTTCATGCTTATTGCTGTTTTCCTTGTTTTGTGGCTTATTGTTGTATTCGTTTCAACTTATTTATTTAGAGTGCACAATAGATATTTCTGTTGAATGAATGAAATGTTGCATATACACTTGCATATATGTTTTCAATTTTTTGGTGTTTTCGTTGTCAGAGTCGATAATAATTTCTAAATTTAATTGAACTATCATAAATAAGGTGTCATGGGTTTATGAAAGTTTTGGACCCCACACATTTTTGACGATTAAATTATGCCGTGAGCTTCTCCGTTCTCCATTTGAATTTACCGATAGAGGTCACAAAATTTAATATGCGTCTTTTAAACTTAGCACATCTTATTCTTAGGATTATTAATGTTACAAAAGGTTCTCATTTAGAAATAACCCTCATATTATATTATCTCCTAATATTCGTCGACTAAATGTGCTCTAATGTGGCATTTTATGATTTCAGTACACTTAAGTCTAGTCCTTTAATACTGATTTCCCGTATAACCTGCCGATTTGAGGTATTTTTAAGGTCTCAAAAGCATTTTCGAGGTTATAAATCATTTGTTAAAAAATGACGAAAAAGTCCACTTTATCATTTATTTCCTATTCTACAGTACCTCTTTATATTCATTATATTATCGTTTTTATATAAATTTCACACCTCAATTGTCAGTATTATAAAAGTCTTAGCAATATTTTCAAATCAAAAGGAATTTTGAATTCGTACTTTTAGAAGACCATGTTTTTGTTGATTAATCTATATCCGTCTGTGTAGGTTTCCGTTCGTTAAAATCCTAGGAAGTTAGAATATATACGTTCCCTTTAGGTATAATGATACCGCTAAACATTCATCTTTTTGTATGCTTTTGTTATAATTTCTACCGACTTAACTGTAATTTGACATTTAAAGTTTTCAGTATTGTAAAATCAATACCGGCAATAACTGTTTACTGTTTTAATTTACTATTGTTCCCCATTATGCATAGCCCCAATTTAAAAGTACGTTGAGATTTTATATATTTTGATGCTTTGAGAAGTATTTTTTAATCAAAATTGTATAGAATATATGCAAAATTGCTCGATTTTTTTTTTCAATAAGAATTTTCAATGAAACAATTCTATACAAAATTCCTTAGAGGTTTTTCTTAAAATTGTCATTCATGAAACGTTTCCACTATAATTACAAATAACCAAAAGAAAATTTAAAATAATATTAAATATTAGAATTTTAGGTAAATCGAAAAATTGGGCATAAAAGTAGGGGTGGCCACTTTTTCTTTGCATAAAAACCAAACACGGGGTAGGACGAACATTAAAAAAAAAATATCCAATCCGTACAGCCGTTCTTAGCTGATTCGATTTCCAACGAGCAACAATTGATTTTTAGTCGGTGTCAGTTCCTCTGCTCTAAATAAATACATAGGGTTGGATGGAAAGTCAACAGTATGTCGTGTAATGATTTTCAAACCCATATCTTCATTATTCTGGCAAATATAAGGATTTTAGATAAATCGAAATAATGGGCGTAAAAGTAGGCGTGGTCAATATTATTCTTTAAAACCCTAAATCGGGTATGACGAACGTTTGTTCAAAAAAAAAAAAAAAAAAATGAAAAATCTGTCCAGCCGTTCTCAACTGATTCCATTACCAACGAACAACAATTGATTTTTAAAAAGTTTTATTTAGCTTACCCCGTTTGTTTTATTATTTATTCTTGGGTCAAATTTAGTAATTCAAGTAATTCAATAATTCAAAAATAAAAATATGAATTTAACAGAATGCGAAATAAAAACTAAAAACTAGAAAGGTTAAAAGGTTTTATGTTAAACATACATTGCAATGTTTAAGATAAATGTACCAAAAACCAAAAAATAATAAAAAATAGATACAGTCGTGGGAATTATAAACATATGCATGGACTTGACTAAAATAAAACCGAGGGGCACTTCAATTGAATATGCATATTGTAGAGAATTGACGTGCCCCTCGGTTTATTTTAGTCAAGTCTATGCATTCGTTTATAATTCCTGTATCTATTATTTATTTTTATTTATTATTTTTTTTTTGGTATTTAGTACATTATCTTAAACATTGCAATGTATTTTTAACATAAAACCTTTTAACTTAAAAAGTTTTTTACCTATTTTTTTAATATTTGCAACTCTTGATCTCTTTATTGTTAGGCGTAATGCATCTACTATATGCATTTGATAATTTTTGTAAAGTCTATTGTTGACATTGGTGCAAGGTGCGACCATATTCTTCTCTTTGGATATTTATGCTTACGGTGAAACCTTCTATGAATAGACCCACATATTACAATGTATTCCATGCTTCCCCGTCACTCATTGACTACGCTTTAATAATATATAATTTAGCTTAAAATGCAGTTGGTAATTTCCCTGCGTTAAACTCGTCACCATGCATTACTGTTAAAACAAAATTATGTGCCGTGCCGCTTCGAAACTGCGATTGTAACTTTTAAAGACTACAATGACATTAACATGAATTTTCTAATTAATAATTTGTAGTTACAACTATGAAGCACAACTATCTTATTTTACCTAAATTGTTTATAAACCATTCTGTATAATGTTAAGTTCTGTAGTTGGTTTATTCCTGAAGTGAAAACTAAAATTTATACTAGATATCTTGCTTATGGAACTATTCTTTACTATGGTTGTTATTCTTGTTCGTCTTCTTTTAGTACACCTTGTTATGAATGCAATAGTAAACCTCAGTTTAAGAAAATTGACATCATTCGGATATCTGTAGCTTGTTTATCCTTTCATATGAAGCATTTTAATGGAAGAATACATTGTTCTGCTGCTGCAGAAATGGAAGGAATTAATCGAACTTCACTGATTTTAGACTCATTTCTGTCCTTAGCTTATCACAAACATTTGAGCTTGTACTTAACAAGCAAATATATTCACATTTAAATTCTTCTTCACTTCAAAGCTTTTGTCCGTCTGGTTTCCAAAGGCATCATGGAACTACTTTCTTGGTGCTAAATCTTACTGATTATATTATACTTAGTAAAGCTTTCATTGATCCAGTAATAAAATCTACTTCTCAAAGAAATTTACAATCGATTAAGTTCCTCATACTCGTTGTCTAGGTCATTTCTGACTGATCGTTCTCAGTTTTTGGTTTCTAGTGGCCATAGTTCTGATTCCAGATAAAGATTATAAAGATTGCTGTTGTTGAGGTTGTAGTGGATCGTTAGTGGTATATCCATTGGCAGGTTCCTTGAATATCACCTGTTTTAATGTAATTACAGGTTTATGAAGAATGTTTAGTCCCCCTTGTATAATTTTACATAGTTCACCTTTATGTATAAAAAGAGATGTTTTGAACATTGCGGATAACAGTTTATTTATTATACTCTCCACCAAGAAGAGGGGGGGGGAGGTATATTAAATTTGTCATTCCGTTTGTAACACCTCTAAATATTCGCCATAGACCCATAAAGTATATATATTCATGATCAGCATTAAATTCTAAGTTGACTTAACGATGTCTGTCAATTAAAATCACGATATAGCTCACATTATTTGACATTGATCTTTGAAATTTGGGAGAAACGTTCTTCTATAGCGCCTATATACGGTAACTGCCGATAGTCATCCTGTGGCACAAAATTTTCGATATAGGTTCGCGTTTTGTTATGGCCGCCATATAACGGTATCTCCAGATATTCAATATTTTTGCGGTTTAGGCCACATTTTTTATCGTATATTTGTTTAAAATTCGGTATTTGTGGTTCATAATGGGCCCAACAACCAGAAAAAACTCCAAAACTTTGTCCATATTCCCTTAAATATTTATCTTGGCAGCCTAATATTTAAAACAGTTGTTTATACTTTATAAGCATAAGAAATGCCATATATACCAGTAAATCCAGGGTTAAATTAAAAAACTGCAAAAAAGTCAAACGCCGTAATTTTTAAATTTTTTTTTTATTTATTTTTTATTTTTTTTTATTTTTTTTTTTTATTTTTTTGAATGAAAGCAAAAAAAAATCGGAAATAGCATCAAATTTTGAGAATAAGTTTGTTTGAATTGGTCACCTTTGGCACGAATTACGGCCAATGAAACCACACACGCTCACACGCTGCCCGAACATTGCTCTGCGTTATTTTGGCCCATTTCGGACGAAGCGTTTGCTTGAGGTGATCGACATTTTGGTATTTTTTAGTGCCAACCTTGCTTTCCAAAATACTTCAGACACAAAAGTCCAACGGATTAGTTTCCGGAGATTTTGGTGGCCATTGTGCGCAAGAAATGAAGCGAGAAACCTCATTTTGTAACCATTCTTGGGTTGCGCGTTCTGAGTGCGATGGTGTTGAGTCCTGTTGGAATGTCCAAATATTTGCGTTCGCAAGGCTTTAATACACCCTTCAGATATTTTCGCGATAATATTCGGCATTGATTCTGATGCCACGGTCGATTTATTCGAGCGGAGAGCAACCATCGACTGTTTGGCGGCCCACACCATCACCACGGCCGGCGCTTGAGTTCTGGTGGCCTACGGAAGGTGCACATTTTCAGCTCTTTGACAAGTAAACACGATCATTTTGATTGTTTACAAACTGCTGGACAGCGAATGTTTTCTCGTCGGAGAAAACCAAATTCGGCAGTTCACCACTTTCGGCCAAGCGAACTCTTTAGCTCTTTCGAGTTTATTTTCTTTTGTTGCGTTGCAAGTTCTTGCACTTTTTGAAATTTCAATGACTTTACCCCGAGCTCATTCTCAATATTTGCCGAATGGAATATTGCGATATGTTCAGCTCTCGAGCTATTTCGGCCACTGCGACACGGGCTTTGATCAAGTCGCTTCTTTACTTTTCGAACCATTTCTGCTGATGTTGCTATTTTCTTCCGTCCACTTCCTTGACGTCGGGCTACGCTACCAGTATCACGGTAACGAGCGATGGTATGAGATACAAAAGATTTATTAACATTTAAATGCTGGAGTACTATAACGATAGCCACTTGTGGTTTTCCAGCCAAATATAAAGAAATCACACTATCACCCTTGGATTCAACCACGAATAACCCAATCCCAATCCCACGGCAGCGGGTTCTACGATACCGGATTGACCCGAAACAACAAGATTCCAGTTTCGGCCAGCGGCTGCCAACCCAGTATGTACATGTTTGTGTTTGTTTATTTTTCTGCATTGGGAGCAGCATATCCCGGAATGCTTGCTCCGGATTTTATTGGTCCGTGCCGGGATTGAGGAAAACCCCGGACCTTGGTTCTGCTCGGTTTGTCAGAACGTCATCCACCACAGATCTGTCTCGGTGCGATGTAATGGATGCAGAGAGTGGGTGCACTTCAAGAACTGTTCCGGATTAAGGCGTTTGCGAGACTACAGCGAAAGGGACTATGTTGCGACTTGCTGCAGTAACGCAGTCCCCAGCGAGTCCTCTTCTTCGTCGTCCTCGTCAGAGACGTCGTCGGAGTATGGCACTCCACCGCAGTCTCCAGAACAGCAACCAACACCGCAGCACCTAACGCCACATGTTGCTGTTCCAACTCCGGATTGTGCATCATTCTTGCAATTCAATTGCAACGGACTTCGAGGCAAAATAGATGAGATAGTGGAATTTATGAGTCGGAGGAATATTAAGATCGCAGCGGTGCAGGAAACCAAGCTGAATGAAAATTGCAGCCTACAACGTTGTTATGGTTACAACGTACTAAGGAAGGATCGCACCAGAAGTGGAGGTGGGGGATTAGCGTTCCTGTTACACCATTCTGTTCAGTACAGACCTATCTCGCTTGAGCTAGTCTCTAGTGACCCATACATGGAATGTATGGGGGTAGCAGTCAAGTGTGGAACTGCCGAGGTAGAGGTGCTTAATGTGTATATCCCGCCGATTAATAGCTGTGAACCACGTTATTTGCCTGATATTAGCCCATTATTGGTAGGCAATAACCGCCTGGTACTAGGGGATTTTAATGCCCACCATGAGTTGTGGCATTCCGTCCTAGGTAATGACCAGAGGGGATCAGCGCTGGCAGAGCAGATTGACTGCTCCACATTCTGCACGGTTAACGAGGATGCCCCCACCCGAATAAGAGGAGAGTGTCACAGTTCGCCAGATTTAACCATAGTGTCACCTGGTCTGATAAATGACGTGACTTGGCAACCCGTCATTTCTCTTGGCTCAGACCATCTCCCGATAATCGTCTCCATAAGCAGGTCGCCCGATTTCATAACCTCTGAACGCCGCACTTTCCTTAACCATGGGAAAGCTCACTGGCCAGAGTTCAGAGAATTCACCAACCGCCGCTTCAGAGAACTGCCCAACCCTTCTGATGTTCGGGTAGCAGAAAGGATTTTCCGAAACATCATCAGAGCTGCAGCCGCTCGCTATATACCTGCTGGTCGAATACCCGAGATAAGACCAAACTTCCCAGCAGAGGCAGCGGGATTAGCAAACGAGCGTGATGATCTCCGTCGTACCAACCCTACTGATCCTAGAATCAGTGATTTGACAGTGGAAGTCAACCGGTTGGTACAGGAGCATAAGAGGAAAAAGTGGCTAGACCATCTGAAGTGCTGCAACATTGGAACCGATATGAGTAAGCTGTGGGTAACGGTTAAGTCGCTCTCGAACCCTGGAAAAAAGGATGATAGGACCTCAGTCACTTTTAACGACGTAACGGTGACTGATCCGAAGAGGTGCGCGGAATATTTTAACCGACAATTTGTCGAGCACCCCGAGAGTGATAGGGCGAAGCGAAGAGTACTACGTCGTATCAGATCTCTTCCCGCCGAGGAGGAACCACCACAGTTTACGATGGGTGATGTTGCAAATGTCATCCGTAACGCTAAGTCATCCAAAGCGTTGGGCCCGGACGGAATCTCAATGGTAATGTTGAAGCAGCTGGATACGCCGGGAGTCGAGTACTTAACAAAAGTTCTCAATTTGTCGCTAGCCACCCACATAGTGCCCGAAACCTGGAAAATGGGCCGGGTGGTCCCGCTACTGAAGCCAGGCAAGGATGCCAGTAAAGGCGAATCGTACAGGCCGATTTCGCTTTTGTCGCCAGTAGCAAAGACTCTTGAGGCTTTACTCCTCCCCAGCATTAGAGGAAGCTATGCAGTTGCCAACCACCAGCATGGATTCCGTCCACAACATAGTACCACAACAGCATTACACGCCATTTCCACACATATTAGTAGAGGACTAAACCAGAACAGGCCGTGTGACAGAACAGTGTTGGTAGCCCTTGACCTATCAAAGGCATTTGATACGGTCAATCATGCCACACTGTTTGAGGACGTACAGAGAACTACCCTCCGGCCAAGTTTGAAACGTTGGATAATCAACTATATGTGTGGACGCCAGTCGTACGTGGAATTCCGGAACAAGAAGTCCAAAGCCCGTAGAGTGAAACAGGGAGTTCCCCAAGGTGGGGTGATATCTCCGGAACTGTTTAACCTCTACCTTTCCGGAATTCCTCGCCCTCCAGACGGCATTGAGATCGTAACGTATGCGGATGATTGTACGATCATGGCGTCAGGTCCAGTGGTCGATGACATATGCGAAAGGTTGAACCCCTATCTCGCGGAGCTTGCCGCATACTTCCACGCGAGGAATATGAAAATATCCGCCACGAAATCAACGGCCACACTCTTTACCACATGGTCTGCGGAGATGAGAACACAGCTGAATGTTCAGGTCGAGGGGAATTTAATACCGACCACGAACTACCCCAAGATTCTTGGGGTAACGTTCGACAGCATGTTCAAGTCGTCCGCGCAAGCCACAGCTATCTGCGACAAGATGAAAAGTAGGAACAAGGTCCTCAAGGCGCTAGCCGGCAGCTCTTGGGGTGCGGACAAAGAAACCTTGTTGACCTCTTATAACGCGATAGGTCGGTCTGTGGTCAACTATGCGGCTCCAGTGTGGTCTGCGAATACTAGTGCTACGCAGTGGAAGAATATCCAGACCTGCCAGAACGCTGCCCTGAGAACTGCGACAGGGTGCCTCCTCATGACACCAGTGGACCATCTACATGAGGAGGCGAAAGTCCTTCCCTTACGTCAGCATAATCATATGCTTTCGTTGCAGTACCTGCTTGGGTGTTACCGTGAGAGCCATCCCAACCATCACATGGTGGATAACTCTCCCCCACCCAGGCGTGTCAGGAAGGACATACATGATCTAGAGAGGGAGGTCCAGCGCTACAAGAGAGAGCCTCTAGATCAAGAAGCCTATCAGGCAGGTCTGAGTGGCATTCACACCGATGCAGTCGCGGATGCTATTAGCAGTTATAAAGTGAATGCCGTCCTCGGAGTCCACCCCCCATCCATTGCAGCCGAAGAACGTCAGCTGCCTAGACAAACCAGGGTAGTTTTGGCGCAATTACGTTCAGGATGGTGTAGTCGCCTCAATTCGTATTGGGCACGAATTGATGAAGATGTGCGTGACGCCTGCCCGGCGTGTGATACAGGCCCGCACAATACGCTACACCTTTTTAATTGCTCAGCCAAACCTACCCAACTCACTCCAGAGGATCTCTGGCTACAGCCCGTTAAAGTAGCCGAATTTCTAAACCTGGAGCTGGAACCAGATTAGCAGAACACAAACACACACATGTACTACTGCTACTGCTACAACAACAACAACCACGAATAACTTTTTTTCTGGACAATTCTCATCAAAATGATTTTTGATTGGCTTAGAAATGACAGCAGTCTGAAGTTGGTTGCAGTTTTTTCATCGCACCCTGTATATTTAGCTTTTACCGTGGGACTCTATTCGAAAGTTCGAATTGGTAGAAAGTTACATTAGATCCGAATTGAAACTCTTACTATGTAACAGTTTCAGCTCGAGTAAAAGTACTTTTGAGTGAATTATTCAATGTTATATGCATTAACTTTGAAAAATGCCAAAAATATCAAAACATAAACAACAAAGTAAATAAGAAGTATTTAAGTTTCAACGCCTCAAAAAGTTTTTTTGTTTAAGTGATAAAATAAAAATGGATTCACTTGCTCTTTGGCCACAATCCTTCATTTACTGTAAATTGTTTACGCTTTCTTAACGTGCGGTGATTGAATAAAATTTACTTAAAGTGTGTTTTGTGATCTGGCCAAACCAACACATTTAGATATATACTATGTATTATTTATTTTTTCCAACCAACCACCTCACTCATTGGTAGACCAGCTGCATTTAGGCCTTTTTACCAATTGTGTTCATATATTATTGGTGGCTTGTTTAGCGTTCGTGGCTTTTATATAGCTTTTATCCGTTCTCTTTTACTACTTTTTACTAGAAGCTTCTCAGCTTCTTCATGATTGGCTATGTTGATCTTAACGAATTGTTATCTAATGTCGACGTTTACGTTAAAAAGTTATGCAAAGGTTCATTGAAAATGAATGGCATCCCGAAGGCAAGGAATTCGAGCGTGGAATCCAGAAACTTTTTGGATCTTTTGCCTGCCACTCTTGTAAAGAAAAGGGTGCAAGCGCCAAAAGAGGTACCAACCCATATCACATGCACCGATAAAAAGGTGCGGGAAACGAAATAAACAAGTGCGGTGGCTGGCATAAAAATATAATGTCACATTTTGAATGTTTTGGGCTGCTTTTTCTTCGCACGCGTATAATGTGATAATATCGAATACATTTTTTTTTATACTTAATATTCTGCTTTTCGTTTCCGTTACAACATCCAGATTTAGGAAATCAGGTACTCCAATAGGCTGCACCAAATATCCTTCAATCTGTATTGTGTGGATCTGTATCACACGGAGGGTAGACACTCCTCAATCGGGAAACTTTAATCTGAAAAGAATCATTTCTTCAAAGCCCCCAATATTAAAATTTTGCAATAAAGAATTTGTTACAAACGTTTATATTCCTGAATGTTTATTAGAATTTTTTGCTATAAACTATTCATATCCCTACAAGTTTACACAAACTGATCAAATTTGTATGTAATTCTTACATTGCAAAGATATCCAATAGTTGACGTTGCTTAAAATCAATAAAAAGTTCGGTACCGGATGATATGCTTAACATAACACTCAAGTTTTGCTCAACACATTAGCATTCGGTCACGATTCCACTTTCTGGAAAAAGTCTTATATAGCAGCTTTACACATTTCCGATAGTCTTACAAATGTCTTGGAATAGCGAAATTAAGTTTCATTCCAAAAATGTTTGCAAAAAGTATTATTGCGCAAATTCAATTCTCTTTGATTATATTAGAATATGGTTCTGTTGTTCTGTTCAATATGCAATATACTCAGATAAAATAATGCTTTGAAAGACCTTCTTATACTAGCAGATTAAAAAAATTAGATTACCTACCCGAAAAGCAGACGTACTATATTGAACTCAATGATGGTACTAAAAATAATAAATGATAATATACCTCCTTTTTTTGTTTTTTTTTTTTCGAACGTTATCACATTATCACCCCTGCCGACCGAGGGGGCGACCTCCCTTTCGAAGGGATCGCGTACACATCATGATCCGCATCATAATGGGAATTTAGTAGGAAATTGAAAACCAGCTACAGAATCTAATTCATCAGCTAGTTTGTCAAATAATAAAACATGTATTTTAATTGTTTAAGAATAAAATTATTCTAGATTAATAACTTCTAAACTCATACCAAAATCTACATTACAGTACACAGAATTAAAGTCAACACACATTTTACTAAGAGGTTCGCCCATTGAATAATTCGTGCGGTGAAAATCAGTATATAATAATTGGTAGTATCTACTAGATCTAAACGGAACATTAATTCTAATAGATGAGATTAGGAAATCTGAAGGTATATTACCATTTAATATTTTTAGTACAAACATGGAGTTCAACATAATACGGCTGCTTTTAAGTGTATGCAATCTAATTAAATTTAGCCTGCTAGCATAAGAAGGCAAAACAAAATCATTATTCCAATGTAAACCTCGTAAGGCAAATAGCAGAAATTGTTTTTGCACGGATTCTATTTTATCTGAGTATATTGCATATTGAGGATTCCATACAACAGAACCGATCTGGAGAAGCACATATGCTTACATTTGCTTAAATTTAACTCCATACAATTTAACCTGCACCATTGAAAAAGGCTATCTAAATCGTTTTGAAGTAAACTAGCTTGTTTATCACAATTATGGGAAATGAATAATTTAACATCATCTGCGTACATTAACAATTTCGAGTAATTTATGGAAGTAGGTAAATCGTTGATAAATAAAAGAAAGAGGACCGGTCCAAGGTGACTTCCTTGCGGAACACCCGATGGAACGTTAATCGTTTTGGATAGATACCCTTCAAACAAAACTAGTTGTGATCTATCTGTGATCTATTCATTTGATTAAGTTTGTGTTGAAACCCATATAATTTAATTTATATATTAGGAGTTCATGGTTAACCCTATCAAAAGCTTTACTAAAATCAGCATAAATTGTATCAGTTTGTTTACGCTGAACAAATCCTTTTATTACTGTTGACGTAAATTGTATAAGATATGTTGTAGTTGAAAGACCACTACGAAAACCCTGCTGATATGGACTCAATATAGATTGAATTTTCAGTGAAATTACTGCAGTAATTAATTTTTCGCACAATTTTGGAATGGAACTTAATTTTGCAATTCCTCTATAATTTGACACATTAGTAAGTCTGCCAGACTTATGTAAAGGTATTAAATAAGATTTTTTTCCAGATCCTTCATTTACTGTAAATTGTTTACGCTTTCTTAACGTGCGGTGATTGAATAAAATTTACTTAAAGTGTGTTTTGTGATCTGGCCAAACCAACACATTTAGATATATACTATGTATTATTTATTTTTTCCAACCAACCACCTCACTCATTGGTAGACCAGCTGCATTTAGGCCTTTTTACCAATTGTGTTCATATGTTATTGGTGGCTTGTTTAGCGTTCGTGGCTTTTATATAGCTTTTATCCGTTCTCTTTTACTACTTTTTACTAGAAGCTTCTCAGCTTCTTCATGATTGGCTATGTTGATCTTAACGAATTGTTATCTAATGTCGACGTTTACGTTAAAAAGTTATGCAAAGGTTCATTGAAAATGAATGGCATCCCGAAGGCAAGGAATTCGAGCGTGGAATCCAGAAACTTTTTGGATCTTTTGCCTGCCACTCTTGTAAAGAAAAGGGTGCAAGCGCCAAAAGAGGTACCAACCCATATCACATGCACCGATAAAAAGGTGCGGGAAACGAAATAAACAAGTGCGGTGGCTGGCATAAAAATATAATGTCACATTTTTGAATGTTTTGGGCTGCTTTTTCTTCGCACGCGTATAATGTGATAATATCGAATACATTTTTTTTTATACTTACTATTCTGCTTTTCGTTTCCGTTACAACATCCAGATTTAGGAAATCAGGTACTCCAATAGGCTGCACCAAATATCCTTCAATCTGTATTGTGTGGATCTGTATCACACGGAGGGTAGACACTCCTCAATCGGGAAACTTTAATCTGAAAAGAATCATTTCTTCAAAGCCCCCAATATTAAAATTTTGCAATAAAGAATTTGTTACAAACGTTTATATTCCTGAATGTTTATTAGAATTTTTTGCTATAAACTATTCATATCCCTACAAGTTTACACAAACTGATCAAATTTGTATGTAATTCTTACATTGCAAAGATATCCAATAGTTGACGTTGCTTAAAATCAATAAAAAGTTCGGTACCGGATGATATGCTTAACATAACACTCAAGTTTTGCTCAACACATTAGCATTCGGTCACGATTCCACTTTCTGGAAAAAGTCTTATATAGCAGCTTTACACATTTCCGATAGTCTTACAAATGTCTTGGAATAGCGAAATTAAGTTTCATTCCAAAAATGTTTGCAAAAAGTATTATTGCGCAAATTCAATTCTCTTTGATTATATTAGAATATGGTTCTGTTGTTCTGTTCAATATGCAATATACTCAGATAAAATAATGCTTTGAAAGACCTTCTTATACTAGCAGATTAAAAAAAATTAGATTACCTACCCGAAAAGCAGACGTACTATATTGAACTCAATGATGGTACTAAAAATAATAAATGATAATATACCTCCTTTTTTTGTTTTTTTTTTTTCGAACGTTATCACATTATCACCCCTGCCGACCGAGGGGGCGACCTCCCTTTCGAAGGGATCACCTCCATGATCCGCATCATAATGGGAATTTAGTAGGAAATTGAAAACCAGCTACAGAATCTAATTCATCAGCTAGTTTGTCAAATAATAAAACATGTATTTTAATTGTTTAAGAATAAAATTATTCTAGATTTAATAACTTCTAAACTCATACCAAAATCTACATTACAGTACACAGAATTAAAGTCAACACACATTTTACTAAGAGGTTCGCCCATTGAATAATTCGTGCGGTGAAAATCAGTATATAATAATTGGTAGTATCTACTAGATCTAAACGGAACATTAATTCTAATAGATGAGATTAGGAAATCTGAAGGTATATTACCATTTAATATTTTTAGTACAAACATGGAGTTCAACATAATACGGCTGCTTTTAAGTGTATGCAATCTAATTAAATTTAGCCTGCTAGCATAAGAAGGCAAAACAAAATCATTATTCCAATGTAAACCTCGTAAGGCAAATAGCAGAAATTGTTTTTGCACGGATTCTATTTTATCTGAGTATATTGCATATTGAGGATTCCATACAACAGAACCGATCTGGAGAAGCACATATGCTTACATTTGCTTAAATTTAACTCCATACAATTTAACCTGCACCATTGAAAAAGGCTATCTAAATCGTTTTGAAGTAAACTAGCTTGTTTATCACAATAATGGGAAATGAATAATTTAACATCATCTGCGTACATTAACAATTTCGAGTAATTTATGGAAGTAGGTAAATCGTTGATAAATAAAAGAAAGAGGACCGGTCCAAGGTGACTTCCTTGCGGAACACCCGATGGAACGTTAATCGTTTTGGATAGATACCCTTCAAACAAAACTAGTTGTGATCTATCTGTGATCTATTCATTTGATTAAGTTTGTGTTGAAACCCATATAATTTAATTTATATATTAGGAGTTCATGGTTAACCCTATCAAAAGCTTTACTAAAATCAGCATAAATTGTATCAGTTTGTTTACGCTGAACAAATCCTTTTATTACTGTTGACGTAAATTGTATAAGATATGTTGTAGTTGAAAGACCACTACGAAAACCCTGCTGATATGGACTCAATATAGATTGAATTTTCAGTGAAATTACTGCAGTAATTAATTTTTCGCACAATTTTGGAATGGAACTTAATTTTGCAATTCCTCTATAATTTGACACATTAGTAAGTCTGCCAGACTTATGTAAAGGTATTAAATAAGATTTTTTTCCAGATCCTTCATTTACTGTAAATTGTTTACGCTTTCTTAACGTGCGGTGATTGAATAAAATTTACTTAAAGTGTGTTTTGTGATCTGGCCAAACCAACACATTTAGATATATACTATGTATTATTTATTTTTTCCAACCAACCACCTCACTCATTGGTAGACCAGCTGCATTTAGGCCTTTTTACCAATTGTGTTCATATGTTATTGGTGGCTTGTTTAGCGTTCGTGGCTTTTATATAGCTTTTATCCGTTCTCTTTTACTACTTTTTACTAGAAGCTTCTCAGCTTCTTCATGATTGTCTATGTTGATCTTAACGAATTGTTATCTAATGTCGACGTTTACGTTAAAAAGTTATGCAAAGGTTCATTGAAAATGAATGGCATCCCGAAGGCAAGGAATTCGAGCGTGGAATCCAGAAACTTTTTGGATCTTTTGCCTGCCACTCTTGTAAAGAAAAGGGTGCAAGCGCCAAAAGAGGTACCAACCCATATCACATGCACCGATAAAAAGGTGCGGGAAACGAAATAAACAAGTGCGGTGGCTGGCATAAAAATATAATGTCACATTTTTGAATGTTTTGGGCTGCTTTTTCTTCGCACGCGTATAATAATTTATACTTAATATTCTGCTTTTCGTTTCCGTTACAACATCCAGATTTAGGAAATCAGGTACTCCAATAGGCTGCACCAAATATCCTTCAATCTGTATTGTGTGGATCTGTATCACACGGAGGATAGACACTCCTCAATCGGGAAACTTTAATCTGAAAAGAATCATTTCTTCAAAGCCCCCAATATTAAAATTTTGCAATAAAGAATTTGTTACAAACGTTTATATTCCTGAATGTTTATTAGAATTTTTTGCTATAAACTATTCATATCCCTACAAGTTTACACAAACTGATCAAATTTGTATGTAATTCTTACATTGCAAAGATATCCAATAGTTGACGTTGCTTAAAATCAATAAAAAGTTCGGTACCGGATGATATGCTTAACATAACACTCAAGTTTTGCTCAACACATTAGCATTCGGTCACGATTCCACTTTCTGGAAAAAGTCTTATATAGCAGCTTTACACATTTCCGATAGTTTTACAAATGTCTTGGAATAGCGAAATTAAGTTTCATTCCAAAAATGTTTGCAAAAAGTATTATTGCGCAAATTCAATTCTCTTTGATTATATTAGAATATGGTTCTGTTGTTCTGTTCAATATGCAATATACTCAGATAAAATAATGCTTTGAAAGACCTTCTTATACTAGCAGATTAAAAAAAATAGATTACCTACCCGAAAAGCAGACGTACTATATTGAACTCAATGATGGTACTAAAAATAATAAATGATAATATACCTCCTTTTTTTGTTTTTTTTTTCGAACGTTATCACATTATCACCCCTGCCGACCGAGGGGGCGACCTCCCTTTCGAAGGGATCGCGTACACACCATGATCCGCATCATAATGGGAATTTAGTAGGAAATTGAAAACCAGCTACAGAATCTAATTCATCAGCTAGTTTGTCAAATAATAAAACATGTATTTTAATTGTTTAAGAATAAAATTATTCTAGATTTAATAACTTCTAAACTCATACCAAAATCTACATTACAGTACACAGAATTAAAGTCAACACACATTTTACTAAGAGGTTCGCCCATTGAATAATTCGTGCGGTGAAAATCAGTATATAATAATTGGTAGTATCTACTAGATCTAAACGGAACATTAATTCTAATAGATGAGATTAGGAAATCTGAAGGTATATTACCATTTAATATTTTTAGTACAAACATGGAGTTCAACATAATACGGCTGCTTTTAAGTGTATGCAATCTAATTAAATTTAGCCTGCTAGCATAAGAAGGCAAAACAAAATCATTATTCCAATGTAAACCTCGTAAGGCAAATAGCAGAAATTGTTTTTGCACGGATTCTATTTTATCTGAGTATATTGCATATTGAGGATTCCATACAACAGAACCGATCTGGAGAAGCACATATGCTTACATTTGCTTAAATTTAACTCCATACAATTTAACCTGCACCATTGAAAAAGGCTATCTAAATCGTTTTGAAGTAAACTAGCTTGTTTATCACAATTATGGGAAATGAATAATTTAACATCATCTGCGTACATTAACAATTTCGAGTAATTTATGGAAGTAGGTAAATCGTTGATAAATAAAAGAAAGAGGACCGGTCCAAGGTGACTTCCTTGCGGAACACCCGATGGAACGTTAATCGTTTTGGATAGATACCCTTCAAACAAAACTAGTTGTGATCTATCTGTGATCTATTCATTTGATTAAGTTTGTGTTGAAACCCATATAATTTAATTTATATATTAGGAGTTCATGGTTAACCCTATCAAAAGCTTTACTAAAATCAGCATAAATTGTATCAGTTTGTTTACGCTGAACAAATCCTTTTATTACTGTTGACGTAAATTGTATAAGATATGTTGTAGTTGAAAGACCACTACGAAAACCCTGCTGATATGGACTCAATATAGATTGAATTTTCAGTGAAATTACTGCAGTAATTAATTTTTCGCACAATTTTGGAATGGAACTTAATTTTGCAATTCCTCTATAATTTGACACATTAGTAAGTCTGCCAGACTTATGTAAAGGTATTAAATAAGATTTTTTTCCAGATCCTTCATTTACTGTAAATTGTTTACGCTTTCTTAACGTGCGGTGATTGAATAAAATTTACTTAAAGTGTGTTTTGTGATCTGGCCAAACCAACACATTTAGATATATACTATGTATTATTTATTTTTTCCAACCAACCACCTCACTCATTGGTAGACCAGCTGCATTTAGGCCTTTTTACCAATTGTGTTCATATGTTATTGGTGGCTTGTTTAGCGTTCGTGGCTTTTATATAGCTTTTATCCGTTCTCTTTTACTACTTTTTACTAGAAGCTTCTCAGCTTCTTCATGATTGGCTATGTTGATCTTAACGAATTGTTATCTAATGTCGACGTTTACGTTAAAAAGTTATGCAAAGGTTCATTGAAAATGAATGGCATCCCGAAGGCAAGGAATTCGAGCGTGGAATCCAGAAACTTTTTGGATCTTTTGCCTGCCACTCTTGTAAAGAAAAGGGTGCAAGCGCCAAAAGAGGTACCAACCCATATCACATGCACCGATAAAAAGGTGCGGGAAACGAAATAAACAAGTGCGGTGGCTGGCATAAAAATATAATGTCACATTTTTGAATGTTTTGGGCTGCTTTTTCTTCGCACGCGTATAATGTGATAATATCGAATACATTTTTTTTTATACTTAATATTCTGCTTTTCGTTTCCGTTACAACATCCAGATTTAGGAAATCAGGTACTCCAATAGGCTGCACCAAATATCCTTCAATCTGTATTGTGTGGATCTGTATCACACGGAGGGTAGACACTCCTCAATCGGGAAACTTTAATCTGAAAAGAATCATTTCTTCAAAGCCCCCAATATTAAAATTTTGCAATAAAGAATTGTTACAAACGTTTATATTCCTGAATGTTTATTAGAATTTTTTGCTATAAACTATTCATATCCCTACAAGTTTACACAAACTGATCAAATTTGTATGTAATTCTTACATTGCAAAGATATCCAATAGTTGACGTTGCTTAAAATCAATAAAAAGTTCGGTACCGGATGATATGCTTAACATAACACTCAAGTTTTGCTCAACACATTAGCATTCGGTCACGATTCCACTTTCTGGAAAAAGTCTTATATAGCAGCTTTACACATTTCCGATAGTCTTACAAATGTCTTGGAATAGCGAAATTAAGTTTCATTCCAAAAATGTTTGCAAAAAGTATTATTGCGCAAATTCAATTCTCTTTGATTATATTAGAATATGGTTCTGTTGTTCTGTTCAATATGCAATATACTCAGATAAAATAATGCTTTGAAAGACCTTCTTATACTAGCAGATTAAAAAAAATTAGATTACCTACCCGAAAAGCAGACGTACTATATTGAACTCAATGATGGTACTAAAAATAATAAATGATAATATACCTCCTTTTTTTGTTTTTTTTTTTTTCGAACGTTATCACATTATCACCCCTGCCGACCGAGGGGGCGACCTCCCTTTCGAAGGGATCACCTCCATGATCCGCATCATAATGGGAATTTAGTAGGAAATTGAAAACCAGCTACAGAATCTAATTCATCAGCTAGTTTGTCAAATAATAAAACATGTATTTTAATTGTTTAAGAATAAAATTATTCTAGATTTAATAACTTCTAAACTCATACCAAAATCTACATTACAGTACACAGAATTAAAGTCAACACACATTTTACTAAGAGGTTCGCCCATTGAATAATTCGTGCGGTGAAAATCAGTATATAATAATTGGTAGTATCTACTAGATCTAAACGGAACATTAATTCTAATAGATGAGATTAGGAAATCTGAAGGTATATTACCATTTAATATTTTTAGTACAAACATGGAGTTCAACATAATACGGCTGCTTTTAAGTGTATGCAATCTAATTAAATTTAGCCTGCTAGCATAAGAAGGCAAAACAAAATCATTATTCCAATGTAAACCTCGTAAGGCAAATAGCAGAAATTGTTTTTGCACGGATTCTATTTTATCTGAGTATATTGCATATTGAGGATTCCATACAACAGAACCGATCTGGAGAAGCACATATGCTTACATTTGCTTAAATTTAACTCCATACAATTTAACCTGCACCATTGAAAAAGGCTATCTAAATCGTTTTGAAGTAAACTAGCTTGTTTATCACAATTATGGGAAATGAATAATTTAACATCATCTGCGTACATTAACAATTTCGAGTAATTTATGGAAGTAGGTAAATCGTTGATAAATAAAAGAAAGAGGACCGGTCCAAGGTGACTTCCTTGCGGAACACCCGATGGAACGTTAATCGTTTTGGATAGATACCCTTCAAACAAACTAGTTGTGATCTATCTGTGATCTATTCATTTGATTAAGTTTGTGTTGAAACCCATATAATTTAATTTATATATTAGGAGTTCATGGTTAACCCTATAAAAAGCTTTACTAAAATCAGCATAAATTGTATCAGTTTGTTTACGCTGAACAAATCCTTTTATTACTGTTGACGTAAATTGTATAAGATATGTTGTAGTTGAAAGACCACTACGAAAACCCTGCTGATATGGACTCAATATAGATTGAATTTTCAGTGAAATTACTGCAGTAATTAATTTTTCGCACAATTTTGGAATGGAACTTAATTTTGCAATTCCTCTATAATTTGACACATTAGTAAGTCTGCCAGACTTATGTAAAGGTATTAAATAAGATTTTTTTCCAGATCCTTCATTTACTGTAAATTGTTTACGCTTTCTTAACGTGCGGTGATTGAATAAAATTTACTTAAAGTGTGTTTTGTGATCTGGCCAAACCAACACATTTAGATATATACTATGTATTATTTATTTTTTCCAACCAACCACCTCACTCATTGGTAGACCAGCTGCATTTAGGCCTTTTTACCAATTGTGTTCATATGTTATTGGTGGCTTGTTTAGCGTTCGTGGCTTTTATATAGCTTTTATCCGTTCTCTTTTACTACTTTTTACTAGAAGCTTCTCAGCTTCTTCATGATTGTCTATGTTGATCTTAACGAATTGTTATCTAATGTCGACGTTTACGTTAAAAAGTTATGCAAAGGTTCATTGAAAATGAATGGCATCCCGAAGGCAAGGAATTCGAGCGTGGAATCCAGAAACTTTTTGGATCTTTTGCCTGCCACTCTTGTAAAGAAAAGGGTGCAAGCGCCAAAAGAGGTACCAACCCATATCACATGCACCGATAAAAAGGTGCGGGAAACGAAATAAACAAGTGCGGTGGCTGGCATAAAAATATAATGTCACATTTTGAATGTTTTGGGCTGCTTTTTCTTCGCACGCGTATAATAATTTATACTTAATATTCTGCTTTTCGTTTCCGTTACAACATCCAGATTTAGGAAATCAGGTACTCCAATAGGCTGCACCAAATATCCTTCAATCTGTATTGTGTGGATCTGTATCACACGGAGGATAGACACTCCTCAATCGGGAAACTTTAATCTGAAAAGAATCATTTCTTCAAAGCCCCCAATATTAAAATTTTGCAATAAAGAATTTGTTACAAACGTTTATATTCCTGAATGTTTATTAGAATTTTTTGCTATAAACTATTCATATCCCTACAAGTTTACACAAACTGATCAAATTTGTATGTAATTCTTACATTGCAAAGATATCCAATAGTTGACGTTGCTTAAAATCAATAAAAAGTTCGGTACCGGATGATATGCTTAACATAACACTCAAGTTTTGCTCAACACATTAGCATTCGGTCACGATTCCACTTTCTGGAAAAAGTCTTATATAGCAGCTTTACACATTTCCGATAGTTTTACAAATGTCTTGGAATAGCGAAATTAAGTTTCATTCCAAAAATGTTTGCAAAAAGTATTATTGCGCAAATTCAATTCTCTTTGATTATATTAGAATATGGTTCTGTTGTTCTGTTCAATATGCAATATACTCAGATAAAATAATGCTTTGAAAGACCTTCTTATACTAGCAGATTAAAAAAAATAGATTACCTACCCGAAAAGCAGACGTACTATATTGAACTCAATGATGGTACTAAAAATAATAAATGATAATATACCTCCTTTTTTGTTTTTTTTTTTTTCGAACGTTATCACATTATCACCCCTGCCGACCGAGGGGGCGACCTCCCTTTCGAAGGGATCGCGTACACACCATGATCCGCATCATAATGGGAATTTAGTAGGAAATTGAAAACCAGCTACAGAATCTAATTCATCAGCTAGTTTGTCAAATAATAAAACATGTATTTTAATTGTTTAAGAATAAAATTATTCTAGATTTAATAACTTCTAAACTCATACCAAAATCTACATTACAGTACACAGAATTAAAGTCAACACACATTTTACTAAGAGGTTCGCCCATTGAATAATTCGTGCGGTGAAAATCAGTATATAATAATTGGTAGTATCTACTAGATCTAAACGGAACATTAATTCTAATAGATGAGATTAGGAAATCTGAAGGTATATTACCATTTAATATTTTTAGTACAAACATGGAGTTCAACATAATACGGCTGCTTTTAAGTGTATGCAATTAAATTTAGCCTGCTAGCATAAGAAGGCAAAACAAAATCATTATTCCAATGTAAACCTCGTAAGGCAAATAGCAGAAATTGTTTTTGCACGGATTCTATTTTATCTGAGTATATTGCATATTGAGGATTCCATACAACAGAACCGATCTGGAGAAGCACATATGCTTACATTTGCTTAAATTTAACTCCATACAATTTAACCTGCACCATTGAAAAAGGCTATCTAAATCGTTTTGAAGTAAACTAGCTTGTTTATCACAATTATGGGAAATGAATAATTTAACATCATCTGCGTACATTAACAATTTCGAGTAATTTATGGAAGTAGGTAAATCGTTGATAAATAAAAGAAAGAGGACCGGTCCAAGGTGACTTCCTTGCGGAACACCCGATGGAACGTTAATCGTTTTGGATAGATACCCTTCAAACAAAACTAGTTGTGATCTATCTGCGATCTATTCATTTGATTAAGTTTGTGTTGAAACCCATATAATTTAATTTATATATTAGGAGTTCATGGTTAACCCTATCAAAAGCTTTACTAAAATCAGCATAAATTGTATCAGTTTGTTTACGCTGAACAAATCCTTTTATTACTGTTGACGTAAATTGTATAAGATATGTTGTAGTTGAAAGACCACTACGAAAACCCTGCTGATATGGACTCAATATAGATTGAATTTTCAGTGAAATTACTGCAGTAATTAATTTTTCGCACAATTTTGGAATGGAACTTAATTTTGCAATTCCTCTATAATTTGACACATTAGTAAGTCTGCCAGACTTATGTAAAGGTATTAAATAAGATTTTTTTCCAGAAAGTAGGAAAGTGACCAAATTTAAGTGAATAATTAAACAATATAGTTAAAGGAAGTGCTAATGTTTCTGAACAATATTTAAGAATTATATTAGGTATGTCATCCGGTTCTGGACTTTTAATCTATTTTAAACTACGCAGACTATTGGACACCTCCTGACGTTGTAGAAAAGGCATACAAATGAAAAGGCATACTATTCCAATGTAAATCTCGTACGGCAAATAGCAGACATTGTTTTTGCACGGATTCTATTTTATCTGAGTATATTGCATATTGAGGATTCCAAACAACAGAACCGTATTCTAATATAGGTCTAAAAAGAGACGTAAATAATTGTAAATAAATAACCTAAAACACCATTTGCTTTATTTACGATTGTTATTACATGGCTATTAAAAATTTAATTTTGGATCCATCAAGAGACCTAGATCGACAAATGAATCTACAGTTGATAATGAATGGCCGTCAATATTATATTGCAATACCAGAGAAGAAGATCTGGAGAAGCACATATGCTTACATTCGCTTAAATTTAACTCCATACAATTTAACCTGCACCATTGAAAAAGGCTATCTAAATCGTTGTGAAGTAAACTAGCTTGTTTATCACATTTATGGGAAATGAATAATTTAACATACTCTGCGTACATTAACAATTTCGAGTAATTTATGGAAGTAGGTAAATCGTTGATAAATAAAAGAAAGAGGATCGGTCCAAGGTGACTTCCTTGCGGAACACCCGATGGAACGTTAATTGTTTTGGATAGATACCCTTCAAACAAAACTAGTTGTGATCTATCTGTGATCTATTCATTTGATTAAGTTTGTGTTGAAACCCATATAATTTAATTTATATATTAGGAGTTCATGGTTAAACCTATCAAAAGCTTTACTAAAATCAGTATAAATTGTATCAGTTCGTTTACGCTGAACAAATCCTTTTATTACTTTTGACGTAAATTGTATAAGATTTGTTGTAGTTGAAAGACAACTACGAAAACCCTGCTGATATGGACTCAATATAGATTGAATTTTCAGTGAAATTACTGCAGTAATTAATTTTTCGAACAATTTTGGAATGGAACTTAATTTTGCAATTCCTCTATAATTTGACACATTAGTAAGACTGCCAACTTATGTAAAGGTATAAATAAGATTTTTTTCCAGAAAGTAGGAAAGTGACCAAATTTAAGTGAATAATTAAACACTATAGTTAAAGAAAGTGCTAATGTTTCTGAACAATATTTAAGAATTATATTAGGTATGTCATCCGGTTCTGGACATTTAATCGATTATAAACTACGCGGACTATTGGACACCTCCTGACGTTGTAGAAAAGGCATACAAATTTGATCAGCCTGTGATAACTTTTACGGATACGAATCATTAATTTGGCAAGATGTACTGGAATAGGTTGTGGCAAAAAAATCTGCGAAACATTCAGCCATATCTGTGCCTGTGACAAATTATTTATTGTTATATTTCAATACTGAGGGCTTTGAGGAAACTTTTCGTTTTAGATTAACGAAATCATAATAAGATTTAGGACTGGATTTAAAATTATTTTTAATCTTGTCTAGGCAAAGATTATACAATCTACGAGACTCTAAAGTATATTTGGATCTAGCAACAGAGTAATTAGTGTAGTCTATTGTTAAGGCTGATTTTTATATTTACGAAAAAGCTTATTTTTAGAATTTTTTAAATTTGATAACTCAGGGGTTATCCATGGATATTTATTCGAATTTTTAACTCTATTGGTTGGAACACATTCCAGTTTAAATCTATTTAAAATATCATAAAATTTATCAATTACATATTCTAGATCCTTATGGCTGTTACACAGGCACACAGAAGCCCAATTTACGGTGGAAATGAGGGTATTAAGTTTTCGAAAATTAGTTTTTTTTTGTAATTAAGGACAGTTTTAAATGAGTCGGACTGACTTTCTTCAATTTCATAACTGAGAGTCATGGAGATATATAAAGTTGGATGGTATATATCTTCAGGAGTGCATATTGGAGGTATTCTGAATATATCAAAATGCTGTGCTATATTTACAAACGCCAGATCAAGAATTTTACCGTGGGAATTTTTCACACTGTTTATTTGATTTAAGTCACTCAAACTATTTATAACATCAAATGTACTGTTCATTTCGGATGGCAAAGGAATCAAAGCTTCAGAATCTGGCATTGGAAGCCAGCTAATAGAAGGCATATTAAAATCACCAAGAATCAGGATGCGATCGGAATCTTTCATTTTTTCAGTGATTAAATTTATTGTTGCTGATTATAAATGTCAAGTGAAGATGATAGCAAATAGAAAATAAGCCATTTAGTTTTTTGGCACCGAATCTGGTCTAAGAGGCAAATGAACTAAAATATCGGATCTCTCCAGAAATTCTTTAATAAATGCCCTAGCAGGCCAAAATTCTTTTAAAATCAACTGTACAAAAATATTTTTAGGCACAACGATTTTGAAAGAAGATCTACTTTCAGAAAATGCAGATCGGAGCTTATAACATCTCAAAAAGTAATCTCCCTCAAATTTTTGATTTTATATAATAGCTTATGTCATCGGCCGTTGTTTCTGGTGCAAACTTTGTTGCAAATATCATTTTCATGGCGGGAGCCATAGATAATGATCTTAGGACAGGTTGAGTTTTGCCAGTAGCAGTCTCGGGACGATCACTAGTGATAAGTGAAGTAAGTGATAATTCCTGTATGTCACTAGTAGATTGTGAAACCTCACTATAAATACTCATAACATCAGGATTATTTACCCCTTTACTTACACCGCTGTTAACTACCGGAACTGGCTGTGTAACAACACTGGCATACGACTGTTCACGTCCAGTCTCAGTTGTATCAGTGATATTAATTGAAACCGGTTGTGGAATAGTCTTCTCCACAGAAACTATTGCTTTGCGACTAGGCATTCCCTTAGTTGGTGCCTTTTTCGAAGCCCTTTTGTGTTTCTGGCCAGAAACTGACGGTTTACTTGTCCGCCTTGAATTGTCTAAGGCATTTACCAAGGTTATGGCCGTTTGATGAAAGCTGTCACCAAAATTATTAAACGTGTATTTCCAAATTGTTTTTCAATATGAAGAGTTGTTTTATTTTAATTTCATAAGAATAATATGTGTACATTACTAAATACGTTGTCGACGTTCTTGCAGATTCGTTTCTACTCTACTACTGACTGTCAAAAAAAAATTTGCATGCACCATCACAGCGATAAAGCTGTCCTCAGCTTCCTCAACATCCTGAACTCAGGAGCATCTCGACACTAGCGTTTAATTTTATCAGAGCAAAACTTGCGTGCACTGATCTGCATCCTAGGGATATCTTCGGCGAGATATCAGTCTTTGGCTCGGTTTCTTTGACTCTCCCTGATAAGGGGTTGGCGATCGATTATTTTCGTCCAGTCGTTTTTTCCATTTCGATATTTCTCTTTCGATGTTGGCTTTAGCAACAATACTTTTTTCTTAGATTGAATTGCGGCAGCGATTTGATTTCATACTAAATCGATCAAATATTAATTCGTTTGGACTAAATTCAGATGTTGAGCTTCGTTGGAAATTCACTGCCCATTGTAGATTGTTCGAATCTGAATCCCAGTCCTTCGTATCATTATCGTCAGTTCGGAGATACGATTGGCTCGTTCTACTTGTCCATTCGATCTTGGTGTACACACAACTGTTTTATCGTGCCTTATGTAGTTGCGCTCACAATATTCCTCAAAACTTTTGGAATTGAAGGCTGTGCCATGGTGCGTTACTACACATCGGGGAAGGCCAAAATAGCTTGATAATTAATTTAAAACATTGAGTACTGGAGCTGTCTTTGTACTTCTAACTGCTTTTACCACTAGATATCTCGCCAAAACGTGTTTACAATGTGTGTTTTTCGGAATGGAAGAGGCTTCACTTCATCACAATGCAACTCTCCCTCAGGCTTACCTCTTTTTGTTTTGTTATAACAACATTCCATGCAAGCGGCAATGTATTATCGTACACATTTACGCAAACTCCAAAATGTCCGTTCAATTCTTTCCAAGGTTTTCCCAAGATCCACGTGTCCAATGTCATCATGACAGGCTATACAAATTCTCCAATGTATATTCTTCGGTATTACAAATCTTAATCCATTCGTGGTTTTTCGATACAAACGA
Organism: Musca domestica; assembly: GCF_030504385.1. Taxonomy (NCBI): domain Eukaryota; kingdom Metazoa; phylum Arthropoda; class Insecta; order Diptera; family Muscidae; genus Musca; species Musca domestica. The sequence goes on along the minus strand of NW_026712410.1, from coordinate 1,529,382 downwards.
TGATTTTGTAAGCAATATTCGGTTTCAGATTGACGCGCTTGGTCCGATTTCTTTATACCATTCAAAAGACTAATTATGTTGCTTAATTTCGGGTCTTTAGATGAGACCTGCTGTATCCTTTCCATCGGAGGTTCGTTTGGCGATCTGCTCAGGGCATCAACGTGTGTCATTCGGGAATCTTCGTGATATATTCACAATCATGTTTCACCAATCTCATAAGCCCACGTGCAAATCTTGATACCAATTGTTTTGTCGTTTTGGTCTTCGTTTGGCGACGCAATCAGTTATGAGACGAAATCTTTTCCCAGGAAGATAAATTCGGAATCGCTCCAACGTTTCGACTACGGCGAGGACTTGAATGAATATTGACTGAATATTGCCTGCTTTTGTGCTATTACAAAATTATGAAGAATGTTAATTTTCCCTTGCATAATAAGTGTGAGTTCTGTAGATTATCTCGGAATCCTCAAGATTTTTTTTCTTTGGTTAGTGAGAGGACGTTTCTTGCAAGTTTGTGAGATTGTGGAGTCACCTACTTTTGACCCTGTGTAGTTTCATTTTTTTCATCAAAATCTACAGGATAAGGTTTTTTTTAATATTTATCTGTTCATTGATTTGCTGATTGGTTTAATATTTATTTTTAAATACATTTTTTATGATTGTTTTTCATAGAAAAAATTTACTTTTTTAGGAATTTATTAGTTTCTATGCTTGTAGACATTTGCTCAATTGAATGCGAGTGATGAATAGTAGTATCACGTATCGATCCTTTTATTTTTTTCCGTTTCAGCTAGGTGGAAGGGTTCGACTCCTTTTTGAGAGTCTAATTATTTTGAACTAAATTTGCTATTGCTAATTTTTGTTATGTATTAATTTTAAATTTATAAATTACTCGAAATTGTTAATGTACGCAGATGATGTTAAATTATACATTTCCCATAATTGTGATAAACAAGCTAATTTACTTAAAAACTATTTAGATAGCCTTTTTCAATGGTGCAAGTTTAATTTTATGGATTTAAATTTAAGCAAATGTAAGCATATGTGCTTCTCCAGATCTTCTTCTCTGATATTACTGACGGTCATTCATTATCAACTGTAGATTCGTTTGTCGATCTTGGTATCTTGATGTATCCAAAATTAAAATGTTAGTAGCCATGTAATAACATTGGTAAGTAAAGCAAATAGTGTTCTAGGTTTTGTTAATTTTCTGATTAATTTTCTGATCCATATATAACAAAACGCCTCTTGTTAGACCTATATTATAATACGGTTCTGTTGTATGGGATCCTCAATATGCAATATACTCAGATAAAATAGAATCCGTTCAAAAACAATTTCTGCTATTTGCCTTGCGAGGTTTACATTAGAATAGTAATTTTGTATTGCTAGCAGGATAAAATTAATTAGGTTGCCTAAACTTAAAAGCAGACGTATTATGTTGAACTTCATGTTTGTACTAAAAATATAATATGGTAATATACCTTCAGATTTCCTAATCTCATCTATTAGAAATAATGTTCCGCATAGATCCAGTAGATACTACCAATTATTATAAAACCATTTTATTTTTAAAGAGGCATTTGTTCTTTTTCGGTATTGCACGTTAATACAATATATTGGCCGTGTTGGTCTTTTTATATCCTACAACACTATGTGTTTGGAGTATTATAAGTTTGATTGAGCCAAAAATTGTGTAACACCTCGAAATATTGGTTTTCCCCATAGGAAAGTATATATGGATCTTCCTACCTCGCCGAGCGGAGTCGATCTAGCTATGTATGTCCGTCCTTCCGTCTGTCCATTTTAATTTGTAATCACTCTACAGGTCGCATTTATAACTCGATCTTCACGAAATTTAGAATGGAGGTGGGTCTAGGGTCAGAATAGAAACGTATTTCTTTTGGAGATGATCTATTTATTTAGGGGTTGAAATGGACCAAAACCTGAAAATGTCCTGATTTTGGAATTTAGCATGTGGCTAGATCTTAGGTCTGGGCAGAAGCCTTCCAATTTTGGTCATCGGGTAATATTTAGTGGGCGAAATAGACCATAACATTTGTGTTAAATAACAGTCAAATTTTACAATAATCCGCGAATATTTTTAGTCCCAGCGAGATTGCATCATGAGAGAATATTTTAAAACTCGCAATCTTCGAATCTGTGATCTACTTGGTGTCCAAGGTGTTACTTTAAATAACAGAGTGTACCTTAATGATCATTTTTCGCCTGCTGCATCGCATTTAAACTTTGTTTGCAAAAAACTGCGTCGCCTTAAAGTAGTCAAAAAATGTAAGATTTTGAATTCTGATATTGTAAAGGCATGGCTGGTTTTTTCTGATGGTAGAGAGGATACTTACAACGTTAGTCAATGTGAGACATTGCTTGCGGATGCGGAAGGCGGTGGAAATTAAATTTGCATATCAATATTTTTTTTTTTTCTAATTAATATTTCTATTGATTTTTTTTCTTAATTGCTTTAATTTTTGATTAATTTAATTGCTTTCGATTCCATTCATTTTCTTATCCTGTTTTTGTGCTGGATCAATTTATCTATTTTTTTTAATTCATTTTATAGCATTCAGCTGCGTTAAAATTGTATTTATTTTTCATTATGAATTTATTGAAATTATATTTTATTAGTAAAATTTTGTTGAATTCTTATAATTGGTTCCCCGCCACAACTACGTGTTATGTATTTGATGTCTTTTAGTACTAATTTGGGGCCGGTGATAAGCAACAATGATTATATTAAACATGTTTTGGTTTCTTGCAGTAATAAGTTTAATGTGGCTCATATAAACTCACGCAGTATTAGGCCATCTATGAATACAACGAAGTTTTGTGAACTCAAAAATATTTTATCGGGATCAGGCTTGAATTTTCTTGGTATATCTGAAACTTGGCTGAAATCTGATATTCCAACTAGTGCAATAAATGTACCTGGTTATAAATTTGTGAGGAATGACCATCGATACTCTAGAGGTGGTGGTGTTGGTATATATATTTCTAGTGATATTTCTCATAAAGTTGTTTTCAGATCATCTGTGGTAGGTAAATGCGAATCGCTTTTTATTGAGGTTATGTCTGGCGATGAAAAGGTTCTGTTTGATGTTGTGTATCTTCCTCCTCCAGGTGATATTAATGTTTTTGAAGATATTCATAGTGATTTATTTTTAGAGTATTCAAAAATTGTTATAGTGGGTGATTTTAATACTAATATGTTTGATCCGCATAAATCTATGTCTGTCCGTTCAGTCTGCTTCCGATTAAACTTGTCAGTTTTTCATAATTCCAAACCTACTCACTATGATTTTACACATCGTGCGTCTTCTCTGCTTGATTTTATGCTGATAAATGATTGCGCTATGGTACATCTGTCTGATCAGGCAATATGTCCATCGATATCTGACCATTCACTTATTTTTGCATCGTTAAATATTGGTGTTAATACATTTTGTGATTTTGTTGAGTATCGAGATTACTCTTGTGTTGACTGGCCGGTTTTTTTTTTTCTTATCTATCAGCCTTTAATATTGATATGATGAATGTTGTGGATGTTGACGCTAAATGTTCTCAAATATCAAATCTTTTGTTGGGGTTGTTTGATTATGTTCCTTTGGTGCATAGAAAAATGCGATCTGATGATAATTGGATTAGCTCAAATCGCATTACACTTGCTCGATCACTTCGTGATTTGGCTTTTAAGGCTTGCCTTGATAATAAAAGCAATGATAATTGGAAAATTGTTTGTCGTTATCGTAATAGAGCGAAGTTAGTTATTCGTCGTGAGCGTAGAAAGTATTACTCTAAGAAATTTAATACGTTGGGTTCAACTGCTATTTGGCGTTTTTTTAGGGCTTCGGGTTGTATTGGTGATGATGATATGTCTCTTGACATTGATGTTGGTGATCTGAACTATTTTTTTCAATATAGGAACTCACATATGCCTAATATTGATGTGCAATTGTCTAACGCACGCAGTGATGGATTTTCTTTTAGTTGTGTTCGTATGGAAGAAATTATTAATGCACTAAACCGAATAAAGTCTAAATCTGTCGGAGTTGATGGAATACCTGTGGATTTTTTGAAATTAATCTTTCCATATGTTAGTGATATTATTTTGGATTTGGTCAATTCTGTTTTGATGTCGTCTGTGTTTCCTTGCTTGTGGAAGCAAGCTCGTGTCGTTCCAATTCCAAAGGGGAATGTTGTTCGTGGCCCTGATGATCTCAGGCCTATATCAATTCTCCCTGTGATGGCTAAGGTGTGTGAGCATGTTATGAAGGACCAAATACTTGCTCATATTGCAGGCAAGTTATATAATGGTCAATTTGCTTTCCGTAGGAATCATAATACCACAAGTTTGCTTCTTTACTTAACTGAGTTAGTGAGATCTAACACGAACCTTAAAAAGGATACTGTAATTGTTTCATTGGATTTAACAAGGGCATTTGATTCTCTTTCTCATCAAATATTACTCAGTAAACTGATGTATGAGTTTGATTTTTCTGAGACAGCTTGTAATCTTATTTTATCATATTTGTCTGGTAGATCCCAATTTGTTTATTACAATGGCAGATCCTCAAATGTGGCATTGCTTTCGTGTGGTGTTCCGCAGGGCTCCGTATTAGGTCCTTTGTTTTTCATTTTATATGTCAATAACCTCTCTGAATGTTGCAATGGTGTAAATTGCACTCCTCTCTTATATGCGGATGATGTGTTTCTCGTTTTTACCAATTCTAATATTAGGTTAGGTTAGGTTAAAGGATGTGTGGCTGTGTAAAAACAACAACCACTCCACTCGGAGACCTACTGGCCCATTGTGATCATCCTAGTCTAGAAAAAAGTGGAAGTGAGGTAAGAAAGATAGTTAGTGTAGAAAATAAGATTTAGAAGAATTAGAAGAGCTAGTGGGTTTGCGTCCACGGTGTAATCAGCGTGTCGTCCTTAGCCATTTTAGTCTTCTGGCTAATTGAAGAATGACTGCTGGTTCTGTTTCGGAGAGGCACGACAGGTCAGGCAGTAAGTGCTTACCCAGAAGCCTATGTCTTACTCCGATAAGGGTAGGACAATGACAGAGTAAGTGTTCCACCGTTTCTGTTTCTTCCTCGTCCTGACATAGCCTGCAGTATTCAGTGTCGTCACCCCCCCATTTTGAAGTCATGGCCTTTATGTTGCAATGACCTGTAATTAGGCCCACCACAAGCTTCAAGTCCAACTTCGTCATGGACAAGAGTGACCGTGATCTCCGTTCGGAGTTCACCGGCCAAATCTTTTTGGAGATGATGCATCCCCTTCCAGATAGCCAGTTCTGTTGAAATCTTCCAAGATAGTGTTTATGCAGAACTTGAAAGAAGTGGCATAAAGGTGGCTTCACTGAGCTCTCGATCTCTAGATCTACTGACTCAGATCCGCGTCTGGCCAATTCATCGGCAGATTCATTGCCAGATATGTTGCAGTGTCCAGGGACCCAACAGAGCTTGACAACTGACTTAAACTTTTCCAGGGCATTCTTGCACTCCAGAACAGTCATAGACTTGATTGTGAAAGAATTTAGAGCTTTTAGGGCCGCTTGACTATCGACATATATAGTCACCGGTCCATCCCGTTCGTTAATTCTATTATTCAGCAGTTCTATGGCCATTCTGACAGCAAATATTTCTGCCTGAAAAACGCTGCAATCGCTGTTTAGCCTGAAGGATCTTTGGATACCTAGGCTTTCACAGTAGACTCCAGCACCCGTTCCACTTTCCATCTTTGAACCATCAGTATAGACAGCTATACCGTCGAAAGGTGGAGTGCCACGGGACCAGATATCCCTGTTTGGTATGCGGATGTCAAGTAGATCAAAGCTGTGCCTAGGGAGTATATAGTCACTAGCTATAGCCTGATTACTTACGTTTTCCACATACTTAAGAATGACAGAGTGCCCGAAGGGTTGACTCCGCCATTGTCCCAATTCGTTGAGTCGCAGGGCACACCTAGCGGCTAGTTCCTCTACAAATAAGCCTAGAGGCTTTAAGTTGAGTAGGGTGTCTAGAGCGGATTGTGGCGTGCTCCTGACCGCTCCTGTAATTAGTAGCGATGCGACTCTTTGTACTTTGTCAATATTCTTGCTGAAGGTGGTTTTCCGTAAGGAATGCCACCACACAAGTCCGCCATAGGTAAGGATTGGTCGGACAACTGACTCATATATCCATCGGATAATATGGGGTTTAAGCCCCCAACTCTTTCCTATGGAGTTCTTGCAGGAATAAAGTGCATTTAAGCCCTTTTTCGCTCGCTCCTCGATATTCCTTTTCCAGCTTAACTTCTGGTCTAGAATGGTACCGAGATATTTTGCTTCCGAAGAAAGGCTTAGAGTTACACCATCCAGCATTGGGAGAGAGAGGACGGGTATTTTCCGCCTCCTTGTAAAAAGTACGAGCTCAGTTTTAGATGGGTTCACGCCTAAACCATTGCAGCGCGCCCATCTGGAGAGTTTAACCAGAGCTCCCTGCATAAGATCCGTAATAGTTTGCGGAAATCTCCCAGCAATCAGCAGGACCACATCGTCGGCGTAAGCCACGACCTTTGTTCCGCTGTGTTCCAGATCAAGTAGAATGTTATTTATCACCAGAAGCCAAAGCAGTGGTGACAAAACGCCTCCTTGTGGAGTACCCCTAGTGACCGTTTTCCTAACAGAACACTCCCCGATGCTAGAGTTGATGATTCTGCTGCTGAGCATAACATCAATCCAGTCGACGAGAAGTGGTGGCACACTAAGTCTTTCGAGAGAACTGTGAATTGCCTCTAATGTAACATTATTGAAGGCCCCCTCGATATCGAGGAAGGCCGCCAACGTGAAACATGAGCTGTTCAGGTTCTTCTCTATATAACCCACGACGTCGTGCTGCGCTGACTCAACAGATTTGCCTTTCATATAGGCGTGCTGAGCAGTGCTTAAAGAGGTCAGGGGTATTAGAGATCTGATCTCTATGTCTATTAGTCTCTCTAGCGTTTTCAATAGAAAAGACGAGAGACTAATAGGCCTGTAGTCTTTTGGAAGAACATGGCTTGGCTTCCCAGCTTTGGGAATGTAAGTGACTGTAACTTCCCTCCACAGTAGTGGGATGTGAGAAAGACGCAGACAAGCCTTAAAAATCACCTCCAGAACTGGTATTATCTCCGCCGACGCATGCTGTAGCATGGCGGGGATAATGCCATCTGGACCCGGTGACTTAAAAGGTTTGAATGAGTTAATGGCCCACAAAATCTTGGGGGTGTTAACAATACTGTTAGTCAGATTCACATCTTCCGTCCCACTATGCTGACTAGACCGTGTTGCCAATCGGTCAAATACCGCATCAGAGCAGTTCGGAAAGTGAGTACTGGCTAATAGATTGAGAGTCTCTAAACCTGAGTCAGTCCAGCTACCATCAGTCCGCTTTATGCTTCCAATGGAATTTGGGTCCTTTGAAAGTACTCTACGGAATCTGGAGGCTGCGTTGACATCATCTATGGACTCGGTGAAACACACCCAAGACCGTCTCTTGGCCTTCTTGATCTCACTGTTGTACTTATTGAAGGCTAGTTTATAAGCTTCCCAGTCCGTACCCAGTTTGGTCTTGTTGGCCTTATTGTATAGTCGTCTGCTAGTCTTCCTGAGCTGAGCTAGGTCTTTCGACCACCAGACAGGCTGGTGCCTTTTACCCGGGAAGGTTAGCGGACAGGCTCTTTCATAGCTGCCGATCAGGATCTTTGTTAGCAACTTGACGGAGTCGTCCACATCCGATGCCGAGGCCACTGGAAAATCACCAGTGGACTTAAGCATCCGTGCGGTATGCTCCGCAAATTGATTCCATCCAGCCCTTCTCGGGTTCCTATGCGGTTTTTGATTCAATCCCTCTACCGAAATTTGGAATGTTATTTTCCGGTGGTCCGAGAAGGAACACTCAGTCGAAACTTTCCAGTTCAGTATAAGTGATTCATCCATGTTAGTGAGAGTGAGATCTATGACCTCCTCCCTATTCTTAATACAAAAAGTCGCCTCCTTTCCCCGGTTACAGATTTTGAGATTATGAGATAAGATAAAATCAAAAATGAACTCACCTCTGGCATTGGTGTTACTACTGCCCCATTGAGAGTGATGAGCGTTTGCATCGCATCCAATGATGAGGCCGCCTTTTCCACCCAGTACTGAGGCCAGCTCCTCTACCACTTGGCCTGGTGGGTCGGGGTGCTCGAAGGGAAGGTACAGGGAGACGAGGAATAGTGTTTTGCCCGTCCTAGTCTCCAGTCTGACCGCTGTGGCGTCTCCTCCGCTGAAATTGTTGAGGAAGATTAAGTTTAAGTTTTTCTTAGCGACGATACACGTTCTAACCTTTTCCCCATTGGAGGTGGCATAGGTGATGTACCGCTCACTCCCTAGCCCAGTTACCTTATTCTTAAAAATGTAAGGTTCCTGGACCAGGGCTATGTCAACTTCAAGCTTGGAGAGGGATAGGAGAAGCTCAGCCCCAGCTGCCTTGCAGTGATGCAGGTTAATCTGCACAATGCTAAGCAGCTGTGGCTTCGTTTCTCCTACTGCGACGGCGGCGTTAGACGGAACCGAATCCATCCTGTGCCGAAGTGCAATTTCCCTCCACGAGCCTGAAGGTATTCCTGGCCAGCAGTATCAACAGAAACCTTTATGACCAGGCCCCCTCCCTCCGTACTTGAGCCAACCAAACGCCAGCCGTCCGTGCAGAGATTGGGATTCTGCTTCCCCAATATTATCAGCACGCGTGCCGGGTCCACAGAGGGCGGCGGCACCCATGCTGTCAAAATCCTCCTGCAGGGGATATCCTTCAGGGATACAGCAGCAAGTGCACTTCCATCCCAAAGTTCCTGAAGGCCAGCTACTGCGGTCACGAGGAAGTTCTTTGACTCCTCATTTTCGCAGCAGATGACCTTCACTCCCTTGTAGACGGTAGCACTGCCAAACCGTAACCTAGAAGGATCCTCCCCCAGGAAAACCTGTTCCCTCAGACGGTCCTCAATGAGAAGCCACCGACTTTCGCTGATTTTGCCTTCCGGCTCAGCTCGGTCGATGACCGCTACACGGAGATTGTCCGGGTACAGGGTTTGGGAGTGTTTCCTCTTCCTTGATGTCTGGCTTGAAGGTTGTGGGTTGGTGGTAGCAGGCTTCGCCTTAGCAGACCTAGGGTCCACTGAGGCTGCTTGCACCGGCCTTGCCACTACCTCCCTACCAGCTACAGCTACTGGCGTAGAAGCCGCAGTTGGCGGAGGAGGAAGTTTGCCCGTTAACGGTTTCTTTGCCTCGGGATGTGGTTCCTCCGTTGACCGTTCTCTCTTCATCGTTACCCGAGAAGAGGATATGGCCTCCTTTGGTTCCACCGGGGCAGGATTTCCGTTAGGGGCGTCCTTCCTTTTGTTCCTCCGTTTTCCTGAGTTAGAAGTGGTGGGGGCTACACTAGATTCCGTTGGTGGTGCAACAGCCGAAGCTGTCTTTCCACCGCCGGGAGAGGTGTTGCCCTTCACCCCAGCCCCACTAGTTGGCTTATCCTCAGACGGACTTACCTTGTTAGCGGGGGCTGTAAAGAGAGAGGCAAGGTCCTTTTCAAGTGTACATTTAGGCACTTCCGGATGGTTCTTCTCGAACTTCCTTATTGCCTTCATGTTCACCCTAATCAGGGCTTTTTCCCTCTCTGTAATTTGTAAGGGTTCGCGACCGATGAAGCTCTTACAGTACCTCACCGACCGTTTGTAACCCTTCCTTATTTTTACCTCCTTCGATCCGGAGGCATCGCGGTTGGTTGGAACATCAGTGTCCCTTTCCACGACGCCATCCTCGATCCGGAGGTTGGTCGCATCGGTAGGTACCGATGTAACCCCTTCCACAGGAGTTGACCCCCCCTTGGCAGCAGATTGAGTGCTCTCTATAGTTTTTGAAGCTGACTCACTCCTCAAGGATGAGGGTATGACGGTGACGTCAAGTTCCTCATCAGAGAGGGGTGAGTCATTCCCAAAGCCGGAGGGCACACTCTCTTGGCTGAGCCTTAGAGTGGTCTTCTCTAGAAGGGCGGACAGCTGTTCACTCTGTCGCTGTATGCTTTCACATACTACGTCTCTGTACGTTTCCAGAGTCACGTCCCCGCCCGAAGTTAAAATCTTGTCCATGGCCATGTCCTGGGTCGACACCTCCGAAGAGGTGGTTGAATGATTGTCGGTTAATGTTTGTGTTTTTGTTGTTGTTTTTTGTTTAGTTTTGGTGGTGCAACAGCCGAAGCTGTCTTTCCACCGCCGGGAGAGGTGTTGCCCTTCACCCCAGCCCCACTAGTTGGCTTATCCTCAGACGGACTTACCTTGTTAGCGGGGGCTGTAAAGAGAGAGGCAAGGTCCTTTTCAAGTGTACATTTAGGCACTTCCGGATGGTTCTTCTCGAACTTCCTTATTGCCTTCATGTTCACCCTAATCAGGGCTTTTTCCCTCTCTGTAATTTGTAAGGGTTCGCGACCGATGAAGCTCTTACAGTACCTCACCGACCGTTTGTAACCCTTCCTTATTTTTACCTCCTTCGATCCGGAGGCATCGCGGTTGGTTGGAACATCAGTGTCCCTTTCCACGACGCCATCCTCGATCCGGAGGTTGGTCGCATCGGTAGGTACCGATGTAACCCCTTCCACAGGAGTTGACCCCCCCTTGGCAGCAGATTAAGTGCTCTCTATAGTTTTTGAAGCTGACTCACTCCTCAAGGATGAGGGTATGACGGTGACGTCAAGTTCCTCATCAGAGAGGGGTGAGTCATTCCCAAAGCCGGAGGGCACACTCTCTTGGCTGAGCCTTAGAGTGGTCTTCTCTAGAAGGGCGGACAGCTGTTCACTCTGTCGCTGTATGCTTTCACATACTACGTCTCTGTACGTTTCCAGAGTCACGTCCCCGCCCGAAGTTAAAATCTTGTCCATGGCCATGTCCTGGGTCGACACCTCCGAAGAGGTGGTTGAATGATTGTCGGTTAATGTTTGTGTTTTTGTTGTTGTTTTTTGTTTAGTTTTGTTCTCCATAAGTTATCGGGACATTGGAGGTGACGAGGTCCGCCATGACATAGCCTCCATATCATGGTAAGGACTTGGCAGCTAAGCCTGTTACTCGTCGAGGCGCCCAGGTATCGACGAGGCAACCTTCTAATACAGTCGGTACCCTGACTGCAAACCTTGGAATACTGATGGGCACGGTTTACGTAACACCCCAGCATTAGGGGGTCCGTTGCGGTGGACCAGGCCGTTGACTGGATAGTTTAGGGGCGCCAGTGCCGCCTCGTCGAGTCCAGGGATCACAGGCACTCGGGTATTTAGTCCGAGACTCTCCCCCTAGAAACCGCTGAGCTGTCCGCGACTGCTTATTTGATTCGCAGCTACCCGATATATCTACCGGGCGTCCCACTATCCGCAACCCGTGGACGCGTCCGGTAGCACTCAGCTATGCTTCCGCGAACGGCGGAAAAATTCTAATATTAATCCTATAGCTTTTGAAAGTGAAATTAATAATTGTCTTGTTCATGTTGGACAGTGGTGTTTTGAACATTGTCTGGTATTGAATCCGTCAAAGACAAAGGCTATTAAGTTTGGCAGTAATGCATATAATCTAAATATTGCTCTCGATGGTAATCTAATTAGTTTTGTAAGCTGTCACAGAATGCTGGGTATTTTAGTAGATGATAAACTTTCTTTTGAGACTCATGTCGATTCCGTTCAGAGACGAGTTTTTGCTATTATTCGTAGATTATATGGTACTAATTTATTTTTACCATTGTGGGTTAAAAAGAGGTTGGCGAATGCTCTTTTAATGCCTCATATCAATTATGGGCTCGAGCTGGTTTCTGGTACGATAAATTGTATTTGTTTAAGAATTAAGCGTGTAGTTAATGCTATAGTCAGATTTGTGTATGGCTTGAAGAAACGTGATCATATCTCAAATTTTGTTATAGATTTCCTGGGAGTTTCTTTTGAGCAATTTTTATCTGTTAAGTTATTGCATTATTTTTACAAAACTATCAGAGGTGGTGTTCCTAGGTTTCTGGCTAACATGGTCAGTTTTTCCAGGTCAACTAGGAGTACTCAGATATTAATACCCAGAATAAATAACTTAACATTTGAAAAGTCTTTTTTTGTACGTATTGCACGCTTGTGGAATTATCTACCTATTGAGCTTAGAATTTTTTTCCCATTCTAATAATGCCTTTCGTTTGAAAGTGTTGTATCATGTCCTGCATCCCGGTATATATCCCAATTAGTTTTATTTTCGTTGTTTTGAGCTTTTATTTTCTTTTTTATAATAATTTTTAAATTATTTTTATCGTCGCCTTTATTGTTCACCTTTTTTAAAAAAATTTAATTGCTTGTTGTTGGTTATTTTGCCTCTATTGACTCATTTTTTTTTACTTTTGTTTTTTATTTTTTGTAGTTTTGGCTGGGGAGCCTTTTACAATTTGTTTTTTAATAATGTTATAGTTAATTATAAGTTATTTTTAATTTTTTCTACTTGGTTTTGAGTACCTTATTAATACAATTAATTGGCCTTGGCTTTAGTATTAAGTATGAATTGAATAAAGAAAGAAAGAAAGAAAGAAATCAAAATCAAATCAAAAAAAATGTTTGTCAATTCAGAATGACCTCTTGGCATAAAAGTATATAATCTTAAAAAAATGCATTAAAAGATGCCAATAATAATGATAATATAGATTTTGTAGCATTTTGTTACATTTTTTATCGCATGCAATTTTTTCAATATGACTTAAAATATTGAAGTATACATTTTGTAATATTTTCTCACCTTACAACACAGGTTGGGGTTATTATATACAGATTGCAATTATTGCCCGATCCTCACGAAAATGTTCACAAGGGTAGGGTTAGGCTCAGTAGGACTAGACCTATTGTTTTCGAAGAAGTCCGCAATGTATTTAGGGGTTGAAATGGACAAACAACTAAAAATGTTCCTGATTTTGCAGCCGTTATAAAAGTCACAAATAGAAACCAAAGGACACGAAATCTCGCATGAAGTTAGAGTTTAGGACAGCGGGAAGAATGGACTACTACTTCTATGTGAAAAAATACCAACATTACTCACAGGCGATATCCGAAATACACAAAAGGCGAACTTCTGGGTTTTTATGCTGTTTTCGTTGACGAAATGAGTCTAGATTTGGAGATACAGAGAGGCCTCTTGCTTTTGGAGATGATCGCAAAATATTTAGGGGTTCAAATGAACCAAAAACAGAAAAAATTTTCTGATCACACAATTGAAGTCTGAGAAGAGAGATAAGGACAGGGAAAAATTCCAACATTTTAGATAACCATTGGCTTATATTTATCTCTGAAATGGACCACAACAACTAACAGCACGACGGAGTGCGTAAATATTGGACAAATGTCCCTGGTCAAAATGCTAAGGGTAATATCTGGGCAGTGCTCCGTGACATCATTTCAAAAACGAAATCTTCCAAAATGAATTTGGACATGAGGGGGCTTCTAACATATTGTAGTGTTGTAGGGTATCACATGGTCGGTCTCGCACGACTTTAGCCTTTGCTTACTTCTTAATAATAAACTGTGTGAAATAAATGAAATGAAGATCAGGTTCTCCCTGACATGTCTATCCACCATTCATTGTTTGAAGAACTCACACTATAACATATGGTTATGATTCGTCTGCCCGTGTAAATGGTCCGCTGGAGTCTGGAAGAGGCACCCTGTTAGAGTTGTTAGTATTAGCAGGTCTCAGACGTGAACAAGTTCTTAAATAAAATGTCAAACTAATATCATATATACTGATATCAGTAAGTCTTTTGACAAAGTAGATCATACATTATCATTATTAAATCTTGAAAAATCGGTTTCGCAACATTATTCTTATCATGGATATGGTCATCTTTGCAAGGACGTATACCACAGGAAAGGCATTTAGGTCCACTAATTTTTGTACTGTATCTAATGATCTTCCAGCGGTTATACGTTATTCTAAAATCCTAATGTTTGCTGATGATGTCAAACTTTTTTGTATATGGACTCACACATTTTTCCTTTACATGCAACATGATATCTACTCCCTTGTAAATTGGTTCAGTGCTAATGGCATGACGCTAAATCTCAAGAAATGTAAAAAACTGTTTTTGTGTAGTACACAACCTTTTTAATAGTGATTACCTCATTGGTTTTTGCAAATTAGACAATATTGATTCATTCGTCGATCTTGGCAGATTTTGTTTTATTTTGCATATTGATTCATGTGAAAATAGTCATTGCTTGTTTTTATAAAACGATAGTCTAAAAAAATTGACAATCCTTATGTGATTCGGCCAACTAAAGAATACGGTAGCGTATTGAGGAGTCCTTTATTTTTAAACCATGTTCAACTAAATTGGAATCAGTGCAAACCCAATTCCTTTTATTCGCACTCAAAGAATTAAGGTGGGATAATAATGTCACACTTCCACCATATGAAAATTGCCTAAAACTAATTGATTTTCCGAGATTAGAAAGGAGACGTTTAATGTGTTTTATTTATTGCTAGCTGAACCAGGGGTAGCGAAGCGCACCGATTTGATTTGATTTGATATGCATTCAAAATTGTATATACAAATATTTGTTCAAAATTTAAAAAACGTATTTATTGTAATACTTTTATGGGAAACAAACAAATAGCTCGGTCCACCAATGCCTGAACATGTCAGGAACAGCTGACCATGAGAAAAGCAGGGACATGCCAAATTTAGTCCGCATACACGAAGGGCTTTTCCTTCGGATTTATTAATTTCATAGCGTGCAGGAATCTGCAATCTTTTGAAGTTTTTTACTGTTAGCTTAATACCATTGCAAAGCCGTTGTGGATCAATACTTCTTAATAAGATCATATCCCAATCTGAACCGATTTCAATATAATTTGATAACATTTAGTTTTACACCAAATTCCGTCACACCTTCCATATTTCATGCCGTGTTTGGTGCCTCAAAAATGTGAAATTGGCTGAGAATATATATATATATATATATATATATATATATATATATATATATATATATATATATATATATATATATATATATATATATATATATATATATATATATATATATATATGCGATTTGTTCGGTTCGGTGTATGTTCGATTTTAATTTTGTCACTCATTCCAAATTACATTGGAATTGAACAAACATATCGTGTTTGGTGCATCAAATAAACGAAATCGGTCGAAAATATATATAGGAGCTATATCCAAATCTGAGACTTTATCTGTATATAAAATCTAAATTTTTGGGAGGTACCCCAAAGTGGAATTTCAACAAGTAAAAAACGAACGATAAAAAAAGCAGTAAGTTCGACCGGGCTGAACTTTGAATACCCTCCACCATTTGGAACGAATTTGAAAATTTTCAAAAAATAAAATCCCTAAAAAATTCTGTTAAAATTTTAAAAATACCGAATATAGGCGTTATATTTGGGTCTATACGACGTGGATCTACATAGACATTGTTTGTCATAAACCATTACCATATTCATAAACGGTGAATAATGTAGCTTAAATCGTCAAAATATCGTATATAGGGAGGTATCGTTATATCGGAGCTGTGCGAAGACCTGGACCAGCATAGACGATTTTCTGTCAGAGGCTGTAGCATCCATTACGAACTTCAAATACGATATCTCAAACAATTTCGGTGGTTTTTTCACCTAAACTCGTCAAAATAACGAATATAGAGAGGTACTGATATATGGGACCTACACGAAGACCTGGACCTGCATAGACAATTTTCTGTCACAGACTGTAGTTCTCATTACGAACTTCAAATATCAAGTTTGAAATAATTCCGGTGAATAATGTCGCTAAAATCATCAAAATACCGAATATGGGAGGTACCGTTATATGGGGGCTATACGAAGACGGGGACCTGCATAGATAATTTTCTGTCTTGGGCTGTAGTATCCATTTCGAACTTCAAATACCAAATTTGGAACAATTCTGGTGAAATGATTGTATTTTTGTTTGTTTGTAATTTATGGACTCGAAAACCGATGAACAGATTTTCCTGAAAATTTCTAAGTATACTACAACATCGCCTGAAAGTAACATAGGCTATATACATTTTTATACCCTCCACCATTCTATGGAGGATATATTAACTTTGTCATTCCGTTTGTAACTTCTCATAATACTCATAGTAGACCCTACCAATTGTATATATTCTGGATCCGCATAAAATTCTTAGTCGAATTGGAGATGTCCGTCGGTCTGATGCAATCACGCTATCTTTTGAAATTACTTATGCAGGTCCTCGTCTTCGTGTAGCCCCAAATAACTGTTTTCATTCAAGTGGTACATTTCAACGGTTTTTTTTTTTTTTTTTTTTGAAAATTTCTAGTATCTTCCTTACGGCTGCTTTAATTTTTTCCCCTGCTTCCTCGAGCTGCTGCTGCAAAGTGTCAATATATACAGGATTTCTTTCTTCGCTTATTGGTGACCCTGCTCCCTGTGGCTTTCCAAATTCATATTGTCCGAGCACACTTTTTGTATATGCCTTTCCATTTTATGACTGCACACTCGGCCAATTGAGATGCAATGTTAGCCTTTTCGTAGCTCTACCTCTTTCCATTGAATAAGGACTTGTCAGTAGGAACATGTATGTCCCAAATTTTTTATCGACCACAACAACGCACAGATCATATACGATTTACTGAACTTTCCTGGATTGTCTGGGCAACGTTCTTTTTAAAGCTTTAACTCTTGTAGGACTAATACTTGTCTTAAACAAGAACTTTTTAATTATTATCGTTTCGAATAGTTTTAAATTGGCTCGCCGATGCCAATGTTGCACAGAAATGACCTGCCAAGAACAAGAAGCTTTTTTCGTGGTCCATCTTGTTTGTCGGAGGACCATTGAATGTCCTCTTTTCAAAATGAGATACGTATATTTGTTTTTAGTTGGAACTTTTTTTGTCCTTGTTAAAAAATGTTTTTCTTAAGTACTACAAAAACAAATCTAACTTAACCTATTCTTATTTTTTCTAATATTGAATAGAGATTTGCAGGACTGCTTGCCCCTTCATTCAAGTGGTTTTGGCTACCTACTGAGCGCAATGAAATCATGTGTATGGGTTATAACCTTAATTATCTGACACATTATCGTATGCAACATCGCAACAAGACCACTGGTTTGCACATGTCATATTTTATGGTGATTGTGCACATGTCATATTTTATGGTGGATGGGAAGCTGATAATTTTGAAATATTTATTTTAATTGCACTCCAAAACGTGTACAAAGAATTTTTTACAGTAAGGAACTACTCTAGTTATAAATATATACAAGTTAAATAAAAAAGGAAAGATTAAATTTAAGACTGTTAATGACAATAATTAAAAATATAATAACTTCGACTCTTTATGACAGAATGAGAACTACTTCCCTAAAAAATAGACGAGGTAATTATGATACAAAATATAATTTATAGTTTTGGGTACAGATTGAGAGTTACCGCAGATAGCTGTGATATGCACGACCTCAACATGTGGTGTTTTGTGGTCGGAATTATGTTCCTCCTGATCTGCACATTCAGCTTTATTCTTGTCTCCGCAGCCTATGTGTTAGAGTTATGATGATTTTAGTCATATTTTTTATATTTTTTTAGTCATATTTTTCCACAGAAATGTTTCAAATTTGTTTCGCAATAGATACCAACCAATTGTCTACAATTGTCTACATAGGCCCACGTTTTTTTATTAATGAAAACAACACATACCAACGGTCTGTTTTTCTTTTTTTAAGGTTGCTTTCACTTGAATCGTTTGCCTTCAAACGTATTCGTTTTTATTTTTGCTTTTATATAAATTTTGAAACCTGATGTCCATTGCCGAAAAACTTTGAAATGTCAGTGTTTTCGTAACCATTATATTGTTATGTTTTTGATTTAATTTCATTATGAGTTGTGCTGTTTGTGACAACACCAATAAATTCAAAACATTAAAAAAAATAAAATAAAATTGAAAAATATCTAAAAAACATTTGAAGAATATGACTTGCAAGATGCGCTAGCAAAATGTTGATGTGTTAAAATAGATCATACACATACAATGTTGGCATAATTCTGTATCAAACGGCCAATGAACGGCCAAAACATGAAAAGTATTTGCTTCAAAAACCCAAATAATGGAAAAATATAGTTACAAAAAAAAAAAACCAGGCTGAAAAAAAGAGGCTACTAAAAGAAAAAAAAGAGGCTACTAATTGTAAAAAAATTTGTAATTGTACCCTACCTTGTATTCACCCTATCTCTCTCGACACAAGAGAAATGACGGGCTGCCAATTCAAGCCATTTATCAGAGTGGGTAACACATTGGTTACATTTGACTCTCCTCTTATTCGCTCTGTCTTGTCATTACCTAGAACGGGATGTCAACACTCATGGTGAGCAATACAATCCCCTAGTACCAGTCAGTTATTGCCTTCCAAAAGCGGAATAATATTTGGAAAAAATGCGGTTTAAATCTATTAACTGGCGGAATATAAACAATAAGCACCTCTACCTCGGCAGCTCCACACATGACCAGCAGCCAATCCTTGACCTATCAAAGGCATTTGACACGGTCAATCATGCCACACTGTTTGAGGACGTACAGAGAACTACCCTCCGGCCAAGTTTGAAACGTTGGATAATCAACTATATGCGTGGACGCCAGTCGTACGTGGAATTCCGGAACGAGAAGTCCAAAGCCCGTAGAGTGAAACAGGGAGTTCCCCAAGGCGGGGTGATATCTCCGGAACTGTTTAACCTCTACCTTTCCGGAATTCTTCGCCCTCCAGACGGCATTGAGATCGTAACGTATGCGGATGATTGTACGATCATGGCGTCGGGTCCAGTGGTCGATGACATATGCGAAAGGTTGAACCCCTATCTCGCGGAGCTTGCCGGATACTTCCACGCAAGGAATATGAAAATATCCGCCACGAAATCAACGGCCACACTCTTTACCACATGGTCTGCGGAGATGAGAACACAGCTGAATGTTCAGGTCGAGGGGAATCTAATACCGACCACGAACTACCCCAAGATTCTTGGGGTAACGTTCGACAGCATGTTCAAGTCTTCCGCGCAAGCCACAGCTATCTGCGACAAGATGAAAAGTAGGAACAAGGTCCTCAAGGCGCTAGCCGGCAGCTCTTGGGGTGCGGACAAAGAAACCTTGTTGGCATCTTATAACGCGATAGGTCGGTCTGTGGTCAGCTATTCGGCTCCAGTATGGTCTGCGAATACTAGTGCTACGCAGTGGAAGCATATCCAGACCTGCCAGAACGCTGCCCTGAGAACTGCTACAGGGTGCCTCCTCATGACACCAGTGGACCATCTACATGAGGAGGCGAAAGTCCTTCCCTTACGTCAGCATAATCATATGCTTTCGTTGCAGTACCTGCTTGGGTGTTACCGTGAGAGTCATCCTAACCATCATATGGTGGATAACTCTCCCCCACCCAGGCGTGTCAGGAAGGACATACATGATCTAGAGAGGGAGGTCCAGCGCTACAAGAGAGAGCCTCTAGATCAAGAAGCCTATCAGGCAGGTCTGAGTGGCATTCACACCGATGCAGTCGCGGATGCTATTAGCAGTTATAAAGTGAATGCCGTCCTCGGAGTCCAGCCCCCATCCATTGCAGCCGAAGAACGTCAGCTGCCTAGCCAAACCAGGGTAGTTTTGGCGCAATTACGTTCAGGATTGTGTAGTCGTCTCAATTCGTATTGGGCACGAATTGATGAAGATGTGCGTGACGCCTGTCCGGCGTGCGATACAGGCCCACACAATACGCTTCACTCCAGAAGATCTCTGGCTACAGCCCGTTAAAGTAGCCGAATTTCTAAACCTGGAGCTGGAACCAGATTAGCAGAACGCAAACACATACATGTACTACTGCTACAACAACAACAACCAGCTGTCAATACATTCCATGATCTTTACGTAGATAGATATATATTGGACAGAATGGTGTAACAGGAGGTGCCGTGTCATGATCCCCATTACAATAATGGGGATTATGACAGTTTTTTACTCGGTCACAATCCCCATAATTGCAATGGGGATTATGTCCGGGTGCCGTAACAGGAACGCTAATTCCATACTTCTTCTTCTTGTGCGATTCTTCCTTAATATGTGATAAGTATTACATTGTTGTAGGATGCAATTTTCATTGAACTTATTTTCACTCTCATTAGTTTTATCTCGAAGTGCCCTGAAATTGGGTTACAAAAACGATATGCGGTATATAATGCTGTTTAGGAGACTGCGGTTGAATTCCATATTCTGAGGACGACTCGATAAACGACGATAAAAACGAAGGCGTTATTGCAGAACGTTGTCACGTAACCACCAACTTCCTTTTCTGAAAATAATTAAAATCGAAAATTAATGATGCTAATTTTTAACAGTTCATATATTGTTCATTGTTTTATATTTCATATCTAATCTCTTATTTTTCTCTATTTTGTTAATGTTCGTAACTCATCTTAAAGTGCATGGATGCAACAAATTCAAGCATTTAATTTATAAAATATTAATTGTGTTATCAGAAACAAAAATATATCCAGACCTTTTTTACCATTCTGCAGCAATCACGACAAGCTACAATTTTGAACACGGTAAATTGATCTAGTTTAAATTTCACAAAGTAATTTTTCGTATGTTGAAATTAAAAACGTTGGGTAAAAAATGGTAAATGTTTGAAATTGAAATTTATATTAAAAATTTTGTTTGGGTAACAAACGTGTTATCGTAGTAAGAAAGGTGATTTTTTTGTACAGTAAGTCGAATATAAAGTTTAGACCATCTCTGTTAACGCGTCGTAATAATATAGATATAGTTAAGTATTGAATATTTTCTGTGATTTTTTGACTGACCCACACAACTGTGTTATTCTTATTCATTACATTTTTATTTTATGGTAGATTAAAAAGTTGGTCTTGGACTATATCACGATATTTCAATTCTGCAGATAAAAAAATATAATGCTTTTTATCTTTCTTCTATATATTTTACAGAACATACCTTTTGTGTTTGTAGATGTGGGAGGACAACGAACACAAAGACAGAAATGGACACGATGTTTTGATTCGTCAGTTACATCTATAATATTTTAGTTTCGACGTCCGAGTTCGATCAAGTTTTAGCAGAAGATAGGTATGCCACATTTAAACTGAAATTCGATAGTACGTAAAATGAATTTTTCCTATCTTGCAGAATGACAAATCGCTTGGAAGAGTCCAGAAATATTTTTGATACTATTGTAAATAATAACACGTTTAAAGGTATCTCGATTATTTTATTTTTAAACAAAATGGATTTACTGGAGCTTAAAGTCAAAAACCCAGAGACTGATATACGTTGGTTCTACCCCCAATTCCATGGAAATCCGCACTCTCTTTTAGATGTTCAAAACTTTATCCTGCAAATGTTTATGAGCGTACGAAAAGTTCAACAAAGTCGTACATATCATCATTTTACCACCGCCATAGACACACGTAATATTAACGTTGTCTTTAATTCCGTAAAAGATACAATCCTACAAAGAAACTTAAATGCACTAATGTTGCAGTAGTACAGAAGTATTCACTCTAGTGTTAGGTAGGCGCTATCTTTTTTGTGTCTGTTCATGTTCTTTAAAAGTACGCGATAACAGTGCCAAAAAGTCTTTATACATATGAATATATAACAATATTTTTTATATGAACTACATACATTGATGACATAGAATCACATAGAAGAATGTGGGTTTATAACATGAACTCAAAGAGAATTAGAAGCAAATAAAAAAGAAAATACACAATTCCAATACGTTTGGAGCACTGATGAATACATATGAAATAAAGATGTTATATATGCAATATACATATTTGATTGATACATACACACGTAAAGTGTGTATTAAATTTGTAAAAAAGTGTAGTATACCATTTATTATAAGAAGCCACAAATTAATCATTGTGAAGACCGAATATATATATATATATATATATATATATATATATATATATATATATATATATTTATATATATATATATACATATATATAGTGCTCGACAAAATTATTGGCAAGTTACTTTTGACAAAATTTTAGCAGTTATAAATGTTAAGAAAACTAAAGGTTTTGTTTATCGTATTCACTTAAAACATCGAAATTTGAAAATAACGATATAGTATTAATAAAATTGATAACTTGGAATTTTTTAACATAGTTCGAAATAATAATGATGTAAAATAATCATTCGTAATGAAATGAAAAGGTAACCTATGTAACAAAATAATTTTTTGGGAACATAACATAATTAACTTTAAATTTTAGTACATTCTAAAATTGTCATCCTTGTCTAAAACTAATTTGGAATGAACGTTTTAAAATACTAATAATTATCGTGTAGAATTTATTTCAAGAAAACAATTTAAAAAGTTATAAAATGTATTATTATGAATAAAATCGGAATTTTTCATAAATTGTTTTAAGAGAAACTTATGTCAATAATATTGCCTGCACTGTATAACTGCGATGTATATTTTGGTATTAACATATTTTTATACACACATGTAGCTATAATTACGTATTTGAAATGATAATTCTCCTTTGGAGGAATATGTATGAACATTTTACTGTAAGAAATAAAAATAAGTTATAAAGTTTATAAATAAAGTATATTTTTACATACGTAAACAGCTTGACTGCATTCGTATTTACAAAATATATCAGTAGGCGTTTTTGGGCTTGCTCCTAAAGACAAACATTTTTCTTAACTAAGGAAAGACATTTTTATTTCTGGTGAAAAATGTATTTACTTGGAAACTTTCTACGACATAAATAAAGTATATTTTTACATACGTAAACAGCTTGACTGCATTCGTATTTACAAAATATATCGGTAGGCGTTTTTGGGCTTGCTCCTAAAGAAAACATTTTTCTTAACTAAGGAAAGACATTTATTTCTGGTGAAAAAAGTATTTACTTGGAAACTTTCAACGACATAGGGTTATTTTTTGTTTAGTGAGTAGCATATTTGCAACTGTATAATTTATTGCACCACAGTTGAAAGTGAAGAAAAATGAAATGTATTTCCTCATGTGCAACAGTCCTGACACGTCCGATTTGGACAGTGCCAAATTTTTAAAATTAAATACAAGTATAACAAAAATACAATCTTTTTAACGGAAAAAATATCAACAATTATACTTTTTTTAATTTTCTATATATAAGCTACTGCATTTAAATTCATTGTGACCTTAGTTTAGGTGGTTATTTTTCTGATCTTATAAACGTGCGAAGGTCGGCGATTGTTTGCAGAACATTACCCGGGTGAAATTAATTAGAAATAATTTGTTTCTTTGGTAAATAACAGTCTCCACTCAACTAATACCTTAAGGTTTGCAACACATGCCTAACAGTCTTCAACAAACGAAAAGGAAATTGTTTAAAACATCCTCATAGATGGAAAACATGGCAAAGAATCCTGTAGAAAATATGAAGGTCAATGATTTGATGGAAATCATGAAATCAACGATGAATGGTATACTGAAAAAAAAAAATCATTCAATCTCCCAACCTAATAGGATATAGAAGAAGTAAGGGATGAAATATCGGTTGCTACGGCCGAAATCTCTTTTCTTCGAACCTAAAACCGAATGCAAAAAGAAGGAAAAAAAACATTCTTAAAAGCAAAATTCGAGATCATGATGTTACATTGCGTTGTCAGGAATACGCGGCAGGAGTGAAAAATAAATTTTTAAAGGACTTGAAAATATTAATGCTGTTATGCAGATTTGTAGAGAAAACTGAACATATCCCCAACAATTACATCAGCCTGTACTCTATTTCAACTGATGAGAAAAGGAGTCCAAGAAGTACAAATTTGTGGTAAGAGAGGGTTGAATAAAAATTGGAAAGAAAGATATATATATATATATATATATATATATATATATATATATATATATATATATATATATATATATATATATATATATATATATATATATATACATATATATATATATATATATATATATATATATATATATATATATATATATATATATATATATATATATATATATATATATATATATATATATATATATATATCTATATCTATATCTATAAAAGAGGAAAATGTTTGTATGTTGTTTGTTTGTTTGTTTGTAATTTATGGACTCGAAAACCGCTGAATAGATTTTCCTGAAAATGTCCGTATATACTGCAACATCGCCTGAAAGTAACATAGGCTATATACATTTTTGAATTTCCACTTGGAACTGGAGATATAGCATCAGAATCGGAGGTACCTCCCAAAAATTTAGATTTTATATGCACATATCTATTGATTGGTTGAAGATACAGTCTTCAAATTTGGAATACGTAACGGAATTTGGAACAAAAATAAGTTTGCCAAATTATATTGTAATCGGTTCAGATTTGGATATAGCTCCCATATATATTTTCGACCGATTTCCTTTATTTGATGCCTCAAACACAATATGAACGTTAGATTCCAATGAAATTTGGAATGTGTGACGGGATTTAATCCGAAAATAAATTTGTCAAATTATATTGAAATCGGTTCAGATTTGGATATAGCTCCCATATATATTTTCGGCCGATTTCAAGCATTTGATGCACCAAACGCGCTATGTATCCCCAATTTCAAAGAAATTTGAAACGTGTGATAGATTTTATTTAAAAAATTGATTTCCCAAATTATATTGAAATCGGTTCAGATTTGGATATAGCTCCCATATACATTTTCGGCCGATCTCATGTATTTGGTGGAAATTCCACGATATGTATTTCCAATTGTAATTAAATTTAAAATAAGTAACGGAGCCAAAATGAATTTGTCAAATTAAATTGAAATCGGTTCATATATGGATATAGCTCCCATATATATTTTCGACCGATTTCATGTATTTGATGCACCAAACACGCTATGTATCTGTAATTTCAATGACAATATGAATGTACGATTCCACTGAAATTTGGAATGTGTGACGGGATTTAATCCGAAAATAAATTTGTCAAATTATATTGAAATCGGTTCAGATTTGGATATAGCTCCCATATATATTTTCGACCGATTTCATGTATTTAATGCACCATACACGATATGTATGTTCGATTCCAAAGAAATTTGGAATATGTAACGGGATTTTGATTAGAAAATAAATTAGTCAAATTATATTAAAATCGGTTCAGATTTGGATATAGCTCCCATATATATTTTCCGCCGATTTCACATATTTGATGCACAAAACACGATACGTATTTCCGATTCCAATGAAATTCGGCATGAGTGGCTGAATTTGGTACAAAAATAAATTTGACAGATTATATTCAAATACGCTCAGATTTGATTATAGCTCCCATATATATTCTCAGCCGATTTCACATATTTGATGCACCCAAAGCGAGAGAGACAAAATCTGGCACCAGAAAAAATTGCCAAATTATATTGAAATCAGTTGAGGCTTGGATATAGCTAACATATATATTTCGGCCGATTTCATATATGTTATGCAGCAAACATGATATATATGACCGATACCAATGAAATTCAGAATGTGTGGCGGAATTTGGTTACAATAATAAATGTGACAAATTAATTGGAAATTAGTTAAGATTTGGATATAGCTCCCATATATATATTATCGGCCGATTTCACATATTTGACGCACCAACTTCAATGAAATATGAAAGGTGTGGCGGAGTTTGGTGTAAATGTATTTTTTTTAATTATATTTCAAATCGGATCAGATTGGGATATGATTTTAATAAGAACCATTGACCTACAACGCCTTAGGCTAACACTAAAAAACAACACAACAATTGATTTGAAATACGCTTATTACGGCGAAGTATGTTGCTATCTCGAATTCACTAATTGCAATAGAAATGCCACTCAACTTCAAAAGATTGCAGCATGCAGGTATTTGCTATGAAATAAATAAATCCGAAGGACAAACCCTTCGTGTATGTATGTCATGTTACTGCTATTCTAATGGTTTTGGTTATTTACGCATTGAAGTAGTGCAATATTTTTTTTTTTTTAATTTTTAAATTTGTTTTTTTTTAACCAACATATATTCGTAAATAAAATTTTGAATGCATATAAAATCAAAAGGGGTAGCGAAGCGCACCGGGTTCAGCTAGTATATATATATATATATGAAATAAATTCTACACGGTAATTATTAGTATTTCATTCCATTTTATTCCAAATTAGTTTTAGACAAGGATGACAATTTTAGAATGTATTAAAGGAGTTCAAGAAGTACAAACTTGTGGTAAGAGAGGGTTGAATGAAAATTGGAAACAAAAGAAAAAAAAAAAAGTATATATATGCTACGGTTCCAATGTTGCAACACTTCAGATGTTCTAGCCACTTTTTCCTCTTATGCTCCTGTACCAACCGGTAGACTTCCACTGTCAAATCACTGATTCTAGGATTAGTAGGGTTGGTACGACGGAGATCATCACGCTCGTTTACTGATCCCGCTGCCTCTGCTGGGAAGTTTGGTCTTATCTCGGGTATTCGACCAGCAGGTATATAGCGAGCGACTGTAGCTTTGATGATGTTTCGGAAAATCCTTTCTGTTATCCGAACATCAGAAGGGTTGGGCAGTTCTCTGAAGCGGCGGTTGGTTAATTCTCTGAACTCTGGCCAGTGAGCTTTCCCATGGTTAAGGAAAGTGCAGCGTTCACTCGGGCGACTTGCTTTTGGAGACGATTATCGGGAGATGGTCTGAGCGAAGAGAAATGACGAGCTGCCAAGTCCAGTCATTTATCAAACTGGGTGACACTATGGTTAAGTCTGGTGAACTATGACACTCTCCTCTTATTCGGGTGGGGCATCCTCGTTAACCGTGCAGAATGTGGATCAGTCAATCTGCTCTGCCAGCGCTGAACCCTTTGGTCATTACCTAGGGCGGAATTCCACAAATCATCGTGGGCATTAAAATCCCCTAGTACCAGGCGGTTATTGCCTACCAACCATGGACTAATATCAGGCAAATAGCGCGGTTCACAGCTATTAATCGGCGGGATATACACATTAAGCACCTCTACCTCGACAGTTCCACACTTGACTGCTACCCCTATACATTCCATGTATGGGTCACTAGAGACTAGCTCAAGCGAGATAGGTCTGTACTGAACAGAATGGTGTAACAGGAACACTAATCCCCCACCTCCATTTCTGGTGCGATCCTTCCTTATTACGTTGTAACCATAACAACGTTGTAGGCTGCAATTTTCATTCAGCTTGGTTATCTTCACCGCTGTGAACTAAAATATTCCTCCGACTCATAAATTCCACTATCTCATCTATTTTGCCTCGGAGTCCGTTGCAATTGAATTGCAAGAATGATGCACAATCCTGAGTTGGAACAGCAACATGTGGCGTTAGGTGCTGTGGTGTTGGTTGCTGTTCTGGAGACTGCGGTGGAGTGCCATACTCCGACGACGTCTCTGATGAGGACGACGAAGAAGTTGACTCGCTGGGGACTACGTTACTGCATCAAGTCGCAACATAACCCCTTTCGCTGTAGTCTCGCAAACGCCTTAGTCCGGAACAGTTCTTAAAGTACACCCATTCTCTACATCCATTACATCGCACCGAAACAGATCTGTGGTGGATGACGTTCTGACAAACCAAGCAGAACCAAGGTCCGGGGTATTCCTCAATCCCGGCATGGACCAATAAAATCCGGAGCAAGCAGTCCGGGATATGCTGCTCCCAATGCAGAAAAATAAACAAATACAAACATGTACATACTGGGTTGGCAGCCGCTGGCTGAAAGAGGGATCTTGTTGTTTCGGGTCAATCCGGTATCGTAGAACCCGTTGCCGTGGGTAAAATCACCAAAATACCGAATATCGGGAGGTACCGTTATATGGGGGCTGTATGAAAACGTGGACCTACATGGCCCATTTACGAACTTAACCTGTTTTCTGGAAAAATAAAAATGTGTGCAAAATTTTAGTCTTCTATCTTAATTCGTTCGAAAGATAGCATGATTACAACAGACAGACAGACGGACATCGCTAAATCAACTTAGAATTTTACGCTGATCAAGAATATATATACTTTGTTGGGTCTGACATGAGTATTTTGAGGAGTTACAAACGGAATGACAATGTTAATATACCCTCCATAAAATGAAAAGTATGAGTGTTTGAGTAGAACAACGAAAAGAAAAGCCATATTTGAAGGGAAAACTATAGCACCAAGACAGCGAATAAAATGTTTAGATTCTGTCCAGTCCCCAACAGTTTTAAAATCAATATCTACAAACAGTTAGTTGAAGCTATGTTGGAGAACACATAGTAAGTAGAAATTATTGCTAATCTTTCAAACCTATCCGCGATGTCCAATCTTTTAAAATGAGAGGTGCCCATGCAATTAAAGAAATACGAAGGAGATATGTGATATCAAATTGTAAGCTACATGAGCCACTATAACTTAATTCCATTGTAACTGCTATTGGCAGGTGATCCGACCATAGTTTTTCCTCTACAAGAAAACTGTCCATATTTTGTAGCATTATTAACATTGTATTAACAGACTCGCCTACAAGACTGATATAAATGATACAAGCTGGCCCGTCCGCCTTGGCGGCCCGTACTTTATAATAATCACAGATCTGAATTATGTAAGCGGTACAATTTTAATTATAAGTAATGACTCCATAGTAATTTCTAAATAGACCGTCGGTTTTAGATATTTTGATTAGCCTGATCTTATTTTTCAGTCATGGGCTTTAATTTGAGTGTTAATAACCTGTGTGATATAGAATATCTGTAATAGCTCCATGTGAAAACTCAGGTCAATTTGGTACCTACCGATATATTTTGTAAATACGAATGCAGTCAAGCTGTTTACGTATGCAAAAATATACTTTATTTATAAAATTTATAATTTATTTTCATTTATTACAGTTACATTTTCATACATATTCCTCCATAGCTACATGTGTTTATATGTGTTAATACCGAAATATACATATAAAATTATAATATAAAGTGCGGGCAATATTATTGACACAAGTTTCTCTTAAAAACAATTTATGAAAAATTCCGATTTAATTCATAATAATATATTTTATAACTTTTTAAATTGTTTTCTTGAAATAAATTCTACACGATAATTATTAGTATTTCATTCCATTTTATTACAAATTAGTTTTAGACAAGGATGACAATTTTAGAATGTACTAAAGGAGTTCAAGAAGTACAAACTTGTGGTAAGAGAGGGTTGAATGAAAATTATATATATATATATATATATATATATATATATATATATATGTAAAACTAATTTGGAATGAAATACTAATTCTTACAATTCAATTGCAACGGACTCCGAGGCAAAATAGATGAGATAGTGGAATTTATGAGTCGGAGGAATATTAAGTTCGCAGCGGTGAAGGAAACCAAGCTGAATGAAAATTGCAGCCTACAACGTTGTTATTGTTACAACGTACTAAGGAAGGATCGCACCAGAAGTGGAGGTGAGGGATTAGCGTTCCTGTTACACCATTCTGTTCAGTACTTACTGCTTTTTAACTTGTTATACCCTTCACCATACATAGTATGGAGGGTATATTAAGTTTGTCATTCCGTTTGTAACTCATCGAAATAATCATTTTAGAACCAACAAAATGTATACTATATTCTTGATCAGCGTAAAATTCTAAGACGATTTAGCCCTGTCCGTCCGTCCGTCTGTTGTAATCACGCTATAGTCTAAACGAATTGAGATAGGAAGCTAAAATTTTGCACAGATATCTCTTTTGTCTGCAGGCAGGTCAAGCTCGAAGATGGGCTATATCGGTCCACGATATCGTATAGCCCCCATACAACGGTACCCTCAATATTCGGTATTTTGATGATTTTAGCCACATTTTTCAACGGAATTGTCTGAAAATCCACACAAGGAGTTCCATGTGGGTACTTTGTACCTCGGAGGAGAATTATCTATAAAGGTCGACGATATTGTATAGCCCCCATATAACGGTAACCCCCGATATTCGGTATTTTGATGATTTTACTCACATTTTCTAATGGAAAGGTCTGAAAATCAACACAGGGAGTTCCTTGTGAGCACTTTATCCCCTGAAATAGAATTATCTATATAGGTCCACGATATCGAATAGCCCCCATACAACGGTACCCCCCGACATTCGGTATTTTAATGTTTTTAGCCACATTTTTCAATTGAATTGTCTGAAATTCCACACCAGGAGTTCTTTGTGAGTACTTACTCCCTAAACTTTATAATTTATTTTCATTTCTTACATACATATTCCTCCATAGCTACATGTGTGTATAAAAATATGTTAATACCGAAATATACATATTAAATGATAATATACAGTGCGGGCAATATCATTGACACAAGTTTCTCTTAAAAACAATTTATGAAAAATTCCGATTTTATTCTTAATAATATATTTTATAACTTTTTTAATTGTTTTCTTGAAATAAATTCTACACGATAATTATTAGTATTTCATTCCATTTTATTCCAAATTAGTTGTAGACAAGGATGACAATTTTAGAATGTACTAAAGGTGTTCAAGAAGTACAAACTTGTGGTAAGAGAGGGTTGAATGAAAATTGAATATATATATATATATATACTCCGAGGCAAAATAGATGAGACAGTGGAATTTATGAGTCGGAGGAATATTAAGTTCGCAGCGGTGAAGGAAACCAAGCTGAATGAAAATTGCAGCCTACATTATGTGTATATCCCGAAAATTATGTGTATATCCCGCCGATTAATAGCTTTGAACCGCGTTATTTGCCAGATTTTATCCCATGGTTGGTAGGCAATAACCGCCTGGTACTAGGGGATTTCAATGCCCACCATGATTTGTGGAATTCCGCCCTAGGTAATGACCAGAGGGGATCAGCGCTGGCTGAGCAGATTGACTGCTCCACATTCTGCACGGTTAACGAGGATGCCCCACCCGAATAAGAGGAGAGTGTCACAGTTCACCAGTGTCACAGTTCACCAGACATAGTGTTAATATAAATCGGACCTAGTGGGCTTCAGTTCAAACACATAAATTTGAACTGACGGTCCATTAGTAAAATTGTTGTTTACGACGATTCATGAAGAAAACAAACATTGTGGACCTCAAGCGCTGTTAAACACAATAAGACAACGATTTTGGCCAATCAGAAGGAAAATAACTGCCAGATCAACGATTCAAAAATGTATAAGGTGCACCAGAGCACGACTCCAGCTTTATCAACAAATAATGGGACAGCTGCCAGCAACAAGAGTAACTCCCGCAAGGCCATTTATAAACTCTGGAGTTGACTATCGTGGGCCATTTTGGATACATTACAAAGTGAGGGGTAAGCGACCAACCAAGGCTTATGTAGCTGTCTTCTGCTGATTTGCGACAAAAGCAGTTCACCTAGAACTTGTGTCTGATTTATCCACAGAAGCTTTTATTGGCGCACTTAAACGTTTCATTGCGCGGCGTGGACACTGCCAAAACATATATTGCGACAATGCTACGAACTTCGTTGGAGCCAAGAATAATTTAGCGGAGCTATCTGAAAATATATATTCGGATAAAGCGCAAGAATCAATTATTTCAACCTCAAACGCTAAAGGCATTCACATTCATTTCATACCACCAAGAGCACCGCATTTCGGAGGTTTATGGGAAGCAGCAGTGAAGTCCGCGAAACGCCTCTTGGTACGTAGCGTGTCAACGGAAAACCTAACACATGAGGAATTGAAACGATCATAATCGAGATAGAAGCAATCCTAAATTCCCGGCCGCTCACGCCTTTGTCAAACGATCCTGATTGTCTTGAAGCATTGACACCAGAACACTTTTTAATCGGGGAGGCTTTAACTGCACAAGTAGACAGCAGAGCAGAATCTGTTAAGACATCCAGCACATCTCATTGGAAGCTGCTCTCACATATCAAGCAGCAGTTCTGGAGAAGATGGTCGGATGAATACCTCCACGAACTGCAACAACGGAACAAATGGAGGAGAAAGATGAACAATCTTCGGAAAGGTGATATGGTCATCATCAAGGAAGATAATTTACCACCGATGAAGTGGCCATTGGGAAGAATTCTCAATGTGTTCGCTGGTGACGATGGAGCTGTACGAGTTGCTGATGTGAAAACTTCAACTGGAGTATACAAACGGGCCATTCAGAGGCTGGCTCCACTGTTTCCAGAGGAGCATAGTGAATTATCCACAGACCAGACAACGCAGGGTGACATCGGCTCTTCTAGGCAAGAGGAAGATGGGAAAGATACCATCCCGAGGAAAAGAATGAAGATCGCAAATTGCCCCATAATGCTATCAGTAATATTAGCCTTGCTTCTAATGCCTGTGGTCCTATGCGACATGCTGAAAATAACGCAATTTCACAATGATCCGGGATTATATTTTGAAGGCTTGGGAACAGTGAAATTTAACACGGCAGAATGGAAAATGTTGGTGTATTGCGATTTAACGCCTTTTGCATCAGAAATAAAGTAGCTTTCAACCGGTTTACAATCGCTGCAGCAGATGTGTCCTGTAATTCAGCAACACAAGATGTGTGACATGTTCGTGAGCAATCTCAAACACATTAAAAATGAACTACTACAGGAAAAGGAGTTATTTACCAACAGACGGTTTAAAAGATCTCCATTCAATATAGTCGGCAATATTGCGCGTTCACTTTTTGGTGTCCTTGATGCTGATTATGCGGAAGAAATGTCTAAAACCATTAGCAAGGCAAGAATCGAGCACGAGCACATGACAAGTCCGTTGAAAGCCCAAACTTCAATAGTTGACTCTACCATTAATGTCATAAAACAAGATGAGATCGGCAATCAACAAAAGATACAAGAGATCTCAGAAATGGTTGAGAAATTAAATAATGATGTGGCTAAAGAGTCTTCCCAGTTAAAAAACTCGCAGCTTGTCGGACTCTTGTCAACGTACCTGGTATTCTCCGCAATGAACCTGCACAGAGTAGAGTCGGAAATCATTAGTGTACTTACCGATACACATAATGGCAAAATAAGTCCACTTTTACTGTCTCCTCATCAATTGAGAGAAGAAAGTAACATAATCAAGGCTAATCTTCCAATTTCGCATGCTTTACCAACGGACGATGAGAACTTGATTGAGCTCTATAAACTTATGAGCGTCAAGGGTGCAGTGACAAAGCATGAAGTCATCTTCGAGGTCAAGATACCCTTAGTCAATCAACAGTTTTTTGAATTATTCAAGGTAGTACCCGTTCCAACAATAAGGTCCAACTCCGGTCCAAACTCCGAAGGAACGCAGTCGCCAACCCCTGTGAAGTCAATATCTTTAATAATCATTCAACTGCCAATTGCAATCTCAACAAGATTATTGGATCTACAGTTTGGACCCAATTGCATCATCAAAATAGATGGATCTTCGCTACTACTGTCGATGTTGAATCTTCTATCGTATGCGGTACGGAGACAAATCTTATCATCTTGTAGTAGTTCATTTTTAATGTGTTTGAGATTGCTCACGAACATGTCACACATCTTGTGTTGCTGAATTACAGGACACATCTGCTGCAGCGATTGTAAACCGGTTGAAAGCGACTTTATTTCTGATGCAAAAGGCGTTAAATCGCAATACACCAACATTTTCCATTCTGCCGTGTTAAGTTTCACTGTTCCCAAGCCTTCAAAATATAATCCCGGATCATTGTGAAATTGCGTTATTTTCAGCATGTCGCATAGGACCACAGGCATTAGAAGCAAGGCTAATATTACTGATAGCATTATGGGGCAATTTGCGATCTTCATTCTTTTCCTCGGGATGGTATCTTTCCCATCTTCCTCTTGCCTAGAAGAGCCGATGTCACCCTGCGTTGTCTGGTCTGTGGATAATTCACTATGCTCCTCTGGAAACAGTGGAGCCAGCCTCTGAATGGCCCGTTTGTATACTCCAGTTGAAGTTTTCACATCAGCAACTCGTACAGCTCCATCGTCACCAGCGAACACATTGAGAATTCTTCCCAATGGCCACTTCATCGGTGGTAAATTATCTTCCTTGATGATGACCATATCACCTTTCCGAAGATTGTTCATCTTTCTCCTCCATTTGTTCCGTTGTTGCAGTTCGTGGAGGTATTCATCCGACCATCTTCTCCAGAACTGCTGCTTGATATGTGAGAGCAGCTTCCAATGAGATGTGCTGGATGTCTTAACAGATTCTGCTCTGCTGTCTACTTGTGCAGTTAAAGCCTCCCCGATTAAAAAGTGTTCTGGTGTCAATGCTTCAAGACAATCAGGATCGTTTGACAAAGGCGTGAGCGGCCGGGAATTTAGGATTGCTTCTATCTCGATTATGATCGTTTCAATTCCTCATGTGTTAGGTTTTCCGTTGACACGCTACGTACCAAGAGGCGTTTCGCGGACTTCACTGCTGCTTCCCATAAACCTCCGAAATGCGGTGCTCTTGGTGGTATGAAATGAATGTGAATGCCTTTAGCGTTTGAGGTTGAAATAATTGATTCTTGCGCTTTATCCGAATATATATTTTCAGATAGCTCCGCTAAATTATTCTTGGCTCCAACGAAGTTCGTAGCATTGTCGCAATATATGTTTTGGCAGTGTCCACGCCGCGCAATGAAACGTTTAAGTGCGCCAATAAAAGCTTCTGTGGATAAATCAGACACAAGTTCTAGGTGAACTGCCTTTGTCGCAAAGCAGCAGAAGACAGCTACATAAGCCTTGGTTGGTCGCTTACCCCTCACTTTGTAATGTATCCAAAATGGCCCACAATAGTCAACTCCAGAGTTTATAAATGGCCTTGCGGGAGTTACTCTTGTTGCTGGCAGCTGTCCCATTATTTGTTGATACAGCTGGGGTCGTGCTCTGGTGCACCTTATACATTTTTGAATCGTTGATCTGGCAGTTATTTTCCCTCTGATTGGCCAAAATCGTTGTCTTATTGTGTTTAACAGCGCTTGAGGTCCACAATGTTTGTTTTCTTCATGATTCGTCGTAAACAACAATTTTACTAATGGACCGTTATATGGCAATATTATTGGATGTTTTGCCTCCGGTTGAAGCATAGAATGTTCCAATCTTCCACCTACGCGAAGGACGCCGTCTTCATCCAAGTACGGCGACAGGCTGCATAGACAGCTGTGTTTGCTAATTTGCTTCTCAGCTTTCAACTCTTTTATTTCAGTTGCGAATTCTGCCGATTGTATAGCATGAGTAATTAACCAAAGGGAGTCATCTAACTCCTCAGGGTTAAGGGCCTTACTTCTGGGCCGCTGAGACCTTTGCAGGCCACAACTCCTCTTTTCCGTGAAGAAAAACTGGACCATGAAACCATAATCGACTCTTATATAGGTCTACTGGTTGCAGGCCTCGAGAAAGCATGTCGGCAGGATTCTCCTTTGACGGAACGTGCTTCCATTGCTCTGGTAATAACAATGTTTGAATGACTGACACCCTATTTGCCACAAATGTCTTATATAAGGTTGACTGGGATTTTATCCAGGCAAGGACAATTTCCGAGTCGGTCCATAGAAACATGGGGTGACTTTGAAGCTTTAAGTCAATCCTTACTCTATTACCCAGTTCAGCTGCTACCACTGCGGCACAAAGCTCTAGTCGAGGAAGTGTTTGCTGTTTCAACGGAGCAATTCTGGATTTAGCGCAGATCAGGCGTACAGCTAGGAGACCATCCTTTGTAACAAAGTGAATGTATACAGCAGCGCCAAACGCCTTCTCCGAAGCATCGGCAAACACACGTAATTGCACCTTTGCCTTTGCCAATATTTGCCTTCACGCAAAAACGGTCGGCCTGAGGCATCCAAAATAGTCCCAAAGTCTTTATCGTTTTGCTTTCATCAAAATCTAGATTGACTTCCCTATCACTATAAGGTATATCCTTTAGCAATCTTGGACTGTTTGACGACCATTTTCTTAAGTTGAAGCCGTGCTTTTTCAAAATGATTATCAATTCCTTTTGTGTCTCCATCGCTATGTTTAAGCTACCACCACCGAGACCATCGTCCATATAAAAGTTCTCTTTTAGCATTTCTGAACCAAGGGGATAGCGATCCAAGTTGTCGTCTGCGATTTTCTGTAGAAACTTTGTGGCAAGGTACGGTGCTGCACGAGTTCCATATGTAACAGTATTGAGCTTGTAATAGCTAACTGGGTGTGATGGATCTTCCCTCCAAATGATCAGTTGATATTTCTGATCATCGGGGTGAATTAAGATTTGTCTATACATTTTTTCAATGTCAGTTGTGAAGACAAACTTTGGTAATCGGAACCGTAGCAGGATAGAGAACAGTTCACTTTGCACAGTTGGTCCTGTGTACATTAAGTCATTTAACGAATGACCCGATGACGTTTTCGCGGATGCATCAAATACCACCCTTAATTTTGCCGTGGTACTATCTGGTTTAAGCACACAGTGATGCGGAATGAAATATTTAGGGTTCGACACTATATTCACGTCAATTTTCTGCATGTGTCCTAGCATTTCATATTCCTGCATGAACTTGATGTATTGCATGCGGATATCATCCTTCTGAAGAAGCCGACGTTCAAGACTCATGAACCGGTTATACGCCATCGCATGAGATTTTCCCAATGTTGTTGGAGATTCTTGGAAAGGAAGACTAACAATGAATCGACCGTTCTGATCCGTCTGGACATGCTGATTATAATGAGACTCGCACCGGGTTTCCAGCGGAGACATTACCCTTTCTGTTGATGCTCCTTCTTCGAGTTTCCATAACTTCTCAATTGCTTGTGTCAGTGAAGTTTCACTATCGAAAATTGCACATGTTAGCGCTGCTGATGTGACGTTCGTTGATGATTGTTCTATTAAGCCGCCTACAATCCAGCCAAGCGCAGTATTCTGCAGAATAGGTTGATTATTATTCAGTTTTATTGTACCCGGTTGCATTAGGCTGAAGTAAAACTCCTCCCCGAGTAGGATGTCAATTTTTCCTTGAATATTAAAATTTGGATCCGCCAATTTAATGTTCGTTGGAATCTGCCAGTTAGATATGTCCAAATCGTGATTCGGTTGTGCAGGTATAATCGTTGGTAAAACAAATGCTTTCAAATAAGATGAAAATCCAGAATTGTTAGACAACATTTGCATGTTCACACGGTGATAAGCCTTCTTCTGAATTTTTCCAACTCCGTCAATAGACAAAGAGGTCTCTGTTGTTGCAATTGATAACCTTTTAATCAGCCGTTCTGTAACAATATTTACTTGTGAACCGGAATCAAGCACAACTCTGAACTCGCCTGACATACCATTTGCAGCTTTTGTGGTGACTCTCGCAGTGGCAAGAATAACGTTCTTCTGATCTTCTGCTGATGCCGAAGAAATTACAGCAGTATTGACTGGTGTATGATTGCTACTTGTGGTTGACATTTGATTTAAGCCTGTTGATGATGATTGAGATCTCCTTGATAAATGTAACAACGTATTGTGTTTATTATTACATTTCTTGCAAATACCAGATGTGCAGTGTTTCGCTATATGATCAGCCTTAAAACAGTTCACGCACATTTTATGTTGTTGTACCCATTGGAGTCTTTAAGATTCCGACATCGCCAAGAATTGCTTACACTGATAAAGACGATGTTGACCATTTTTGCATAGTTTGCAATTACTGTGATTCGCCATTGATGTTATGGACGAAACAGCTTTGCTTGAACCTTTGTGAGCAGTTGCCACTTTCCCAATCGATTCCATTGACTCAAACTGCAATTCCAAAAATGCAAAGAGTTCTTTCATGGAAGGGACCTCCTTCGGTCTTTTTAACGATTGCATAAATCGTATGTACAACGCATGATCCAACTTATTCGTAATCAATTGGATCAATAGCGCGTCCCACGACGAAGTGTCAATATCCAGGTTGTTCAGGGCCAGCATACATTCCCTCGTCGTATCATGCAAAGCTTTGATAGAAGCGGTTGATGAGGTTCCTGTTGGCTGGTTCAGAATACGTTCTACCAATGTTGAAACAAGAACCCGTTTGTTATTGTACCGTTCTTGGAGCATCATCCATGCAGTTGCGTAGTTGTCCTCTGTCAAGGCTAAGTGGCTTATGAGTTTTCCAGCTTCGCCCGACAAATTTGTTTTTAAGTACCACATCTTTTGGATATTAGGAAGATGCTGCTTGTCCACCATCTCCAGAAAGAGTTCATAGAACTGACGCCACTTCAGACAATCCCCATTGAATTGAGGGAATGTTACCTTTGGTAGTGGAAGTGAGCTGTGTGCTACCAAGTCAGTTCCCAATTGAGGTGTGCTTGTTATATTGCCACCGCATTTCTCTTTCAGTATTGCCAGCCTTATCAAGTTGGTTTGAACCGCATCTTCTAGGCTATCGTAGTTGTCTTGATTCAGCCCGATTCTCGAAGGATCCTCGACCTGTTGCCAAATTTCATCGTACAGGCCTGTAATTTGACTCCACAGCCCTTTAATCGACTCTTCTTTTATCACATAGACTTGTTTTGACTGTCCCGTTTCTATATTTTCCATACTCTGCAGAAGGCGACCGAGGGCTGTCATTCTCGCCTTTACCCTTCGGGCCAGTCCCTCAACTTGAGCCGACGCAGGTTCCTTAACCTGGGCTGATGCTTGGGGTTCTGAATCATTTTCTGGCGATCTTGTCTTTGCGGGTTTATCTGGATTGACCTTGGCAGACTTCAGCTTCTCCAACTCCGCCTTTATATAGTCCACTGTTGCATTGAACTTTTCGCCTATGGCCTGGTGCAGATTCTCCGCTATATACGGATCATCCTCTGCCAATGATGGATCTTTGCGGATCTGGTTTTCTGCCGATTCAAACGTCTGCCAAAGCTGCTCTAGCTCCTTACGCTTGCCAATGTAGAATTCCTCAGTTCTTCTTTCAAGCGGTGCCTTCCTAATTGTCGCTATGAATTTTTCGAAATTACTGCCCCTTACTTCTTGTTGGACTATAAGGTCTTGAAGCGATGCCATTGTTGATATTTACATTTTTTCCAAAGAAATTTGTGTACAAGATGCGTGTGTATCACGTCTGACAAAACCGGATATATGTTGCCGAGTCCTTTACCACTTGTGGTGCAGAAGGCTGTGTTTAACGACACGTATCACGATCAACCTCTTTTACCACTTGTGGGGTAAAAGAATGTGTGTAAACGAACGCGTATTACGATTCAAATCCTTTACCACTTGTGGGGTGAAAGGAGGTGTGTTAACGAACGCGTATTACGATCAAAATCCTTTACCACTTGTGGGGCAAAAGGATGTGTGTAAACGATCACGTCGGGATCACCAAAAACGTTAATATAAATCGGACCTAGTGGGCCTCAGACCATCTCCCGATAATCGTCTCCAAAAGCAGGTCGCCCGAGTGAACGCTGCACTTTCCTTAACCATGGGAAAGCTCACTGGCCTGCTGGTCGAATACCCGAGATAAGACCTGCTGGTCGAATACCCGAGATAAGACCAAACTTCCCAGCAGAGGCAGCGGGATCAGTAAACGAGCGTGATGATCTCCGTCGTACCAACCCTACTAATCCTAGAATCAGTGATTTGACAGTGGAAGTCAACCGGTTGGTACAGGAGCATAAGAGGAAAAAGTGGCTAGACCATCTGAAGTGTTGCAACATTGGAACCGATATGAGTAAGCTGTGGGTAATGGTTAAGTCGCTCTGGAACTTGGATGACAGGACCTGGAAAAAAGGATGATAGGACCTCAGTCACTTTTAACGACGTAACGGTGACTGACCTTTTTTCCAGGTCCTGTCATCCAAGTTCCAGAGCGACTTAACCATTACCCACAGCTTACTCATATCGGTTCCAATGTTGCAACACTTCAGATGGTCTAGCCACTTTTCCTCTTATGCTCCTGTAATTAATATTTCCACTTTTCTATTTTTTATGAATTTATTTTGTAGTTTTTCAATATATTAAAAACAATAAAATATTCATAGAAATTCGAAATGGGTAAATATTGTGGATTTTCTTTGATAAAACAATGTAAAATGCCTATCTAAATTATTCCTGAAAATTTCATAGAAATCGGATAATAAATAAATATTTTAGAAATAAAATATGATGAAAATAATATATATTATTCATCGATTTTCTCTATAAATTGCCAGAAAAAATGAAAAAAATTTTAAATGTTGAGAAAAAATTTTTCTTCATTTAAAATAAATTGCCCGTGATTGCCAGTGATATGAAACAGAAATTCTTTTTCAAATATCTTAATATTTGAATATTTTATTCGAATATTTGTGAATATTCGATTTTTCAAATACTCAATTGTGCAATTTTGTACGGACCGCACTGCATAACTATCTATAGGTATTGCTAGGAACACAATTGGAGCGAACGACGAATTTCGCCCTACGCGGCGACAAAATGAGCCGCGAAAATTCGTCGTATGGAACACAATACCGACGAAATTATAAAACAGCTGATGAAGTTGTTTACTTTTTGCTCATTTGTTGACTTCAATGAAAATTATACAAGAACTCATAATTTATAATTTATAATTTCAGTTATGTCCATCTTCTCTATTATAAATTCACTGATATCCATCTTCACTCAGGCGCAAGTGCACAAATAAATAAACAAATTATTTATGTTTTTTTATACGAATAACAGATAGTAGAGTGACCATAACAAATTTTTAAGTAAAAAGTAACTTTATTTACTAAAACACATAAAATTCGTACAAGTATGGCCACCTTGTACTGTTTTGTCGCCGTTCGCCGGCGTATGAAATAGAAATAAAGCTAATTGAGTTCGCGGCGACCGACGAAATTTTCGCCGGCGCCGTAATTGTGTGCACTTCCATATACACATATGGTTTTTATTTTTGACGACGAACATACGCCGCGAAAAAATTCGTCGTTCGCTCCAATTGTGTTCCTAGCATATACGTGTCGTCTTGTTATTCTAGTTTGTTAATTCAGCATTTTCATGTAAGCCATTTATTCACGTTTATTAAGGTTCAATATTTAAAAATTTCATTTATTCACTTTGTATTAATAATATTTGACCTAGTTTTACTTTATGCAAGTAATCAATTATGTTAAGAAATTATTTGTATAAAAGAATGAAAATAATAAAGAGTTAATCAGTTGTCTTCTGTAAAGCGACCATAACCAATTTGGATTTATTTAATAATCATCGTCTTTCCTTCAAGTTTATGTGCTTGTAAGGAGAATTTTAAGGACTGTAAGTGTCAGTTCAAATTTATGTGTTTGAACTGAAGCCCACTAGGTCCGATTTATATTAACGTTTTTTGGTGATCCCGACGTGATCGTTTACACACATCCTTTTGCCCCACAAGTGGTAAAGGATTTTGATCGTAATACGCGTTCGTTAACACACCTCCTTTTACCCCACAAGTGGTAAAGGATTTGAATCGTAATACGCGTTCGTTTACACACATTCTTTTACCCCACAAGTGGTAAAAGAGGTTGATCGTGATACGTGTCGTTAAACACAGCCTTCTGCCCCACAAGTGGTAAAGGACTCGGCAACATATATCCGGTTTTGTCAGACGTGATACACACGCATCTTGTACACAAATTTCTTTGGAAAAAATTTAAATATCAACAATGGCATCGCTTCAAGACCTTATAGTCCAACAAGAAGTAAGGGGCAGTAATTTCGAAAAATTCATAGCGACAATTAGGAAGGCACCGCTTGAAAGAAGAACTGAGGAATTCTACATTGGCAAGCGTAAGGAGCTAGAGCAGCTTTGGCAGACGTTTGAATCGGCAGAAAACCAGATCCGCAAAGATCCATCATTGGCAGAGGATGATCCGTATATAGCGGAGAATCTGCACCAGGCCATAGGCGAAAAGTTCAATGCAACAGTGGACTATATAAAGGCGGAGTTGGAGAAGCTGAAGTCTGTCAAGGTCAATCCAGATAAACCCGCAAAGACAAGATCGCCAGAAAATGATTCAGAACCCCAAGCATCAGCCCAGGTTAAGGAACCTGCGTCGGCTCAAGTTGAGGGACTGGCCCGAAGGGTAAAGGCGAGAATGACAGCCCTCGGTCGCCTTCTGCAGAGTATGGAAAATATAGAAACGGGACAGTCAAAACAAGTCTATGTGATAAAAGAAGAGTCGATTAAAGGGCTGTGGAGTCAAATTACAGGCCTGTACGATGAAATTTGGCAACAGGTCGAGGATCCTTCGAGAATCGGGCTGAATCAAGACAACTACGATAGCCTAGAAGATGCGGTTCAAAGCAACTTGATAAGGCTGGCAATACTGAAAGAGAAATGCGGTGGCAATATAACAAGCACACCTCAATTGGGAACTGACTTGGTAGCACACAGCTCACTTCCACTACCAAAGGTAACATTCCCTCAATTCAATGGGGATTGTCTGAAGTGGCGTCAGTTCTATGAACTCTTTCTGGAGATGGTGGACAAGCAGCATCTTCCTAATATCCAAAAGATGTGGTACTTAAAAACAAATTTGTCGGGCGAAGCTGGAAAACTCATAAGCCACTTAGCCTTGACAGTGGACAACTACGCAACTGCATGGATGATGCTCCAAGAACGGTACAATAACAAACGGGTTCTTGTTTCAACATTGG
Source organism: Musca domestica (assembly GCF_030504385.1). NCBI lineage: Eukaryota > Metazoa > Arthropoda > Insecta > Diptera > Muscidae > Musca > Musca domestica. The sequence continues at coordinate 1,486,691 of NW_026712410.1, read as the reverse complement.
TAGAACGTATTCTGAACCAGCCAACAGGAACCTCATCAACCGCTTCTATCAAAGCTTTGCATGATACGACGAGGGAATGTATGCTGGCCCTGAACAACCTGGATATTGACACTTCGTCGTGGGACGCGCTATTGATCCAATTGATTACGAATAAGTTGGATCATGCGTTGTACATACGATTTATGCAATCGTTTAAAAGACCGAAGGAGGTCCCTTCCATGAAAGAACTCTTTGCATTTTTGGAATTGCAGTTTGAGTCAATGGAATCGATTGGGAAAGTGGCAACTGCTCACAAAGGTTCAAGCAAAGCTGTTTCGTCCATAACATCAATGGCGAATCACAGTAATTGCAAACTATGCAAAAATGGTCAACATCGTCTTTATCAGTGTAAGCAATTCTTGGCGATGTCGGAATCTGAAAGACTCCAATGGGTACAACAACATAAAATGTGCGTGAACTGTTTTAAGGCTGATCATATAGCGAAACACTGCACATCTGGTATTTGCAAGAAATGTAATAATAAACACAATACGTTGTTACATTTATCAAGGAGATCTCAATCATCATCAACAGGCTTAAATCAAACGTCAACCACAAGTAGCAATCATACACCAGTCAATACTGCTGTAATTTCTTCGGCATCAGCAGAAGATCAGAAGAACGTTATTCTTGCCACTGCGAGAGTTACCATAAAAGCCGCAAATGGTATGTCAGGCGATACGAGTTGTGCTTGATTCCGGTTCACAAGTAAATATTGTTACAGAACGGCTGATTAAAAGGTTATTAATTGCAACAACAGAGACCTCTTTGTCTATTGACGGAGTTGGAAAAATTCAGAAGAAGGCTTATCATCGTGTGAACATGCAAATGTTGTCTAACAATTTTGGATTTTCATCTTATTTGGAAGCATTTGTTTTACCAACGATTATACCTGCACAACCGAATCACGATTTGGACATATCTAACTGGCAGATTCCAACGAACATTAAATTGGCGGATCCAAATTTTAATATTCAAGGAAAAATTGACATCCTACTCGGGGAGCCTAATGCAACCGGGTACAATAAAACTGAATAATAATCAACCTATTCTGCAGAATACTGCGCTTGGCTGGATTGTAGGCGGCTTAATAGAACAATCATCAACGAACGTCACATCAGCAGCGCTAACATGTGCAATTTTCGATAGTGAAACTTCACTGACACAAGCAATTGAGAAGTTATGGAAACTCGAAGAAGGAGCATCAACAGAAAGGGTAATGTCTCCGCTGGAAACCCGGTGCGAGTCTCATTATAATCAGCATGTCCAGACGGATCAGAACGGTCGATTCATTGTTAGTCTTCCTTTCCAAGAATCTCCAACAACATTGGGAAAATCTCATGCGATGGCGTATAACCGGTTCATGAGTCTTGAACGTCGGCTTCTTCAGAAGGATGATATCCGCATGCAATACATCAAGTTCATGCAGGAATATGAAATGCTAGGACACATGCAGAAAATTGACGTGAATATAGTGTCGAACCCTAAATATTTCATTCCGCATCACTGTGTGCTTAAACCAGATAGTACCACGGCAAAATTAAGGGTGGTATTTGATGCATCCGCGAAAACGTCATCGGGTCATTCGTTAAATGACTTAATGTACACAGGACCAACTGTGCAAAGTGAACTGTTCTCTATCCTGCTACGGTTCCGATTACCAAAGTTTGTCTTCACAACTGACATTGAAAAAATGTATAGACAAATCTTAATTCACCCCGATGATCAGAAATATCAACTGATCATTTGGAGGGAAGATCCATCGCACCCAGTTAGCTATTACAAGCTCAATACTGTTACATATGGAACTCGTGCAGCACCGTACTTTGCCACAAAGTTTCAACAGAAAATCGCAGACGACAACTTGGATCGCTATCCCCTTGGTTCAGAAATGCTAAAAGAGAACTTTTATATGGACGATGGTCTCGGTGGTGGTAGCTTAAACATAGCGATGGAGACACAAAAGGAATTGATAATCATTTTGAAAAAGCACGGCTTCAACTTAAGAAAATGGTCGTCAAACAGTCCAAGATTGCTAAAGGATCTCTTCCCGCCGAGGAGGAACCACCACAGTTTACGATGGGTGATGTTGCAAATGTCATCCGTAACGCTAAGTCATCCAAAGCGTTGGGCCCGGACGGAATCTCAATGGTAATGTTGAAGCAGCTGGATACGCCGGGAGTCGAGTACTTAACGAAAGTTCTCAATTTGTCGCTAGCCACCCACATAGTGCCCGAAACCTGGATAGAGATCGTAACGTATGCGGATGATTGTACGATCATTGCGTCAGGCCCGGTGGTCGATGACATATGTGAAAGGCTGAACCCCTATCTCGAACCTTGAACCTCTTTGTTGATCTCTTATAACGCGATAGGTCGATCTGTGGTCAGCTATGCGGCAGGGTGCCTTCTCATGACACCAGTGGACCATCTACATGAGGAGGCGAAAGTCCTTCCCGTACGTAGGTTATTAGCAATTATAAAATACACAGCCAAACCTACCCAACTCACTCCAGAAGATCTCTGGCTACAGCCCATTAAAGTAGCCGAATTTCTAAACCTGGAGCTGGAGCCAGATTAGCAAAACGCAAACACATGCATGTACTACTACTACAACAACAATAACAACCGGAAGTGTTTCAAATTTGGTATTCGAAGTTCAAAATGAATACTACAGCCTAACACAGAAAATTGTCTGTGCAGGTCCACGTCTTCATATAGCCCCCATATAACGGTACCTCCCGGAATTATTTCAAATTTGGTATTTGAAGTTCGTAATGGATACTACAGCCTGTGACAGAAAATTGTCTGCGCAGGTCCACGTTTTCATATAGCCCCAAATAACGGTACCTCCGAATATTCTGTATTTTGATGATTTTTTCGACATTATTCACCGGAGTAGTTTCAAATTACGTATTTATAGTTCGTAATGGGAACTACAGTCTGTGACAGAAAATTGTGTATGCAGGTCCAGGTCTTCGTATAGGCCCCGTATATCAGTACCTCCCTATATTCGGTATTTTGACGATTTTAGGTACAATACTCACCGAAATTGTTTGAGATGTCGTATTTGAAGTTCGTAATGGATGCTACAGCCTGTGACAGAAAATTGTCTATGCAGGTCCAGGTCTTCGTATAGCTCCGTTATAACGGTACCTCTCTATATAGGATATTTTGATGCTTTAAGTTCATTATTCACCGTTTATTTCAAGTTTTAAATTTGAATATGGTAATGGCTTATGGCAAACAAAGCATATGTAGGTTCACGTCGTAGAGACCCCAATGTAACGGCTTTATTCGATATTTTTAAAATTTTAACAGAATTTTTAACGGATTTCATTTTTTGAAAATTTCCAAATTCGTTCCAAATGGTGGAGGGTATTCAACTGCTGCTTTTTAACTTGTTATACCCTCCACCATACATAGTATGGAGGGTATATTAAGTTCGTCATTCCGTTTGTAACTCATCGAAATAATCATTTTAGACCCAACAAAGTATATATATTCTTGATCAGCGTAAAATTCTAAGACGATTTAGCCCTGTCCGTCCGTCCGTCTGTTGTAATCACGCTATAGTCTAAACGAATTGAGATAGGAAGCTAAAATTTTGCACAGATATCTCTTTTGTCTGCAGGCAGGTCAAGCTCGAAGATGGGCTATATCGGTCCACGATATCGTATAGCCCCCATACAAAGGTACCCCCCAATATTCGGCATTTTGATGATTTTACTCACATTTTTCAACGGAATTGTCTGAAAATCCACACAAGGAGTTCCTTGTGAGTACTTTATCCCCTGAAAAAGAATTATCTATATAGGTCCACGATATCGAATAGCCCCCATACAACGGTACCCCCGATATTCGGTATTTTGATGATTTTAGCGACATTTTTCAATTGAATTGTCTGAAATTCCACACCAGGAGTTCTTTGTGAGTACTTTACTCCCTAAAATTTATAATTTATTTTCATTTCTTACAGTAAAATTTTCATACATATTCCTCCATAGCTACATGTGTGTATAAAAATATGTTAATACCGAAATATACATATTAAATGATAATATACAGTGCGGGCAATATTATTGACACAAGTTTCTCTTAAAAACAATTTATGAAAAATTCCGATTTTTTTCATAATAATATCTTATCTATATATATAAAAAACGGCTGGACCTATTTGCATAATTTTTTGTACAAACGTTTGTCATACCCCGAATTAGGTTTTTAAAGAAAAAAATATTGACCACGCCTCCTTTTACGCCCACTATTTCGATTTATCTAAAATCCTTATATTTCCCAAATAAACAAGATATTGGTTTAAAAATTATTACAAGAGATACTGTTGACCTTCCCTCCAACCCTAAGTATTTGTTTGGGGGCTGAGGAACTGACCACGCATACTTTTTAATCTATCTATACATCTATATAGTATATAAATGAAAGTTGTGTTAGTTACTACGGTTATACCTTAAGAACCGCTGAACTGATTTTAATGATTCATACAAATTCGGAATTGTCTCTTATCCGAAAAGGATAATATCCAAAAAATCGCGTAAAAATGTGATATGTTAATATTTACATTTTGACTTTTGAAATGTACAATAGTAATGTTTTATTTTGCATTTTTTCCATTTTGACTTTTTTTTTTCTAAAGTACATTTGTAGATTTTTTTTATATTTTAGTTTTGAATTCGAATATTAATACCAATTTATTTAATTGACTTGATTTCTTGAGAACTGAAATTGATGGAATTATGTATTGGCGAAATGGAATAGATAATATCGAAATAATTTAACGCGGTCACACCAAAGTTAAAAGATAATTACTTTTTCAAAATCGCTAAAAAATCACGAAAAAGAGATCTTATTGCAACAATTCTCAAAACGGGAAAATATCGAAATAAAATTCCAATGAAATTGAATTTTAAAATAAAAGTACATTCTATTGACAAACTTTATAAGGATCTTTAAACAGTTGCTGTAAAAAATTAGCGAACAAGTTGAAGATATTTTCAATTTGTTATTCTTCTTTTGTCAATTTTTTTCAATTTGTAATATCGTATTGAATTCAGTGGATTATTTGTGAACAAAATAAAGAATAATTTTTCACTATATAAAATTTTTCACTAAAAAAATGAAATAAGTGTGAAATACGATGGTAACTGACATCTACCTTTCAACTCCAGGGCCTACACATGGTACAATGAAGAGAAGGTAGGTCAACTTTGAAAAAATTGCAAGTATAGAGGTTTACCTGTTTGGCTTGTAATGTCAGAATTAGTATCAAAACAATAAAAAATCAAACAACTTGTTGCATTTATTTTGAATAAATAATTGAAAACCGCGATAACTGAATGAAAGGTCAACACTTCTTTTCAAAATCATGTACTATATATCTCTAAAGGGTTATTTCGCTACAAAAACTCTAGATTTTGTCGATGCATACGTGGAAATAAACATTTTGAAAACACCCGAATTTGAATGTTTTCTGAATATTTTTTTTGTTATTGTAAAGAAAACACATACATAAACAAATAAAGATGACATATTAAGCCAAGAAAATAAAAAAATTGAAATCATATGGTATCATAGCCCTACCTTGACATCATTGTACCATGGGCCTACATCGTGCTTCAGCTGGAAGATGCGCAGACATTTAATCAAACAAAAATGACCGAAAAAGACTAATGGGGCTTATTTCAAAGCGTGACCCTACTTCTTTCATGTGACAATAATTCGTCCAATGAGAGCTCAAAATGCAAAAATTTTTGGGAGTACAATCAGTAAAATACCAAATATAAAGGGTGCAAAATAGTAGAGCGAATGGGACTTTTAAGAAAAAAAGGATTTCTATCCTTCCAAAAATTCTTCCTGAACATTTAAGATACCTTAAATCGCTTTTGCAGGTCATGATATCGATCATAATAACAATCGTATGATTTAAGCCATTTTTGGAGTCTTCGCCACTTTCTTCTATTTTTGGCCCTTATTTGGCATTTTTGTTTCGAAGGGGGTAGAGAACCTCTTCGCATAAAATTTTCGGAGTAGGGCCCATATTGGTCTTGACCACTAAAAAATTGTATTTATGCTACCCTGGTGTAAGGAACCATCGTACAGATAATTGCCACATAGAAATTTATTCATGTAAAGTCCCTACATTGGAGTATCCCCAAATCCACTTTCACACCACTTTCAGAAAAGAAACATTTGTATTCTATTAAATTTGTAACCCCCAAGAGAATATTGGTTGGGAACGTAGATTTGGGATATACATCTATATGAAATAAATTGTGAAAACATGAACAAATTACAAATATAAGAAGTAGCACGGGACCGAATATTTGTGGAATCGTCATTGAATTATACTATGATGAAAAATATGGACTATATGGGGTCTCCAATTTACAATTTAAATGACAAATAAAATTAGTTCCCATATTACGGTAATGGGTGTAAAATAGTAATTATATTTGACTATTCTGAAATCAGTATGACCTCAATTATGAGGTGGATAAAACTATTTTTACTTATTTAAATCACGTGATTTTTTCAGTTTGACATGCTATGTTGTTCTGCTATATTTTCGATTTGGCCTCTATTTGTCATCTTGGATTATAAGGGGTGAAGAAAGTTTTCAATGTAGGTCGATGTTTCGCATTTTACCATATTTCAAAGGATTCGGCTAAAAATGTGTATTTGGGGGTGAAAATCTTACACAAAAATTTCAACATATCTACAAATTTTAGAATTTTCTCCATGTAATAGTACCCCCTCAAGTCCACCTTTTGCCGGACAAACAGACCGACATGGTTAGGGGGACTTATGAGGACTCTAATGCACAATCTGAGGAGCTAATGGGTTTAAAAAAGTAATTAACTTTGGCTATTCTTAAATCAATTAGCCCTCAATTATGAGGTGCACAACGTACAGTAAATTCCAAATTACTGCTCATTTGACTAAAAATTAAAAACAAATCGACCAGTACGTGAACATTTATAACATTCATATTTTTGAATAATTATGCTTTGACAAATATGCATAATAGACAAAAAGTACGGGCCGGCAACGCGGACCGGGCCAGCTAGTATTTTATAACTTTTTAAATTGTTTTCTTGAAATAAATTCTACATGATAATTATTAGTATTTCATTCCATTTTATTACAAATTAGTTTTAGACAAGGATGACAATTTTAGAATGTACTAAAGGAGTTCAAGAAGTACAAACTTGTGGTAAGAGAGGGTTGAATGAAAATTATATATATATATATATATATATATATATATATATATATATATATATATATATATATATATATATATATGTAAAACTAATTTGGAATGAAATACTAATTCTTACAATTCAATTGCAACGGACTCCGAGGCAAAATAGATGAGATAGTGGAATTTATGAGTCGGAGGAATATTAAGTTCGCAGCGGTGAAGGAAACCAAGCTGAATGAAAATTGCAGCCTACAACGTTGTTATTGTTACAACGTACTAAGGAAGGATCGCACCAGAAGTGGAGGTGAGGGATTAGCGTTCCTGTTACACCATTCTGTTCAGTACTTACTGCTTTTTAACTTGTTATACCCTTCACCATACATAGTATGGAGGGTATATTAAGTTTGTCATTCCGTTTGTAACTCATCGAAATAATCATTTTAGAACCAACAAAATGTATACTATATTCTTGATCAGCGTAAAATTCTAAGACGATTTAGCCCTGTCCGTCCGTCCGTCTGTTGTAATCACGCTATAGTCTAAACGAATTGAGATAGGAAGCTAAAATTTTGCACAGATATCTCTTTTGTCTGCAGGCAGGTCAAGCTCGAAGATGGGCTATATCGGTCCACGATATCGTATAGCCCCCATACAACGGTACCCTCAATATTCGGTATTTTGATGATTTTAGCCACATTTTTCAACGGAATTGTCTGAAAATCCACACAAGGAGTTCCATGTGGGTACTTTGTACCTCGGAGGAGAATTATCTATAAAGGTCGACGATATTGTATAGCCCCCATATAACGGTAACCCCCGATATTCGGTATTTTGATGATTTTACTCACATTTTCTAATGGAAAGGTCTGAAAATCAACACAGGGAGTTCCTTGTGAGCACTTTATCCCCTGAAATAGAATTATCTATATAGGTCCACGATATCGAATAGCCCCCATACAACGGTACCCCCGACATTCGGTATTTTAATGTTTTTAGCCACATTTTTCAATTGAATTGTCTGAAATTCCACACCAGGAGTTCTTTGTGAGTACTTTACTCCCTAAACTTTATAATTTATTTTCATTTCTTACATACATATTCCTCCATAGCTACATGTGTGTATAAAATATGTTAATACCGAAATATACATATTAAATGATAATATACAGTGCGGGCAATATCATTGACACAAGTTTCTCTTAAAAACAATTTATGAAAAATTCCGATTTAATTCATAATAATATATTTTATAACTTTTTAAATTGTTTTCTTGAAATAAATTCTACACGATAATTTTTAGTATTTCATTCCTTTTTATTACAAATTAGTTTAAGACAAGGATGACAATTTTAGAATGTACTAAAGGAGTTCAAGAAGTACAAACTTGTGGTAAGAGAGGGTTGAATGAAAATTGAATATATATATATATATATATATATATATATATATATATATATATATATATATATATATTTGGCATTTTTGTTTCGAAGGGGGTAGAGAACCTCTTCGCATAAAATTTTCGGAGTAGGGCCCATATTGGTCTTGACCACTAAAAAATTGTATTTATACTACCCTGGTGTAAGGAACCATCGTACAGATAATTGCCACATAGAAATTTATTCATGTAAAGTCCCTACATTGGAGTATCCCCAAATCCACTTTCACACCACTTTCAGAAAAGAAACATTTGTATTCTATTAAATTTGTAACCCCCAAGAGAATATTGGTTGGGAACGTAGATTTGGGATATACATCTATATGAAATAAATTGTGAAAACATGAACAAATTACAAATATAAGAAAGTAGCACGGGACCGAATATTTGTGGAATCGTCATTGAATTATACTATGATGAAAAATATGGACTATATGGGGTCTCCAATTTACAATTTAAATGACAAATAAAATTGGTTCCCATATTACGGTAATGGGTGTAAAATAGTAATTATATTTGACTATTCTGAAATCAGTATGACCTCAATTATGAGGTGGATAAAACTATTTTTACTTATTTAAATCATGTGATTTTTTCAGTTTGTCATGCTATGTTGTTCTGCTATATTTTCGATTTGGCCTCTATTTGTCATCTTGGATTATAAGGGGTGAAGAAAGTTTTAAATGTAGGTCGATGTTTCGCATTTTACCATATTTCAAAGGATTCGGCTAAAAATGTGTATTTGGGGGTGAAAATCTTACACAAAAATTTCAACATATCTACAAATTTTAGAATTTTCTCCATGTAATAGTACCCCCTCAAGTCCACCTTTTGCCGGACAAACAGACCGACATGGTTAGGGGGACTTATGAGGACTCTAATGCACAATCTGAGGAGCTAATGGGTTTAAAAAAGTAATTAACTTTGGCTATTCTTAAATCAATTAGCCCTCAATTATGAGGTGCACAACGTACAGTAAATTCCAAATTACTGCTCATTTGACTAAAAATTAAAAACAAATCGACCAGTACGTGAACATTTATAACATTCATATTTTTGAATAATTATGCTTTGACAAATATGCATAATAGACAAAAAGTACGGGCCGGCAACGCGGACCGGGCCAGCTAGTATTTTATAACTTTTTAAACTGTTTTCTTGAAATAAATTCTACATGATAATTATTAGTATTTCATTCCATTTTATTACAAATTAGTTTTAGACAAGGATGACAATTTTAGAATGTACTAAAGGAGTTCAAGAAGTACAAACTTGTGGTAAGAGAGGGTTGAATGAAAATTATATATATATATATATATATATATATATATATATATATATATATATATATATATATATGTAAAACTAATTTGGAATGAAATACTAATTCTTACAATTCAATTGCAACGGACTCCGAGGCAAAATAGATGAGATAGTGGAATTTATGAGTCGGAGGTATATTAAGTTCGCAGCGGTGAAGGAAACCAAGCTGAATGAAAATTGCAGCCTACAACGTTGTTATTGTTACAACGTACTAAGGAAGGATCGCACCAGAAGTGGAGGTGAGGGATTAGCGTTCCTGTTACACCATTCTGTTCAGTACTTACTGCTTTTAACTTGTTATACCCTTCACCATACATAGTATGGAGGGTATATTAAGTTTGTCATTCCGTTTGTAACTCATCGAAATAATCATTTTAGAACCAACAAAATGTATACTATATTCTTGATCAGCGTAAAATTCTAAGACGATTTAGCCCTGTCCGTCCGTCCGTCTGTTGTAATCACGCTATAGTCTAAACGAATTGAGATAGGAAGCTAAAATTTTGCACAGATATCTCTTTTGTCTGCAGGCAGGTCAAGCTCGAAGATGGGCTATATCGGTCCACGATATCGTATAGCCCCCATACAACGGTACCCTCAATATTCGGTATTTTGATGATTTTAGCCACATTTTTCAACGGAATTGTCTGAAAATCCACACAAGGAGTTCCATGTGGGTACTTTGTACCTCGGAGGAGAATTATCTATAAAGGTCGACGATATTGTATAGCCCCCATATAACGGTAACCCCCGATATTCGATATTTTGATGATTTTACTCACATTTTCTAATGGAAAGGTCTGAAAATCAACACAGGGAGTTCCTTGTGAGCACTTTATCCCCTGAAATAGAATTATCTATATAGGTCCACGATATCGAATAGCCCCCATACAACGGTACCCTCGACATTCGGTATTTTAATGTTTTTAGTCACATTTTTCAATTGAATTGTCTGAAATTCCACACCAGGAGTTCTTTGTGAGTACTTTACTCCCTAAACTTTATAATTTATTTTCATTTCTTACATACATATTCCTCCATAGCTACATGTGTGTATAAAAATATGTTAATACCGAAATATACATATTAAATGATAATATACAGTGCGGGCAATATCATTGACACAAGTTTCTCTTAAAAACAATTTATGAAAAATTCCGATTTAATTCATAATAATATATTTTATAACTTTTTAAATTGTTTTCTTGAAATAAATTCTACACGATAATTTTTAGTATTTCATTCCTTTTTATTACAAATTAGTTTAAGACAAGGATGACAATTTTAGAATGTACTAAAGGAGTTCAAGAAGTACAAACTTGTGGTAAGAGAGGGTTGAATGAAAATTGAATATATATATATATATATATATATATATATATATATATATATATATATATATATATATATATATATAACTAATTTGGAATGAAATACTAATTCTTGCAATTCAATTGCAACGAGTCAAAATAGATGAGATAGTGGAATTTATGAGTCGGAGAAATATTAAGTTCGCAGCGGCAAAGGAAACCAAGCTGAATGAAAATTGCAGCCTACAACGTTGTTATGGTTACAACGTACTAAGGAAGGATCGTACCAGGGCCTCAATTCTGGATCTATGAAAATGTGAAATGAAAACATTTATAAAGGGAAAAAATGTCAAATGAAAAATTTTATAAAGGAAATATTTTTCATATCACATTTTCATAGAACAAGAATCCAGCCCCAGAAGTGGTGGTGGGGGATTACACCATTCTGTTCAGTACATACCTATCTCGCTTTTGCTAATCTCTAGTGACCCATACATACATTTTGAACTTCAAATACCAAATTTGAAACACTTCCGGTTGTTGTTGTTGTAGCAGTAGTACATGCATGTGTTTGCGTTCTGCTAATCTGGTTCCAGCTCCAGGTTTAGAAATTCGATTACTTTAATGGGCTGTTGCCAGAGACCTTCTGCAGTGAGTTGGGTAGGTTTGGCTGTGTATTTTATAATTGCTAATAGCTGACGTACCGGAACGACTTTCGCCTCCTCATGTAGATGGTCCACTGGTGTCATGAGAAGGCACCCTGCCGCATAGCTGACCACAGATCGACCTATCGCCTTATAAGAGATCAACAAAGAGGTTCAAGGTTCGAGATAGGGGTTCAGCCTTTTACATGTGTCATCGACCACCGGGACCGACGCTATGATCATACGTTACGATCTCTATCCAGGTTTCGGGCACTATGTGGGTGGCTAGCGACAAATTGAGAACTTTCGTTAAGTCCTCCCGGCGTATCCAGCTGCTTCAACTTTACCATTGAGATTCCGTCCGGGCCCAGCGCTTTGGATGACTTAGCGTTACGGGTGACATTTGCAACATCACCCATCGTAAACTGTGGTGGTTCCTCCTCGGCGGGAAGAGATCTGATACGACGTAGTACTCTTCGCTTCGCCCTCGGGGTGCTCGACAAATTGTCGGTTAAAATACTTTGCGCACCTCTTCGGATCAGTCACCGTTACGTCGTTAAAAGTGACTGAGGTCCTATCATCCTTTTTTCCAGGTCCTGTCATCCAAGTTCCAGAGCGACTTAACCGTTACCCACAGCTTACTCATATCGGTTCCAATGTTGCAACACTTCAGAAGATCTAGCCCCTTTTTCCTCTTATGCTCCTGTACCAACCGGTTGACTTCCACTGTCAAATCACTGATTCTAGGATCAGTAGGGTAGGTACGACGGAGATCATCACGCTCGTTTACTAATCCCGCTGCCTCTGCTGGGAAGTATGGTCTTATCTCGGGTATTCGACCAGCAGGCCAGTGAGCTTTCCCATGGTTAAGAAAAGTGCAGCGTTCACTCGGGCGACCTGCTTTTGGAGACGATTATCGGGAGATGGTCTGAGCGAAGAGAAATGACGGGCTGCCAAGTCCAGTCATCCTCGTTAACCGTGCAGAATGTGGAGCAGTCAATCTGCTCTGCCAGCGCTGATCCCCTCTGGTCATTACCTAGGGCGGAATTCCACAAATCATCATCATGGCTACCAACCATGGGATAAAATCTGGCAAATAACGCGGTTCAAAGCTATTAATCGGCGGGATATACACATAAAGTAACTCTACCTCGGCAGATCCACACTTGACTGCTACCCCCATACATTCCATGTATGGGTCACTAGAGATTAGCAAAAGCGAGATAGGTATGTACTGAACAGAATGGTGTAATCCCCCACCACCACTTCTGGGGCTGGATTCTTGTTCTATGAAAATGTGATATGAAAAATATTTCCTTTATAAAATTTTTCATTTGACATTTTTTCCCTTTATAAATGTTTTCATTTCACATTTTCATAGATCCAGAATTGAGGCCCTGGTACGATCCTTCCTTAGTACGTTGTAACCATAACAACGTTGTAGGCTGCAATTTTCATTCAGCTTGGTTTCCTTTGCCGCTGCGAACTTAATATTTCTCCGACTCATAAATTCCACTATCTCATCTATTTTGACTCGTTGCAATTGAATTGCAAGAATTAGTATTTCATTCCAAATTAGTTATATATATATATATATATATATATATATATATATATATATACATATATATATATATATATATATATATATATATATATATATAACTAATTTGGAATGAAATACTAATTCTTGCAATTCAATTGCAACGAGTCAAAATAGATGAGATAGTGGAATTTATGAGTCGGAGAAATATTAAGTTCGCAGCGGCAAAGGAAACCAAGCTGAATGAAAATTGCAGCCTACAACGTTGTTATGGTTACAACGTACTAAGGAAGGATCGTACCAGGGCCTCAATTCTGGATCTATGAAAATGTGAAATGAAAACATTTATAAAGGGAAAAAATGTCAAATGAAAAATTTTATAAAGGAAATATTTTTCATATCACATTTTCATAGAACAAGAATCCAGCCCCAGAAGTGGTGGTGGGGGATTACACCATTCTGTTCAGTACATACCTATCTCGCTTTTGCTAATCTCTAGTGACCCATACATGGAATGTATGGGGGTAGCAGTCAAGTGTGGATCTGCCGAGGTAGAGTTACTTTATGTGTATATCCCGCCGATTAATAGCTTTGAACCGCGTTATTTGCCAGATTTTATCCCATGGTTGGTAGCCATGATGATGATTTGTGGAATTCCGCCCTAGGTAATGACCAGAGGGGATCAGCGCTGGCAGAGCAGATTGACTGCTCCACATTCTGCACGGTTAACGAGGATGACTGGACTTGGCAGCCCGTCATTTCTCTTCGCTCAGACCATCTCCCGATAATCGTCTCCAAAAGCAGGTCGCCCGAGTGAACGCTGCACTTTTCTTAACCATGGGAAAGCTCACTGGCCTGCTGGTCGAATACCCGAGATAAGACCATACTTCCCAGCAGAGGCAGCGGGATTAGTAAACGAGCGTGATGATCTCCGTCGTACCTACCCTACTGATCCTAGAATCAGTGATTTGACAGTGGAAGTCAACCGGTTGGTACAGGAGCATAAGAGGAAAAAGGGGCTAGATCTTCTGAAGTGTTGCAACATTGGAACCGATATGAGTAAGCTGTGGGTAACGGTTAAGTCGCTCTGGAACTTGGATGACAGGACCTGGAAAAAAGGATGATAGGACCTCAGTCACTTTTAACGACGTAACGGTGACTGATCCGAAGAGGTGCGCAAAGTATTTTAACCGACAATTTGTCGAGCACCCCGAGGGCGAAGCGAAGAGTACTACGTCGTATCAGATCTCTTCCCGCCGAGGAGGAACCACCACAGTTTACGATGGGTGATGTTGCAAATGTCACCCGTAACGCTAAGTCATCCAAAGCGCTGGGCCCGGACGGAATCTCAATGGTAAAGTTGAAGCAGCTGGATACGCCGGGAGGACTTAACGAAAGTTCTCAATTTGTCGCTAGCCACCCACATAGTGCCCGAAACCTGGATAGAGATCGTAACGTATGATCATAGCGTCGGTCCCGGTGGTCGATGACACATGTAAAAGGCTGAACCCCTATCTCGAACCTTGAACCTCTTTGTTGATCTCTTATAAGGCGATAGGTCGATCTGTGGTCAGCTATGCGGCAGGGTGCCTTCTCATGACACCAGTGGACCATCTACATGAGGAGGCGAAAGTCGTTCCGGTACGTCAGCTATTAGCAATTATAAAATACACAGCCAAACCTACCCAACTCACTGCAGAAGGTCTCTGGCAACAGCCCATTAAAGTAATCGAATTTCTAAACCTGGAGCTGGAACCAGATTAGCAGAACGCAAACACATGCATGTACTACTGCTACAACAACAACAACCGGAAGTGTTTCAAATTTGGTATTTGAAGTTCAAAATGAATACTACAGCCTAAGACAGAAAATTGTCTGTGCAGATCCACGTCTTCATATAGCCCCTGTTTAAGTTGGTCTTCAACTTCCCGAGTCCAGTCAATCACGGATGCTGATTGACACAGCGGGCATCTCCTCGGCAAACTTCCCTCGGCGGAGACCGTAGAGCGCAGATGCCACCGGGCGGTGGTTGTGGTTGGTTAGCGCACTTTGATACATACGAGACTCTGCTCTCAATGGAAATAATTGTAAATGTAGTAGTAGATCCTCGGCGATCACTGCGATCCTCTGCGATTGCAAGAACCTCTGCGTTCACTTGTCGTTTAGTAGTTGACACATAAACACAAAGGTCTCTGCGCCACCCCAAATTACACAAGGCAATTTTGTTTGTTGTATAAAAAAGAAGAACTCAATAAACCACCAAACTTATATGAACTTAAAACTAATTACTATTGTGTTTTATTTCTTTTTTCCTCCTTTCACCTCCTCACAATTTCCCCGCCTAAACATTTGGTCGTATCGAGTCGGATTTGTGTCGCTTAAGAATTTTGGCTGGTTGTAATACACTACAACACATCCCCCTCATATCTCTCACCACCGCATCAATACCTCTCCTCATAAAATCGTCAACATCAACAATAAGGTACGTAAGTTCAGTGTTTTGTTATTGCGAGCTTTTACAAAGAGTGTTTTAATTTGTGTTTTTCTTTTGCTATATTCACCACACTCTATTTTCTCTGTTGAGACAACATTCTCTGATTTCATCTTTGTTTTGCTCTCAACAAGACTGCACCAATATTCCAATCGGTGTTTCTTACAAATAAACGGAACAACAACTTCATCTCCCCAACTCTCAAGTTTGCTTAGTTGTTGTATTCCCCGATATTCCACGCGCCTTTATTAGCGTCGGTTTACTAATACATAATCACACCAACAATTATTTAGCTCTCTCACCAATCACTGTTGGTTAATTGTCAGTGATCTATTCGTATTGTGATAGTCAATCCCCTCCCCGTCACCGTCCCATCAACAAACACTGCTTGTGTTTTATTCTGTTTGTTGCGATATCCTTCACAACCATTGTCAGTGATCTATCTGTAGTGTGTTAGCCAACCCCTCCCCGTCGCCGTTCGATCCACAAACACTACTTGTGTTTTATTCCCTTTTGTGCGATATTCGTAAACACCATTGTCAGTGATCTGTTTGTAGTGTGGTACTTTACCAACCCCCGTCACCGTTCGATCCACAAACACTGCTAGTGTTTTATTCTCTTTTGTGCGGTATTCTTAATTCACCATTGCACAGTGGGTCTGCCTGACAAAATTGTGAATTTTGAAAAAAATAAAATCTTAATTTTTTTTTTAATTTTGAAAATATAATTGATTTTTAGCAAGGTTTTGGAATTTTCTTTTGAAATAACCCTACTTTTGGCATTTTGGCAGAACATTAAACAGATAATTCCCCTTATAAAATTGCTCAATTTTGAAATTTTTATAAAAACAGTTCTGTTGGGTTTTTTGGAGATACACCTGTGTATATAAATTGTTAAGCTCTCCAATTAATATATTCATTGCAAAAATTGTGCACGCTACACCGACAATAACCGAAATATAAAAGTTTTATTTTTATTTCTTAAACTTGTTTCATATAAAACTTTGCGCCTTTATTTAGATATTGATATTTGCCCCCTTTTTGCAACATGTCGGTCACACCTTTTTCTCAATTTATCCGTGCGTCTGATAATGTAGTCAAGCTTATTGCATCATTTCACCTACTTGATTCTGAAAGGCATACAGTTTTTAACCTTGAAGTTCGGCGTTCGGATCTTCAAGACTTATGGGGCAAGGTCAAGAACACTTATGACCAATGTCTTGACTTTTTGATGACAGAAATTAATCAGAAGTTGCAAAATTTGAAATCGGTGAAATCTCCTTCGTCCACAACTACCGTTATCAACGTCAGTCCGCAAAGCACTCCAATTCAAAATTGTGAGTCAAACCATGTTAGTAATGCTAGTTTAAATATGTCTAACTTTGTGAACCCCGATGTCAGTTCTCTGCTGAAATGTCAAATTCTAATTGGAGTCTCCCGCCGAATAATTGCAATACTATGCACAGCCTAAATCTACCGCCGTGTGAAATAGATGATTTCCACGGAGACTTCCTGTCGTGGCCCATATTTCGTGATCTTTTTCGGTCATGTACATAAATAATAATCGGTTAAGTGACATTGAGAGGTTATGTCACTTAGTGCAGAATACTAAAGGTAAGGCAAGGAAATCGTTTCTAAATTTCCACTTACCCACAAAGGCTTTCCTCTAGCTTGGAAGTCTCTGCACGATACTTATGATAACAAACGCATTCTTGTGAATAATTATTTGAAAAAGTTGTTTGATCTCCCCTCGTTAACAAGCGAAACGAGTTCCGGTTTAAAAACCTTGCAACGGGGTATAGCTGTTTGTCTGCCATGTCAGTCTATGACATTGTTACGGATCACTGGGATCCTATTCTGGTTTTTATTTGTATTCAACGTCTGCCAGAACTTACTGTGACACTCTGAGAACAGAGTCTCAAAGATAAATCGTCCTTATCGTTATGGTCCGAGCTCGATTCTTTCCTCAATGAAAGAATACAGACGCTTGCCTGTCTGCGTGATCTCAAAGGCATCGATTCTTCTGAACCAAGATCAAATTCACGCAACGTTAGGACACCTTTGGTGAATAAATCGTCTGGTATAATAAAACCACGTTCTATACATCCTTGTTTCTACTGCCCCAGTGAAAGTCACGCACTTTACTGCTGTCCTAGTTTTAAAAAGTTAACTATTGATGAAAAAATAGATTTTGTAAAAAGACAAGAGTGGTGTTTCAATTGATTATCTAAAGGTCACTCGGTTAGAAATTGTTCCAGCACACATAATTGCAATTTTTGTCATAAAAGGCACCACACCCTTCTACATAAACCTAATAGAATTGCATACCCCAACAGTGTCGTCCCAAATGCTCCAAATGCTACTTTCCCAGCCGCTAGTCTGCAGTCTAGTACTAACATAGTTAAGCAGGCTCCTACCACTACTGCTGCAAATTTGCCACCAGTTAATCGCCAGGTGTATCACACTACCCACAATTCTAAAGTTCTTCTCAGCACAACTATTGTTAATTTAGTTCACCAAGGCAAATCCTACCCTGTTCGAGCCCTTGTTGACCCTGCGTCCGAGGCAACTTTCATAAGTGAGCACCTCCAAAATAGATTAAAATTACCCTCCCGTATTTCTCCTTCTAGAATATCTGGTATAAATGCTTCTTCTAACGTTACCTCCAGGAAAAATTGCATCATTAACATTAGCTCTGGGTTAGATTCCACAATTTTATTGAAAACCGAAGCATTTGTTCTCCCGAAGATCTCAGGTAATATCCCTTCTTTCCCTGTCAATATTACCCCTTCAAGTGCTTTTTCTAATATCCATCTAGCAGATCCAACAATTTCCGATTCTCGTCCTGTGGATATATTATTAGGTGCGGATTTGTATCCCCAAATTGTGTTGCCTGGAGTACAACAGAACATATTTGGTTCATTGTTGGCACAAAATACGGTTTTCGGATGGATTGTATCTGGTCCACCCCTGAAGGTCTTTACGACCACTATTCAATCACGTGAGAAAGCTTTTGGGAGTTAGCTATCTTTAAACAGCTTCGCCCACAAAAGGTTGCAAAGCACAAATCGTTTTCGTCAACTAAGGCGCCCCAAGATCCTCCCATGTCACCCCATCGCATACAAGCCCATATCGGATCTTCATCTAGATAATCTGGATCAATAATACCCCCTTCTTATTCACCAAATCACCATTCCTCGTTAACGGGAACCTCCCGCTCTTGTCCACCATATTATTCAATATCACCACGTAATTCTTCTCCTACGCTATTCTTCCTAGACCAGTAATAAGTCTCTCTCGTCTTGTTTATCTAGACAATTTTCTCATCCTACACTGGCCTCTTGAATACTGTATGTAGTGTATTGAAAATATATTCTCCAAAAATTTTTATTCGCAATCTCCTTCAACTTATTTCCCGCTTTTCACAAGCCTAAAGTACACCCAGTTTCAAAGATTCCCCTTTTTTTCTGAACGGTTCACCCTCACCATATTATTGACGTTTGCCTCAAAGTACTACAAGATCACCACTAAACATGCTTGTGCATTCACCGGGCAGTATTAAACATTCACCAACCTCACCCAATTGTTGTCTAACCCGCTCAAAACGTCAACTTTAACCGTAACTGTTTTCTTTTCGATAGGTTACTTAAGAATATGTATCCAGGAACTACCACCTACATCTTATCTTTGGAATTCAGTCCAGAACACTTGTAAAATCTCGCTTAAAATTGAATTGTATTGAAACATACTAAAACGCTCATTTAAACCTGAACTTACGATCCTTTGTATATTTTATTATAGCTAAAATTTAACTGTTGCCATATTACTGATTCCAACTTGCATTTGTTAATACATTGAAATGTATCAAGGTCAATCACGGATGCTGATTGACACAACGGGCATCTCTTCGGCAAACTTCCCTCGGCGGAGACCGTAGAGCGCAGATGCCACCGGGCGGTGGTTGTAGTTGGTTAGCTCACTTTGATACATACGAGACTCTGCTCTCATTGGAAATAATTGTAAATGTAGTAGTAGTAATCGACAATGATCCTCGGCGATCACTGCGATCCTCTGCGATTGCAAAGGTCTCTGCGCCACCCCAAATTACAAAAGGTAATTTTGTTTATTGTATAAGAAAAGAAGAACTCAATAAACCACCAAACTTATATGAACTTAAAACTAATTACTATTGTGTTTTATTTCTATTTTCCTCCTTTCACCTCCTCACAATTTCCCCGCCTAAACAGCCCCCATATAACGGAACGTCCCGGAATTATTTCAAATTTGCTATTTGAAGTTCGTAATGGACACTACAGCCTGTGACATAAAATTGTCTGCGCAGTCCACGTCATCATATAGCCCCCAAATAACGGTAGCTCCAGATATTCTGTATTTTGATGATTTTTGCGACATTATTCACCGGAGTAGTTTTAAATTACGTATTTATATTTCGTAATGGGAACGAAGAACTCAATAAACCACCAAACTTATATGAACTTAAAACTAATTACTATTGTGTTTTATTTCTATTTTCCTCCTTTCACCTCCTCACAATTTCCCCGCCTAAACAGCCCCCATATAACGGAACGTCCCGGAATTATTTCAAATTTGCTATTTGAAGTTCGTAATGGACACTACAGCCTGTGACATAAAATTGTCTGCGCAGTCCACGTCATCATATAGCCCCCAAATAACGGTAGCTCCAGATATTCTGTATTTTGATGATTTTTGCGACATTATTCACCGGAGTAGTTTTAAATTACGTATTTATATTTCGTAATGGGAACTACAGTCTGTGACAGAAAATTGTGTATGCAGGTCCAGGTCTTCGTATATGCCCCATATATCAGTACCTCCCTATATTCGGTATTTTGACGATTTTAGGTACAATACTCACCGAAATTGTTTGAGATGTCGTATTTGAAGTTCGTAATGGATGCTACAGCCTGTGACAGAAAATTGTCTATGTCCGTTATAACGGTACCTCTCTATATACGGTATTTTGATGCTTTTAGTTCATTATTCACCGTTTATTTCAGTTTTAAATTTGAATATGGTAATGGCTTATGGCAAACAAAGCATATGTAGGTTCACGTCGTAGAGACCCCAATGTAACGGCTTTATTCGATATTTTTAAAATTTTAACCGAATTTTCAGCGGATTTAATTTTTTGAAAATTTCCAAATTCGGAGGGTATTTAACTGCTTTTTAACTTGTTTTTCATTAAATGTGGTCACAAAATATATGTATAGACGAAAGACGTTTTTATACCCGCCACCATACATAGTATGGATGGTATATTAAGTTCGTCTTTCCGTTTGTAACTCATTGAAATAATTATTTTGGATCCAAAAAGTATATGTATTCTTGATCAGCGTAAAATTCTAAGACGATTTAGCTCTGTCCGTCCGCCCGTCTGTTGTAATCACGCTACAGTCAAAATGAATTAAGATAGGAAGCTATAATTTTGCAGAGGTCTGTCTTTGTCTGCGGGCAGGTCAAGTTCCAAGATGGGCTATATCGGTCCATGATATCGTATGGCCCCCATATAACGGTACCCTCTATATTCGGTATTTTGATGATTTAAGCCACATTTTCAATGGAATTATCTGAAATTCCACACAAGGAGTTCCTTGTGAGTACTTTACCCCCAGAAATAGATTTGTCTATATAGGTCCACAATATCGTATATCCCCCATATATCGACACATTCCGATATTCGGTATTTTTAAAATTTTAACAGAACTTTTAATGAGTTTTATTTTTGTGAAAATTTCCTAATTCGTTCAAAATGGTGGAGGGTATTCAAAGTTCGGCCCGGCCGAAATTGTCAAATTGTGGTTTAGTGTGGGTAAACCGCTTTTGGTAACGTAAGTTCACCCGAGGTTACAAAAGACGACAACTATGTAGATATTGAATTCACTTTTTTTCAACTTCGCCACAAAGTACAAACATAGTTTCTGTCCTGCGTCATTTCACCAAATATATTTAATGAATATGTTTCACATAATTCCTGTGGCTGGCTTTGATGGAAACGACCTTTGAAAGTTTTATGGAATTTGTTTAAAAATAAGAACCTATACATGGTAATCACTGTTCCTTCTGTTTCTTTCCAGCTTTTACAAAAGGTAGTTATTACCGTTTATTTTATGGGACCCCTGTTCTCCTGTTAATACAACTCCCTTGGTTATGTTAAAATTATTGTTTGCTATCTCTTCTATTTATTTCCTAATAGTACCCCTATGCACTTTTTATACCCTCAGCCATATGGCTAGAGAGTATATTTATTATTTGATACGGTCAACACGTGCTCGTCGAAATAACGGTTTTAGAACCTAGGTCTGTTTAGACAAAATTCGATCTCCGTTCGTCCGTCCGTCTGTCTGGCTGGTGTGCACGATAACTCTCGAAGGGAGTATCCGATTTGGTCCAAACTTGGTACATCGTACACAGCATCTGTTAGAAAAACGATAGTGATCGGACCATTCCTTCTGGTACCTCCCCAACAAAAGGTCAAAGTTTTGAACAACCAAAACGTTTATGAAATCCGAAATAAGCTTCAGACTCTCTTTATATTTCACACATGGGATATATCGGTCTACCTTCCCCACAAAGGCTCCAAATTTTTAATATACATGAAGCTCATAAAAAGCGAAATTGACATCCTATTCCATTCAAAACTTGGTACATCCCAATATTTCCATTAACACAAGATCTATTATATAGATGGTAGAGATCGGACCATTTCTTTTGCTACCTGCCCCATATAGGGTTTAAGATTTTGAAAACTACAACGATCAAAGAAAGCGAAATAATCAACACTCTTCAAATTTCACACATATAACAAACAATACAATATCTGTTGTGCAGATAACATATACCTGTGAACCCTTTCTGATACCTTACTCACAAAGGGTCACAATTTTCCAAACTTTTATCTGTCCGCGATTTTTTACAACTTGCTATATCTATATATGTATATATCTCTCTTTGTCAGAAACCTGAGATGAATATGGGATTTATGATTTTCCATAAATTGGATATAACCGTTCGATTTTCTTGTAATATTGCCCATACCAATATTTTAATATGTATTAGATGGAGCATGGAATGGAATGTTAACATTTTCAAAAAATTATCATATATGACATGTAAAGTGGAGGAGGTAGTCGATATAGTCCAAACCTAGCACGTCGCAATTTTTATATCATATTTATTTAGGTCCGATGCGAAATGGCCAATATTGCCCTATCCCTTCGAACCTACTGCATAAAGGGGTTAAACATTTTGAATAATCATAACAGAAGTTAAAATGTTTTTAATAATCGTACATTGGCTGAGGGTATACATCAGTCGGCAAAATCGACAGATACTTTTTAACTTGTTAAGTAATCTCTCAGAAGGCGGGGTAATTAACAGAAATATACGGTTGTGTAATAATAGGCATTAATTTTAGTGAGATTCAAGTGTTGATGTTAAAAAGTCTCAACCCTCAACATCAATAATTGGCACGTTCAACTGAAGAAAAATTAAAAGGTTAGAAAAGAATGTAATAAGAATGATGTGTGAAAAAAATTCTGTAAATTGCCTGGAGTCTGTTGTTCATTGAACACAGTCAACCCCCTCTCGAAAGGCCTTTCAGTGTGGGAGCTCCCTCTTCTTAAGGGATATTTTAATATTAAAAGATCAAATAGTGCTCGTTCGATTGCATTCCCGGTTACCTCTATTTTATACTCGTTCCATGTATACGCTAATGTTAACATATGAATCGTGGTTGAACCAAAACCGAAGCCACTGCTAATACATAACATCTGAGATTTGAGTTTGAGAAGCACTGCTTCCTAAAATAAAGTGATCCTTTCAAAGAAATTATTATTGAATCTTGTAACAAAATCTATTAGCATATTCATATAACCTTATTATACAGTTACTTTTTATATTTGGCGTCGTGAAAAAAATCAGTTGAATTTTTATGAAAAGGCAGATGAAAGTTAACATCAAACACTTGAAATTGATGTCTTAAAGTCTGAGCAAAGTAAATGACCTAACAACCGTTTTGGAACAGATAATAAAAAGTTTCAACACACTAACATACGTACTGGTTATTTTGATTTTTTTGCGCGTCTTTAAGATTTACTTTTTTCTTTATGATGTAGGTAGGTTAATTAATTTCGTTTGAAATTTTTATACAACATGAAATCTTATAAATTCAATAAATTAACCTTTTGTTATAATATGGCGCAAATAAATAGTCTAGTTTGATTTATAAAGGGATCGGCAAAGATATATGGATTAAATTATTTTGGGGTTTACTATGACAATATGTTCAGATTTCTTATTGTTAGCATGTCTTACCGCATTGTGAGAAAAATAGTTCGTTCTGCTATACTGCTCTTGAACTGTATAAAAGGATTGTAGATTTCCTTAGTCCATATAATACTATTTGAAATTCACGCATTAAAATTAAACTGGTGGTGGATAAAGCCTATTGGTGAAACTTGACAAGATCAACCTCAAAGGCGAGCAATAAGGTCGGCAAAAATATTCGTGCCATACTCCAAGTTCATCCAGGTTGACATTTGAAGTAAAATTTGAATAATTAGACCGTTGCACACTACAAAGTTCACAAGATCAACACGAAAATAAAATCAGATTCTTACCAAACTGCTATGGAAAGAATCAGATAAAAACCTGTACCAAAAGAAGCTCAATACAAATTTCTAAAATCTTCGAATAATAAAAGAAATACTTTGTCACAAAGACTTAAAATTACTCTTTCAGCATCGTCTACAGCAAGCAGAACAAAGACATATCAGTCGAATGCACTTTTTAAAGCCTGACTAACAGACCATTATTTGGGTATAGAAATATCATTGGATGACATAACATAAAAGTTAACATGGGTAAAAAATCGACAAATACTACTTGAATATCAACCTTTTTTAGGAGAAATTATTCAATGCAGCCTCAGTTGTCATCATTAAAATATCATAGACGAAGAAATTGTATGCATCTTTTGTGCATTTCATAATATTATCAAGAGCTTATTAATTTATAAACTACATGAAATTGATATCATTTACAATTCAGTTAAAATGTAAGAAAGCATATAGAAGAGGATCTGAATATAAGATTATTGATGTACGCATTTGACGAATTTGGAAGAATACCGTACAAAATAGAATCTAATAACAAATAAAAACAAGTCAAAAATAATGGTTTTCCTAATAGGAAGCAGATTGATCTACTGTGGGTAGTAGTAGTAGATTGAAATCGTTCAACAATACAATTACCTTGGTGTCATAGTTACTCCGCAAATTTGCTTCCTAAAAAAATCGAAGTGGCCAAGAAAGAATACATTGAATATGGAATAATGGAACGTATATCAATCAGTTTGTAGAGCAATTCTGTAGTATACAGCACATCTTCACTTTGATAAGGTAGATAAGATTTAAAGTTTCTTTTTCAAACAGAAAGTCGTTTTTCGATATTACAAGTTTCATTTAAATACGAACTGTCTCATAAGCAAACGGTCAGACCATCTTCCCTTTATCTTTTAACGTAAACTTTACGGTATTCATGTTGCCATATTTTATACTGATAATATTTCAACAACAGCAAAATTCATTCAAAGAAAAAATGGATTACGCAAATTGTTTATTTTGTATTGAAAAAGTGAATTGAAGATTAGTATCCCGAATTAATTATAAATTCGTTTTGTTTATTTTTTTAACTAAAATATAAATCGGTAAAAAAAACTTGAAAAGTTAAACGGTTTTATGTTAAACATACATTGCAATGATTAAGAAAAATATACTAAAAACCAAAAAATATTAAAATAATGTCGTGGGAATTATAAACATATGCATAGACTAGACTAAAATAAAACCGTGGGGCACGTCAATTGTCTACAAATTATATACTTAATGTGCGATAGAAGAATCGTTTAATTTGTCGTTAGACAGTTGACACGCAGACGATGAGGAGATTACTTACTTTTTTCTTGCTCATGGAAATTCCAATAGTTATACACTCCATGTAAATAAAGGAGATGTTTCAACTAATTTATCGTTGGAGGAATCGTTTCACTGCTCGTAGTTTGTCTTTAATAGACAAAACATATGATAAAAGTA
This sequence comes from Musca domestica, assembly GCF_030504385.1. Lineage (NCBI taxonomy): Eukaryota > Metazoa > Arthropoda > Insecta > Diptera > Muscidae > Musca > Musca domestica. The sequence goes on along the minus strand of NW_026712410.1, from coordinate 1,460,550 downwards.
CTACTCGCTCACTACTATGAAAGCCTAAAACTCATATAATGAAGCTTGCTAGCTTGTTCCTACATTCTAGCCCTACTTATCACACTGCCTAATTATAGTGTAACATTACAAAACAAACATTTTATTCAACGATTGTAGATAATTGACATGTCCCACGGTTTTATTTTAGTCTAGTGTATGCATATGTTTATAATTCCCACGACTGTATCTATTTTATTATGTTTTGGTTTTTAGCACATTTTCTTAAACATTGCTATATTACATAAATCCATTTAACTTAAAAAGTTTTTTATACCTATTTTATTTTCTAGTTTGTTGTTTTTATTTCGCATTCTATTAAATTCATTTAGTGCTAAAATATTGCAAGGTTTCTTGCCCGTTAGTTTATTGCAGTACAACTCCTCTATACGTAGTCCCTGCATAGATCTTACTCTACTAAGAGCCACGTAAGCTTGACCATCTTCAAACAGTTTCGCATCTAAGTATACGACTGCGTGACCTCAGTGCTGTCCTGCATTTTTTGTATTGTAGAACACCATGATAGTATTAAAGACAACATTCTTCTTTCAGCAGTCCCATAATTGTACTTAGCTGGAAACTGTATGGCTTTCGGGTGTATAAGACTACTCCGTCTCTTGCGAAATCAATTCGGACGGAAGGTATATCTGTTGCATACCTCTGTGTTCGACGAAATTGAGGCCAAACGATTTTGCTGATGTAGCCTATAGCGCCATTTACAAATCCCTTTGAAACGTCAATATTGGACCGTAGCATAACTTTTGCCCCCTCAAATATTACCAGTTACGCTGGTAAACCCCCAGTTTTGTTAATATCACCTGGTACTATAGTAGCTATATCCACATTGTCTGCATTTCATGTGGCGTGTACTAGCTGATACTGCGCTTTATTTTGTAAATTCGAGCACCATTATTTCTGTACAAATTCAATACAGCATAGTTGTGGTCGTTAACTTGTTGATTTGTGGGGTATACTATTAACGCTTTGCAAACTCATAACTCGTGTCTTGAAGATATCTTCCCATTAAAATACTTTCAAAACATTCAAAATACCAATAAAAGTCTGGTCACCTTGCTGACGCATATTTTCAGTTAATTCACACAGCGTGACCCATTATTCGCAAATAGTTTCCGGACAGTGGTGACTTACCTGTTACACATTTCTTTCGCTTTTTGAAGCCTTCGTTTACGTTGCGTTTCTGTTTTATTCCTGTTTGTATTTTTTAATTTTTTTACCATTTTGTTCCCACGAGTAATGGACTTTTAAACGGTCGACCCCCAGAGGTCCAATAAAGGGGCAAGGCTATGTACAACAAGATGCGCCTGAGTCTTGAAGGAAAAACGCTAACGACATATCGTTTTTATCCATCCTAAAGTCATACAGTTCTCGGCGCGTTTTAACCTTTCAACTTAACTTGGTTGGTGTACCACTAACGACGGTTCATTTTTAGCCACCCTAACGCCACACAGTCCTGAACACGATACAAAATCTTGACATGGATGTCTGGATTATTCAGATACCTAAATTACAGATGCAATTTCTCAATTTAAATCTTATATTACGCCATTTCGTGGCTGCGCCCATCTTAAATACTGAGGTTGTATAGTGCACTGTCAATCCCTTTTATTTGATAGCCATATTGATGGGTTTTATAAAAAATGTTATCAGCGATATGGTAGCAGCGGCCATCTTAGATTTAAATTTTGCATAGTAAATTGTATTCTAGTTGTTGATGGGATGGATAAAACCTTAGTTATCCGCCATTGTGTAGGGACCGCCATATTGGATTTTAATTTTATATAGTACATTGTATTCTACTTGTTGAGCACTTTCATTTGATACCCATATTATGGGATTGATAAAACCTACGTTATCCGCCATTTTGTAGCGGCCGCCATCTTGGATTTATAATGATAATGAATAAATATAATTGTATTGTCACCGAAATTCAAAATTTCAGATTAATCGGTAATAGCAAAAGTGGATAGTTTGCGACTGGCTCTTAGATCCACCTTAGTGGTGGTAAGACGGTTTCATCATTCGACTTGGAACAACCTCGATCTATTGGTATGTCCAGGCTTCATTCATGATTAAAACACTTTCCATAATCTCAGCTCACTTTTCGCTGGGTTAAATTGAACTGGAAGTTTATGATAAAATGCAACACATATTTTCTCTCTCCTAAGCTTCAATTGATTATACTGCTTTCTACCATCATACCAATCCATTCAATCAAGAATGGATCGACTCGAGCTTCACATTTTTGAATGCCCCCTTTTATCGAGCAAAGTTGAATGTATCTGAGAACTTCGTGTAGGGCTGTCTCCACTGAAGTTCTGATTCGGCAATTTTTCAAAGGTCTTCATTAGAAATGAAGAAAGGTTAATCGGTCTATAGTATCTGGGCAACGTTTAATTAGGTTTCCCGGCTTTAGAAACACATCTCACCGGTACCTTTCTCCTCAAAGTTTTTACGAACAATTTCAGAGTTTAAATATTCAATCTTTTATCTAAAGATTTATCTTTAACCTTCTTTTACTCGCTTTTATACTTCTTAAAGTTTGCGTTACAGACATACCAATCAGTACTGTTTAGCTGCACTGGCTCTGTAATATGACCTTCGAAGGTCCTTAGTCTACCGAACCAGCTCCGTTTGTGAAATAAACTAAATAGTTCTTGCCGTTTAGCCTGGGAACACTTTTGTTAGAAGGATAAGGCTCCTGGACCATGGCGATGTCGATGTTTGTCGTCGCAAGGGTTTGGAACCGCAGCCTTTCATAGTTTAAGGATAATCTGCACTAGACTCCTTGCACCCTTTGTGGGAAGTTTCGCACCTAAGTATACCACTGCGTAACCTTAGTGCTGCCCTGCATTTTATGTATTGTAGAACCCCATGATAGTATTAAAGGCAAAATTCTTCTTTCAGCCGTCCCGTAATTGTACTTAACTGGAAACTGTATGGCTTTTCTTTCGCTTTTTTGAAGACTTCGTTTACGTTGTGTTACAGTTTCTGTTTTATTTCGTATTTTTATACCCTCCACCTTGGAAAGGAGGGTATATTAACTTTGTCATTCCGTTTGTAACATCCCTAAATATTCGTTTTAGACCCCATAAAGTATATATATTCATAATCAGCATAAAATTCTAAGTCGATTTAACGATGTCCGTCTGTCTGTCTGTCCGTCTGTCTGTCTGTCTGTCTGTCCGTCTGTTTGTCTGTCTGTCTGTTGAAATCACGATACAGCCCACATTATTTGACGTAGAGCTCCAAAATTTAGCAGAGCTATTTGCATTGTGTCTAGGATGGTTGGTATTGAAAATGAGATATATCGGTCCACGTTCTGGTATAGTCCCCATATAACGGTACCTCCCGATATTCGGTATTTTGATGATTTATGCCACATTTTTTCACGGATTTGTCTTAAAGTTGGTATTTGTAGGTCATAGCGGGTCCCTGAGCGTGTGGCAAAACATTGCATGTATAGGTCCACGTTGTGGTATAGCCCCCATATAAAGGTACCTCCCGATATTTAGTATTTTAGTTTTTTTACCACATTTTTTCACGGATTTGTCTGAAAATCGGTATTTGTTGGTCATAGTGGGTTCCAGCTCCGGTGGCGAAACATTGTAATTATAGGTCCACGTTTTGGTATAGCCCCCATATAACGGTACCTCCCGATATTCGGTAATTTGATGATTTTTGCCACATTTTTTCAGGGATTTGTTCGAAAATTGGTATTTGTTGGTCATAATTGGTTCCAGCTTCGGTGGCGAAACATTGCATGCATGGGTCCATGATTTGATATAGCCCCCATATAACGGTACCTCCCGATATTCGGTATTTTGATGGTTTTTGCCACATTTTTTCACTGATTTGTCTAAAAATTGGTATTTGTGGGTCATAATGGGTTCCAGCTCCGGTGGCGAAACATTGTAATTATAGGTCCACGTTTTGGTATAGCCCCCATATAACGGTACCTCCCCATAATCGGCATTTTAATGGTTTTTGCCACATTTCTTCTAATGTTTCTTTTACCCTAAGGTGGAGGGTATTAAAAGTTTGGCCCGGCCGAACTTAAAGTTTTTTTACTTGTTTATTCTGTATTATTTGTATATTTTTTATAATTTTGTATTTTTTTTGCCATTTTTTCCCACGAGTAATGGACTTTTAAACGGTCGACCCCCAGAGGTCCAATAAAGGGGCAAGGCTATGTACAACAAGATGCGCCTGAGTCTTGAAGGGAAAACGCTAACGACATATCATTTTTATCCATCCTAATGTCATACAGTTCTCGGCGCGTTTTAACCTTTCAACTTAACTTGGTTGGTGGTACACCTAATGACGATTCATTTTTAGACGCCCTAGTGCCACACAGTCCTGAACACGATACAAAATCTTGACATTAATGGCTGGATTAATCAGATACCTAAATTACAGATGCAATTTCTCAATTTAAATCTTATATTACGCCATTTAGTGGCCGGTTTAAAAACCTTGCAACGGGGCACAAACGGCTGTTTGTCTGCCATGTCAGTCTATGACATTGTTACGGATCACTGGGATCCTATTCTGGTTTTTATTTGTATTCAACGTCTGCCAGAACTTACTGTGACACTCTGGGAACAGAGTCTCAAAGATAAGTCGTCCTTATCGTTATGGTCCGAGCTCGATTCTTTCCTCAATGAAAGAATACAGACGCTTGCCTGTCTGCGTGATCTCAAAGGCATCGATTCATCTGAACCAAGATCAAATTCACGCAACCTTAGGACACCTTTGGTGAATAAATCGTCTGGTATAATAAAACCACGTTCTATACATCGTTGTTTCTACTGCCCCAGTGAAAGTCACGCACTTTACTGCTGTCCTAGTTTTAAAAAGTTAACTATTGATGAAAAAATAGATTTTGTAAAAAGACAAGAGTGGTGCTTAAATTGTTTATCTAAAGGTCACTCGGTTAGAAATTGTTCCAGCACACATAATTGCAATTTTTGTCATGAAAGGCACCACACCCTTCTACATAAACCTAATAGAATTGCATACCCCAACAGTATCGTCCCAAATGCTCCAAATACTACTTTCCCAGCCGCTAGTCTGCAGTCTAGTACTAACATAGTTAACCAAGCTTCTACCACTACTGCTGCAAATCTGCCACCAGTTAATAGCCAGGTGTATCACACTACCCACAATTCTAAAGTTCTTCTCAGCACACCTATTGTTAATTTAGTTCACCAAGGCAAATCCTACCCTGTTCAAGCCCTTGTTGACCCTGCGTCCGAGGCAACTTTCATAAGTGAGCACCTCCAAAATAGATTAAAATTACCCTCCCGTATTTCTCCTTCTAGAATATCTGGTATAAATGCTTCTTCTAACGTTACCTCCAGGAAAAATTGCATCATTAACATTAGCTCTGGGTTAGATTCCACAATTTTATTGAAAACCGAAGCATTTGTTCTCCCGAAGATCTCAGGTAATATCCCTTCTTTCCCTGTCAATATTACCCCTTCAAGTGCTTTTTCTAATATCCATCTAGCAGATCCAACAATTTCCGATTCTCGTCCTGTGGAAATATTATTAGGTGCGGATTTGTATCCCCAAATTGTGTTGCCTGGAGTACAACAGAACATATTTGGTTCATTGTTGGCACAAAATACGGTTTTCGGATGGATTGTATCTGGTCCAATTGATTGTCCACCCCTGACCACTATTCAATCACGTGAGAAAGCTAACTCCCATATAATTCTTAAACAGCTTCACCCACAAAAAGTTCCAAAGCACAAATCGTTTTCGTCAACTAAGGCGCCCCAAGATCCTCCCATGTCACCCCATCGCTTACAAGCCCATATCGGATCTTCATCTAGAACATCTGGATCAGTAATACCCCCTTCTTATTCCCCAAATCACCATTCCTCGTTAACGGGAACCTCCCGCTCTTGTCCACCATATTATTCAATATCACCACGTAATTCTTCTCCTACGTTATTCTCCCTAGACCAGTAATAAATCTCTCTCGTCTTGTGTATCTAGACAATCTTCTCATCCTATACTGGCCCCTTGAATACTGTATGTAGTGTATTGAAAATATATTCTCCCCTCTTTTCACAAGCCTAAGGTACACCCAATTTCAAAGATTCCCCTTTTTTTCTGAACGGTTCACCCTCACCATATTATTGACGTTTGCCTCAAAGTACTACAAGATCACCACTAAACATGCTTGTACATTCACCGGGCAGTATTAAACATTCACCAACCTCACCCAATTGTTGTCTAACCCGCTCAAAACGTCAACTTTAACCGTAACTGTTTTCTTTTCGATAGGTTATTTAAGAATATGTATCCAGGAACTACCACCTACATCTTATCTTTGGAATTCAGTCCAGAACACTTGTAAAATCTCGCTTAAAATTGAATTGTATTGAAACATACTAAAACGCTCATTTAAACCTGAACTTACGATCCTTTGTATATTTTATTATAGCTAAAATTTAACTGTTGCCATATTACTGATTCCAACTTGCATTTGTTAATACATTGAAATGTATCAAGGTCAATCACGGATGCTGATTGACACAACGGGCATCTCTTCGGCAAACTTCCCTCGGCGGAGACCGTAGAGCGCAGATGCCACCGGGCGGTGGTTGTAGTTGGTTAGCTCACTTTGATACATACGAGACTCTGCTCTCATTGGAAATAATTGTAAATGTAGTAGTAGTAATCGACAATGATCCTCGGCGATCACTGCGATCCTCTGCGATTGCAAAGGTCTCTGCGCCACCCCAAATTACAAAAGGTAATTTTGTTTGTTGTATAAGAAAAGAAGAACTCACAAACCACCAAACTTATATGAACTTAAAACTAATTACTATTGTGTTTTATTTCTATTTTCCTCCTTTCACCTCCTCACAATTTCCCCTCCTAAACAGCCCCCATATAACGGAACGTCCCGGAATTTTTTCAAATTTGCTATTTGAAGTTCGTAATGGATACTACAGCCTGTGACAGAAAATTGTCTGCGCAGGTCCACGTCTTCATATAGCCCCCAAATAACGGTAGCTCCAGATATTCTGTATTTTGATGATTTTTGCGACATTATTCACCGGAGTAGTTTTAAATTACGTATTTATATTTCGTAATGGGAACTACAGTCTGTGACAGAAAATTGTGTATGCAGGTCCACGTCTTCATATAGCCCCCAAATAACGGTAGCTCCAGATATTCTGTATTTTGATGATTTTTGCGACATTATTCACCGGAGTAGTTTTAAATTACGTATTTATATTTCGTAATGGGAACTACAGTCTGTGACAGAAAATTGTGTATGCAGGTCCAGGTCTTCGTATAGGCCCCATATATCAGTACCTCCCTATATTCGGTATTTTGACGATTTTAGGTACAATACTCACCGAAATTGTTTGAGATGTCGTATTTGAAGTTCGTAATGGATGCTACAGCCTGTGACAGAAAATTGTCTATGCAGGTCCAGGACTTCGTATAGCTCCGTTATAACGGTACCTCTCTATATACGATATTTTGATGCTTTTAGTTCATTATTCACCGTTTATTTCAGTTTTAAATTTGAATATGGTAATGGCTTATGGCAAACAAAGCATATGTAGGTTCACGTCGTAGAGACCCCAATGTAACGGCTTTATTCGATATTTTTAAAATTCTAACCGAATTTTCAGCGGATTTAATTTTTTGAAAATTTCCAAATTCGGAGGGTATTTAAAGTTCGGCCCGGCCGAATTTACTGCTTTTTAACTTGTTTTTCATTAAATGTGGTCACAAAATATATGTATAGACGAAAGACGTTTTTATACCCGCCCCAATACATAGTATGGATGGTATATTAAGTTCGTCATTCCGTTTGTAACTCATTGAAATAATTATTTTGGATCCAAAAAGTATATGTATTCTTGATCAGCGTAAAATTCTAAGACGATTTAGCTCTGTCCGTCCGTTCGTCTGTTGTAATCACGCTACAGTCAAAATGAATTAAGATAGGAAGCTATAATTTTGCAGAGGTCTGTCTTTGTCTGCGGACAGGTCAAGTTCCAAGATGGGCTATATCGGTCCATGATATCGTATGGCCCCCATATAACGGTACCCTCTATATTCGGTATTTTGATGATTTAAGCCACATTTTCAATGGAATTATCTGAAATTCCACACAAGGAGTTCCTTGTGAGTACTTTACCCCCAGAAATAGATTTGTCTATATAGGTCCACAATATCGTATCTCCCCCATATATCGACACCTTCCGATATTCGGTATTTTTAAAATTTTAAAAGAACTTTTAATGAGTTTTATTTTTGTGAAAATTTCCTAATTCGTTCAAAATGGTGGAGGGTATTCAAAGTTCGGCCCGGCCGAACTTACTGCTTTTTTACTTGTTATTCGTCAAATTGTGGTTTAGTGTGGGTAAACCGCTTTTGGTAACGTAAGTTCACCCGAGGTTACAAAAGACGACAACTATGTAGATATTGAATTCACTTTTTTTCAACTTCGCCACAAAGTACAAACATAGTTTCTGTCCTGCGTCATTTCACCAAATATATTTTAATGAATATGTTTCACATAATTCCTGTGGCTGGCTTTGATGGAAACGACCTTTGAAAGTTTTATGGAATTTGTTTAAAAATAAGAACCTATACATGGTAATCACTGTTCCTTCTGTTTCTTTCCAGCTTTTACAAAAGGTAGTTATTACCGTTTATTTTATGGGACCCCTGTTCTCCTGTTAATACAACTCCCTTGGTTATGTTAAAATTATTGTTTGCTATCTCTTCTATTTATTTCCTAATAGTACCCCTATGCACTTTTTATACCCTCAGCCATATGGCTAGAGAGTATATTTATTATTTGATACGGTCAACACGTGCTCGTCGAAATAACGGTTTTAGAACCTAGGTCTGTTTAGACCAAATTCGATCTCCGTTCGTCCGTCCGTCTGTCTGGCTGGTGTGCACGATAACTCTCGAAGGGAGTATCCGATTTGGTCCAAACTTGGTACATCGTACACAGCATCTGTTAGAAAAACGATAGTGATCGGACCATTCCTTCTGGTACCTCCCCAACAAAAGGTCAAAGTTTTGAACAACCAAAACGTTTATGAAATCCGAAATAAGCTTCAGACTCTCTTTATATTTCACACATGGGATATATCGGTCTACTCCTTCTGGTACCTTCCCCACAAAGGCTCCAAATTTTTAATATACATGAAGCTCATAAAAAGCGAAATTGACATCCTATTCCATTCAAAACTTGGTACATCCCAATATTTCCATTAACACAAGATCTATTATATAGATGGTAGAGATCGGACCATTTCTTTTGCTACCTGTCCCATATAGGGTTTAAGATTTTGAAAACTACAACGATCAAAGAAAGCGAAATAATCAACACTCTTCAAATTTCACACATATAACAAACAATACAATATCTGTTGTGCAGATAACATATACCTGTGAACCCTTTCTGATACCTTACTCACAAAGGGTCACAATTTTCCAAACTTTTATCTGTCCGCGATTTTTTACAACTTGCTATATCTATATATGTATATATCTCTCTTTGTCAGAAACCTGAGATGAATATGGGATTTATGATTTTCCATAAATTGGATATAACCGTTCGATTTTCTTGTAATATTGCCCATACCAATATTTTAATATGTATTAGATGGAGCATGGAATGGAATGTTAACATTTTCAAAAAATTATCATATATGACATGTAAAGTGGAGGAGGTAGTCGATATAGTCCAAACCTAGCACGTCGCAATTTTTATATCATATTTATTTAGGTCCGATGCGAAATGGCCAATATTGCCCTATCCCTTCGAACCTACTGCATAAAGGGGTTAAACATTTTGAATAATCATAACAGAAGTTAAAATGTTTTTAATAATCGTACATTGGCTGAGGGTATACATCAGTCGGCAAAATCGACAGATACTTTTTAACTTGTTAAGTAATCTCTCAGAAGGCGGGGTAATTAACAGAAATATACGGTTGTGTAATAATAGGCATTAATTTTAGTGAGATTCAAGTGTTGATGTTAAAAAGTCTCAACCCTCAACATCAATAATTGGCACGTTCAACTGAAGAAAAATTAAAAGGTTAGAAAAGAATGTAATAAGAATGATGTGTGAAAAAAATTCTGTAAATTGCCTGGAGTCTGTTGTTCATTGAACACAGTCAACCCCCTCTCGAAAGGCCTTTCAGTGTGGGAGCTCCCTCTTCTTAAGGGATATTTTAATATTAAAAGATCAAATAGTGCTCGTTCGATTGCATTCCCGGTTACCTCTATTTTTATACTCGTTCCATGTATACGCTAATGTTAACATATGAATCGTGGTTGAACCAAAACCGAAGCCACTGCTAATACATAACATCTGAGATTTGAGTTTGAGAAGCACTGCTTCCTAAAATAAAGTGATCCTTTCAAAGAAATTATTATTGAATCTTGTAACAAAATCTATTAGCATATTCATATAACCTTATTATACAGTTACTTTTTATATTTGGCGTCGTGAAAAAAATCAGTTGAATTTTTATGAAAAGGCAGATGAAAGTTAACATCGAACACTTGAAATTGATGTCTTAAAGTCTGAGCAAGGTAAATGACCTAACAACCGTTTTGGAACAGATAATAAAAAGTTTCAACACACTAACATACGTACTGGTTATTTTGATTTTTTTGCGCGCCTTTAAGATTTACTTTTTTTTTATGATGTAGGTAGGTTAATTAATTTCGTTTGAAATTTTTATACAGCATGAAATCTTATAAATTCAATAAATTAACCTTTTGTTATAATATGGCGCAAATAATTAGTCTAGTTTGATTTATAAAGGGATCGGCAAAGATATATGGATTAAATTATTTTGGGGTTTACTATGACAATATGTTCAGATTTCTTATTTTTAGCATGTCTTACCGCATTGTGAGAAGAATAGTTCGTTCTGCTATACTGCTCTTGAACTGTATAAAAGGATTGTAGATTTCCTTAGTCCATATAATACTATTTGAAATTCACGCATTAAAATTAAACTGGTGGTGGATAAAGCCTATTGGTGAAACTTGACAAGATCAACCTCAAAGGCGAGCAATAAGGTCGGCAAAAATATTCGTGCCATACTACATTTGAAGTAAAATTTAATAATTAGACCGTTGCACACTAGATCAACACGAAAAAAAAATCAGATTCTTACCAAACTGCTATGGAAAGAATCAGATAAAAACTTGTAACAAAAGAAGCTCAATACAAATTTCTAAAATCTTCGAATAATAAAAGAAATACTTTGTCACAAAGACTTAAAATTACTCTTTCAGCATCGTCTACAGCAAGCAGAACAAAGACATATCAGTCGAATGCACTTTTTAAAGCCTGACTAACAGACCATTATTTGGGTATAGAAATATCATTGGATGACATAACATAAAAGTTAACATGGGTAAAAAATCGACAAATACTACTTGAATATCAACCTTTTTTAGGAGAAATTATTCAATGCAGCCTCAGTTGTCATCATTAAAATATCATAGACGAAGAAATTGTATGCATCTTTTGTGCATTTCATAATATTATCAAGAGCTTATTAATTTATAAACTACATGAAATTGATATCATTTACAAGTCAGTTAAAATGTAAGAAAGCATATAGAAGAGGATCTGAATATAAGATTATTGATGTACGCATTTGACGAATTTGGAAGAATACCGTACAAAATAGAATCTAATAACAAATAAAAACAAGTCAAAAATAATGGTTTTCCTAATAGGAAGCAGATTGATCTACTGTGGGTAGTAGTAGTAGATTGAAATCGTTCAACAATACAATTACCTTGGTGTCATAGTTACTCCGCAAATTTGCTTCCTAAAAAAATCGAAGTGGCCAAGAAAGAATACATTGAATATGGAATAATGGAACGTATATCAATTCACACAGCGTGACTCATTACTCGCAAATAGTTTCCGGACAGTGGTGACTTACCTGTTACACATTTATTTCGCTTTTTGAAGCCTTCGTTTACGTTGCGTTTCTGTTTTATTCGTGTTTGTATTTTTTAATTTTTTTACCATTTTGTTCCCACGAGTAATGGACTTTTAAACGGTCGACCCCTAGAGGTCCAATAAAGGGGCAAGGCTATGTACAACAAGATGCGCCTGAGTCTTGAAGGAAAAACGCTAACGACATATCATTTTTATCCATCCTAAAGTCATACAGTTCTCGGCGCGTTTTAACCTTTCAACTTAACTTGGTTGGTGTACCACTAACGACGATTCATTTTTAGCCACCCTAACGCCACACAGTCCTGAACACGATACAAATCTTGACATGGATGTCTGGATTATTCAGATACCTAAATTACAGATGCAATTTCTCAATTTAAATCTTATATTACGCCATTTCGTGGCTGCGCCCATCTTAAATACTGAGGTTGTATAGTGCACTGTCAATCCCTTTTATTTGATAGCCATATTAATGGGTTTTATAAAAAATGTTATCAGCGATTTGGTAGCAGCGGCCATCTCAGATTTAAATTTTGCATAGTAAATTGTATTCTAGTTGTTGATGGGATGGATAAAACCTTAGTTATCCGCCATTGTGTAGGGACCGCCATATTGGATTTTAAGGTTTCATTCATGATTAAAACACTTTCCATAATCTCAGCTCACTTTTTGCTGGGTTAAATTGAACTGGAAGTTTATGATAAAATGCAACACATATTTTCTCTCTCCTAAGCTTCAATTGATTATACTGCTTTCTACCATCATACCAATCCATTCAATCAAGAATGGATCGACTCGAGCTTCACATTTTTGAATGCCCCCTTTTATCGAGCAAAGTTGCCAATGTAAAATTAGAGTTTTTCATATTCTTCTGAATGTATCTGAGAACTTCGTGTAGGGCAGTCTCCACTGAAGTTCTGATTCGGCAATTTTTCAAAGGTCTTCATTAGAAATGAAGAAAGGTTAATCGGTCTATAGTATCTGGGCAACGTTTGATTAGGTTTCCCGGCTTTAGAAACACATCTCACCGGTACCTTTCTCCTCAAAGTTTTTACGAACAATTTCAGAGTTTAAATATTTAATCTTTTATCTAAAGATTTATCTTTAACCTCCTTTTACTCGCTTTTATACTTCTTAAAGTTTGCGTTACAGGCATACCAATCAGTACTGTTTAGCTGCACTGGCTCTGTAATATGACCTTCGAAGGTCCTTAGTCTACCGAACCAGCTCCGTTTGTGAAATAAACTAAATAGTTCTTGCCGTTTAGCCTGGGAACACTTTTGTTAGAAGGATAAGGCTCCTGGACCATGGCGATGTCGATGTTTGTCGTCGCGAGGGTTTGCAACCGCAGCCTTTCATAGTTTAAGGATAATCTGCACTAGACTCCTTGCACCCTACTGTTGGCTTTGTGGGAAGCGTAAGTATATCCTTCGTATAACAAACTTTGCAGTCCCTCTCTTAGGAAGTCAACTACCATGATCCGCATCATGAGGGAAATTAGTAAGAAGTAAAATACCAGACATAGAAAAATATTTCATCCGGATAGCATATTTAATCTAGATTTAGTTATATTAATTATTGTCAACAGGCAATTAATAATCTTCTCCAAAAAGTAAAATGTAGAAGAGAACTAAAACCCGTATTAAAGATTCTCTCGGATTCGGAAAGTAACAAAGTAAAACGATAGCGTTGCACGCATACGTGACATGTGCTTATGTCCTGTTTGGATCATGCCATTTGGACTCCCACCAAATCAGCGTACTTTCCCTAGGGAGTAGATCGAAATCTGATGACGTAGACTAGACACATTATACATTTGTCTCAAGTAGCCAATGGGGGTTGTGTCTGTTCATTAAATGGGATAGGGGAAGATCTTGTTAGCAAACATCTATAGTAGATTTATCTCGTCGATAGAGCCGTAGTTAAGGTAAATCGATTCTGTACAATAGCTTGTGAGTAATCATCCGCTAATACTACGGTTAGACGAGAATGTGTCCTTCTTGTTGTGGATCTCTATGATACACTGGTAAATCCTATCAAGAATGAATTATATTGTTTTCAAACTTGTTTTCATTCCGTTTGTGATTCATATACATACATATATTTTGATCGACATAAAATCCTAATTTAGCTGTGTCCGTTAGACATGATTAAGCTCTAGTTCATACGAGTATCTATAGGAAGCTAAGATTATAGATTTAGCTAACTTGCCTGCAGGCAAGTCAAGATGGAGGATGGGCTTTCTACCAATATTGAATATCTTGTTGATTTCAGCCACAATCTCTAACTGAATTGCTTATAACTGGGTATTAAGAGTTTGTAATAGTTCATATTTCCTTGTAAATATTTTCACCTTTTCCTACAACATCCATAAAAATATGTCCAGACATTTAGTATTTTATCAATTTTAGCCATGCTTCTACCTCCCCTGCCTTAAAAGTCGGTATTTTGATTTATTGGCCACATTTTTATACCCTCCACCTTGGGTATATTAACTTTGTCATCCCGTTTGTAACATCCCTAAATATTCGTCGTAGACCCCATAAAGTGTATATATTCATAATCATCATAAAACTCCAAGTCGATTTAACGATGTTCGACTGTCTGTCTGTCTGTTGAAATCACGATGCAGCCCACATTGTTTGACGTAGAGCGTCAAAGTTTAGCAGAATAATTTGTATTGTGTCTAGGATGGTTGGTATTGAAAATGAGATATATCCGTCCACGTTTTGGTATAGTCCCCATATAACGGTACCTTCCGATATTCGATATTTTAAGATTTGTGCCAATTTTTTTTCACGGATTTGTCTAAAAATTGGTATTTGTTGGTCATAATTGGTTCTAGCTTCAGTGGCAAAACATTGCATGTACAGGTCAACGATTTGGTATAGCCCCCATATAATGGTACCTCCCTATATGCGGTATTTTTATGGATTTTGCCAGATTTTTTCACGGATTTGTCTAAAAATTGGTATTTGTTGGTCATAATGGGTTCTGGCTGCGGTGCGAAACATTGTATGTATGGGTCCACCTTTTGGTATAGCTCCAATATAACGGTACCTCCAGATATTCAATATTTTTGACGATTTTTGCCACATTTCTTCGCGGATTTGTCTAAAAATGGGTATTTTTGTGTCCTAATGGGTTCTAGATTCGTTATCGAAATATTGTATGTATAGGTTCAGGTTTTTGTATAGCCCCATATAGCGGTACCTCCCGATATTCAATATTTGACGTTTGCGTTGCGTTTCTGTTTTATTCCTGTTTGTATTTTTTAATTTTTTTACCATTTTGTTCCCACGAGTAATGGACTTTTAAACGGTCGACCCCCAGAGGTCCAATAAAGGGGCAAGGCTATGTACAACAAGATGCGCCTGAGTCTTGAAGGGAAAACGCTAACGACATATCATTTTTATCCATCCTAAAGTCATACAGTTCTCGGCGCGTTTGAACCTTTCAACTTAACTTGGTTGGTGTACCGCTAACGACGATTCATTTCTAGCCACCCTAACGCCACACAGTCCTGAACACTATACAAAATCTTGACATGGATGTCTGGATTATTCAGATACCTAAATTACAGATGCAATTTCTCAATTTAAATCTTATATTACGCCATTTCGTGGCTGCGCCCATCTTAAATACTGAGATTGTATAGTGCACTGTCAATCCCTTTTATTTGATAGCCATATTGATGGGTTTTATAAAAAATGTTATCAGCGATTTGGTAGCAGCGGCCATCTCAGATTTAAATTTTGCATAGTAAATTGTATTCTAGTTGTTGATGGGATGGATAAAACCTTAGTTATCCGCCATTGTGTAGGGACCGCCATATTGGATTTTAATTTTATATAGTACATTGTATTCTACTTGTTGAGCACTTTCATTTGATACCCATATTATGGGATTGATAAAACCTACGTTATCCGCCATTTTGGATTTATAATGATAATGAATAAACATAATTGTATTGTCACCGAAATTCAAAATTTCAGATTAATCGGTAATAGCAAAAGTGGATAGTTTGCGACTGGCTCTTAGATCCACCTTAGTGGTGGTAAGACGGTTTCATCATTCGACTTGGAACAACCTCGATCTATTGGTATGTCCAGGCTTCATTCATGATTAAAACACTTTCCATAATCTCAGCTCACTTTTTGCTGGGTTAAATTGAACTGGAAGTTTATGATAAAATGCAACACATATTTTCTCTCTCCTAAGCTTCAATTGATTATACTGCTTTCTACCATCATACCAATCCATTCAATCAAGAATGGATCGACTCGAGCTTCACATTTTTGAATGCCCCCTTTTATCGAGCAAAGTTGCCAGCAAAGTTGAATATATCTGAGAACTTCGTGTAGGGCTGTCTCCACTGAAGTTCTGATTCGGCAATTTTTCAAAGGTCTTCATTAGAAATGAAGAAAGGTTAATCGGTCTATAGTATCTGGGCAACGTTTGATTAGGTTTCCCGGCTTTAGAAACACATCTCACCGGTAAATTTCTCCTCAAAGTTTTTACGAACAATTTCAGAGTTTAAATATTCAATCTTTTATCTAAAGATTTATCTTTAACCTTCTTTTACTCGCTTTTATACTTCTTAAAGTTTGCGTTACAGACATACCAATCAGTACTGTTTAGCTGCACTGGCTCTGTAATATGACCTTCGAAGGTCCTTAGTCTACCGAACCAGCTCCGTTTGTGAAATAAACTAAATAGTTCTTGCCGTTTAGCCTGGGAACACTTTTGTTAGAAGGATAAGGCTCCTGGACCATGGCGATGTCGATGTTTGTCGTCGCGAGGGTTTGCAACCGCAGCCTTTCATAGTTTAAGGATAATCTGCACTAGACTCCTTGCACCCTACTGTTGGCTTTGTGGGAAGCGTAAGTATATCCTTCGTATAACAAACTTTACAGTCCCTCTCTTAGGAAGTCAACTACCATGATCCGCATCATGAGGGAAATTAGTAAGAAGTAAAATACCAGACATAGAAAAATATTTCATCCGGATAGCATATTTAATCTAGATTTAGTTATATTAATTATTGTCAACAGGCAATTAATGATCTTCTCCAAAAAGTAAAATGTTGAAGAGAACTACAACCCGTATTAAAGATTCTCTCGGATTCGGAAAGTAGCAAAGTAAAACGACAGCGTGCACGCATACGTGACATGTGCTTATGTCCTGTTTGGATCATGCCATTTGGACTCCCACCAACTCAGCGTACTTTCCCTAGGGAGTAGATCGAAATCTGATGACGTAGACTAGACACATTATACATTTGTCTCAAGTAGCCAATGGGGGTTATGTCTGTTCATTAAATGGGATAGGGGAAGATCTTGTTAGCAAACATCTATAGTAGATTTAGCTCGTCGATAGAGCCGTAGTTAAGGTAAATCGATTCGGTACAATAGCTTGTGAGTAATCATCCGCTAATACTACGGTTAGACGCGAATGTGTCCTTCTTGTTGTGGATATCTATGATGCACTGGTAAATCCTATCAAGAATAAATTATATTGTTTTCAAACTTGTTTTCATTCCGTTTGTGATTCATATACATACATATATTTTGATCGACATAAAATCCTAATTTAGCTGTGTCCGTTAGACATGATTAAGCTCTAGTTCATACGAGTATCTATAGGAATCTAAGATTATAGATTTAGCTAACTTGCCTGCAGGCAAGTCAAGATGGAGGATGGGCTTTCTACCAATATTGAATATCTTGTTGATTTCAGCCACAATCTCTAACTGAATTGCTTATAACTGGGTATTAAGAGTTTGTAATAGTTCATATTTCCTTTTAAATATTTTCACCTTTTCCTACAACATCCATAAAAATATGTCCAGACATTTAGTATTTTGTCAATTTTAGCCATGCTTTTAGTTGAAATAAAACATTGTCATTATAGGCCCACGTTTGTTTCTACCTCCCGTGCCTTAATAGTCGGTATTTTGATTTATTGGTATATACCTTGGAAAGGAGGGTATATTAACTTTGTCATCCCGTTTGTAACATCCCTAAATATTCGTCGTAGACCCCATAAAGTGTATATATTCATAATCATCATAAAATTCCAAGTCGATTTAACGATGTTCGACTGTCTGTCTGTCTGTTGAAATCACGATGCAGCCCACATTATTTGACGTAGAGCGTCAAAGTTTAGCAGAATAATTTGTATTGTGTCTAAGATGGTTGGTATTGAAAATGAGATAATCCGTCCACGTTTTGGTATAGTCCCCATATAACGGTACCTTCCGATATTCGATATTTTAAGATTTGTGCCAATTTTTTTCACGGATTTGTCTAAAAATTGGTATTTGTTGGTCATAATTGGTTCTAGCTTCGGTGGCAAAGCATTGCATGTAAATGTCAACGATTTGGTATAGCCCCCATATAATGGTACCTCCCTATATGGGGTATTTTTATGGATTTTGTCACATTTTTTCACGGATTTGTCTAAAAATTGGTATTTGTTGGTCATAATAGGTTCTGGCTGCGGTGCGAAACATTGTATGTATGGGTCCACCTTTTGGTATAGCTCCCATATAACGGTACCTCCAGATATTCAATATTATTGACGATTTTTGCCACATTTCTTCGCGGATTTGTCTAAAAATGGGTATTTTTGTGTCCTAATGGGTTCTAGCATCGTTATCGAAATATTGTATGTATAGGTTCAGGTTTTTGTATAGCCCCATATAGCGGTACCTCCCGATATTCAATATTTTGATGATTTTGCGACATTTTCCCACTAATATGTCTAAAAATTGGTATTTGTGGGATACAATGGGTTCTAATGTTTCCTTTACCTTAAGGTGGAGGGTATTTAAAGTTTGGCCCGGCCGAACTTAATGTTTTTTTTTTTACTTGTTCAATGTGATTGTAAGAAATTAGATGTAGCGAGTTCTTAATTATGGAATTAATAGCATGATTTTTTTTAGTCTTTACCGGGATAACCGCTAATAATTGACCAATCAAATTTATTTTGATTGTTTTATTGTTAGTGTTAGCCCTGATAAAGATTTTTATGTAAACGCACCTTCATACACATTTTTTCAAAATAATATGTAAACGCACCTTCATACACATTATTCAAATAAACTTCGTAATTTGTCTGAAATTATATGAATAGATATCCTTCTTATAGTGATATACTCTCTTAGCTATGGAACTATGATCATATTTCACTGCATCCTATTTCTTTATTTGACAATATATACAGGCATGTGAAGGAAACTATTTCATTTCGATTTGTGGAATGAAAATTAGATATATTTTTTCGTGGCCTTTCTTAATTTAAACGGTGCAAAATGTATTTCCAACTATATAAAATTTCTTCTACAGCACAAGTAATACGGCAATCTAATAATACTTACAATTTACTCGACAATGTGTCTTTCTTATTTCTTCTACATGACGACCAGTGCACAGTGGTCGCTGCCATTGGCCAAAATTCAAAAAATGAAAATCAGATATTTATTGTCAAATGTGTACACATGAACTCTTAAGAGGTTAAGCTTTTTAGAAAACATAATAATCTTGGCTTCATTCTAACGGGACACTTCGAAAATAGCATCAAAAAAGAGAAAATGTAGTTAGTTGCTTTTTTCAATGGGATCAGTAAAAAAAAGAGTAAAAATAGATCTGTATTACAAAATAAAATACATTTTAAAATGACAATTCTTGGCATAATTATTGAAAAGCAAGGTATTGACTTATTTTTAGTGCAGTAATTTGTGTGTTTAGTAGTTGTGTATAATATAGACGATGTGAGTGTTCTGAGTTGCCTTTAAGATTAATTTTGAAAATAAAATTGGATTTCAGTTAAAGTTTTAATTGTTTTCCCCCCTGAATCCTCCAATGTGATTTTTTTCACGCCATTAGTAATGGTCCTAAGATTCTAGAAATGCTAATTTAACTTTCAGATTTTGTCAGATTTGTATGTTATGCCCAATATACTGAAGTGACTTCGCTCCAATTTTGTCAGTTCTATGGTGCTAGTAACATAGAATATGTTTTTGTTGTTTGGGATTGACAAGGATATAATTGAGGGGTGTTCAATAATGTTGCCTGCATTGTCTTCTGGGTATAATATTCATGTCCAAAAATTTAAGGCCTTTGCACTGGAAACGGCTAAAGAGTTAACAAATAGATATACATGGCACTATCTTCCACCCGCAGCTAATAAAATTTTAATATATGCACTTGACATTATAAATTTGTCATTATATCGATTAGATAATTGTAGGAGGAGGCCGTGGAGTCTAGAAACAAAGATATAAAAAAGTTTCGACTAAATCATACCCAAAAAAAATCTCGTGTTTCAACAAACAGAGATCTTATTAACCGTCTCCTTCTGAGCTCTGACCCTTTTATAACTGGACAGCGAACGTTACCAAACAAAAACCAGTAAAGAAAGTCTTAATGTCGGGCGGGGCCGACTTCATGATACCCTACACCACTTTGCATATTTAGTAGAGCGTCACATAACAAATAAAGTTTTTAATAGGGAATTGGTGAGAATAGTAATAATTAAAAGTCCAAAGGAACTAATATTTGGGAGGAATATCCTCCTCTGAATCGATTTCTACTAAATTTGTCGAGGCATTTGCGCCTTTTCAATTCGGGCTTGTATTATCCATTTGGTGCACAATTAACTTGAAATCGGATAGATATATATGAGAGCTATATCTCAATTTGATTTGAGCTAATATTACACGTTTGGTGCACAATAAAAGGCAACTCTGACGAAAATATATATTTGAGCCATATCCAAATATTAACCGATCTCGATAAAATTTAGAAAAGGTATTTCTGAGTTATATTTGATATATTTTCCCAAATATCGTTGTTACAGAGGGCATATTACGGCTGCGGAGGACAAAAATAACAAATCGGATGAACAATATATATGGAAGCTATATCTATATCTGAACCGATTTCGATCAAATTTGGCATACTTATTTAAGGTTCAATCTCGTCGTACGTATATTCCACTATTTGGGCTGCTATTACAAGTTTGGTGCACAATATAAGGCAAATTGGATGAATATATATGGAAGCTATACCTAAATTTTGACCGATTATCTCCAATTTTAATAGGGCCTTTAGTCAAACAAATTATTTGTGAAAAATTTAACTTTGATTTAATTCTACATTAAATTGTTATTTTATTTTGTTAACAAAAAATAATCAAATTTGGACTTGATTTGTATAAAAAATGCTTCTATTTTTGAAGGTACCTTTACAGGGGTACTCTACCTGAAGGCGGGCTGTTCAAATAATTTTCAGTAATATTATTTTTTAACTCCTAAGAACGTAAAATGTTAAATAACAATACAATCTAGTGTAGAAATGTGACAAGAATTGGGCAAATAACCCTTATTCGGGAGGAACGTTGTAAGGGGACCATGACAAAACATGCATCGACCATATCCATTTTGTCACATTTTTTATTTTTATCCCATCAAGGTACCATAACCAAAGATTCGTATTGATATCTGCACTGAAAGTATTTTTGGCCGCTGTTCCCATACGACCTCGACCACTGTGCAGTGGTTTGATTGTTCATCTGCATACGAACGATTTGTTTCTGACGTCTACGAAATTAACAACCACTTTTCGTTAACTTGAGTTAGGTATGATATGATTGTGATAATATCGAAGATGACTTACATATTAATGGAAAACCCAATGATTATTTCAACAAGACTTATTTACAAGCAATTCAAATTTCAAAACATTTCACTGACATGTATTGTAAATATAACAAGTAAAAAAGCAGAAGCGGCCGAACTTCGAATACCCTCCACAATTTGGAACGAATTAGAAAAGTTTCAAAAAATAAAATCCATTAAAAATTCTTGTAAAATCTTTAAAAAATCTAATATAGGAAGGTGCCGATATATGGGGGGATATATGATATTGTGGACCTATAAAGACAAATCTGTGTCTGGGTGTAAAGTACTCACAATTTTAGCTTCCTATCTTAATTCGTTTAGACTGTGGCGTGATTACAACAGACGGACAGGGCTAAGTCGTCTTAGAATTTCACGCTGATCAAGAATATATATACTTTGTTGGGTCTTAAATGATTATTTCGATGAGTTACAAACGGAGTGACGAACGTAATATACCCTCCATACTATATATGGTGGAGGGTATAAAAATAAAGCCCGGACAACCCATATTTTATATTAAATCTTTGTTAGACATATGTTCTGAAAACTTTAATTATGATATTTATGTTAATATAATATGTGAAACAAAAATATGAATCCTATGAAAAACTATAAACGTTCAAGCTGGATAATAAATAATTTATAAACCTTAAAAAATCCTAAGATGTATAATTATTTCATGTTTATTCTTCGACAGTTCGCAAGAATGAAATTGAATACGATATTATTCTGCTTTTGAATCAAAAAAACAAGCTAAAAAGCCATAAGTTCGGCCGGGTCGAACATTGAATACCCTCCACCATTTGAACGAATTTGGAAATTTTCAAAAAATTAAATTCTTTAAAAATTCTGTTAAAATCTTAAAAATACCGAATATAGCCATTATATTGGGGTCTACACGATGTGGACCTACATAGGCATTGTTGTCATGAGCCATTACCATATTCAAATTCGAAACTTGAAATAAACGGTGAATAATGTAGCTAAACTCATCAAAATAACATATATACAATTTACAACTTAACCTGCCTACTGGCAAAGTAAACATGAGTGCAAAATGTTAGCCCTCTATCTCAATTCGTTTGAAAGATAGCGTGATTACAACAGACAGACGGACAACGCTAAATCGATTTAGAATTTTACGCTGATCAAGAATATATATACTTTGTTGGGTCTGACATGAGTATTTCGAGGAGTTACAAACGGAATGACAAAGTTAATATACCCTCCATAGTATGGTAGAGGATGTAAAAAAAATGTAAGAGTTTGAGAGTTATTTTAGGATGAGTACGTTAACGAAGTCTCACTTGAGTCGAGAAGTAATGAAACAGTGTTCTGTGCAGTGTTGCCTGTATTTTTCTGTCTCTCGTCTCCAAAATCACAAAATGTTTTCAACAAATCTCCTCAAATTTGATTCAATTTTCTTAAAAAAATTCCCCAAGCATTTAACAAAAAACGAAAAGAGTAAATTTATTTGAAACAAGTTAGAAAATATCAGTAGGTTTTACCGACAGATGTATACCCTCAGCCAAGGTTTGATTATTTAAATATATTTTGACTTCTGTTATGATTATTCAAGTTGTCGACCCTCTATGGTGTAGGTTAAAAGGAATGGATCAATATTAACCATTTCATGTCGGACCTGAATACATATGATATAAATATTGCGACGTACCGGGTTTGGACTATATTCGCTTCTTCCTTCACTTTATTAAAAATATATAATAAATTTTAGAGAATGTTGAAATGTGCTTGATGTACCAGATATAGTCGACCAAAGTATTCCATTTCATACTTCATCTAATACCTACATATAAAACTTTATGCGAAATTATAAATTCCATATTCCTCTCAGGTTTCTGGTTGAGAGAGATATTCAGATATAGCAAGTTGTAAAGAATCCCAAGGTATGCCAGATAAAAGTATTGAAAATTGTACCAGAAGGGGAAGGTATATATTTTATATGTATATCTTCATAACAGATCTTGTTTTGATGGAAATATTCTGATGTACCAAACCTGGAATGGAATCGGATGTTAATTTCGCTTTTTAAGAACCTTATGTGTATTCATAATTTCGATCTTATGGGGGAGGTACCAGAAGGAGTTGAATTTATAAAAATATTGGGATGAGTGAAATTTTGGGGGAAGCACTTGATGGAGTGGACCGATATTATCCATTTTTGCACCTCACCGAGAACTGCGGCAAATAATAGGATTTGCACGTTGGAGCCAAATCGGATTATTGATTCTGTTTCCGTGCAGAAAAATTTTTTTTTTGGAATTATCGACTTTTTGTGGGGGACGTACATGATGGAATGGACCGATGTATTCCATTTTAACATCAGACTTTAGGTTCATAAAATTATTGGGATGTGTGAAATTTGAAGACAATCGGATCCTCATATCACAATTTATAAGAGTTGTAATTAGTCAAAATTTTGACCCTTTGTGGGGGAGGTGCTTGATGGAGCGGACCGATTTTGCCCATCTCCGAACTCGATCTAAGTTCGAGAGTTATCGTGGTCCAAAGAGACCTATGGTCTAAAACCGTTTTTATCCGTAGTTTATCTTGCATATTATACAAGTAAAATAACAAAAAAAAAAAAAAAAAAAAAAAAAAAACAAATAAATAGAACATTTTAATTTCATAGACTAGAGTTTTCAAAGTTGCAATGCAACCACGTCAAAAACTTCAAATTCCAAATCGTCATCATTTTCAGTCTCATTTGGTTTATATAAATTCTTATAGTTAAAAGCTTTAACCATTTCTTTAATATGGTCAAAATTTGCTGCAAATGAAATTAATTGAAAATTGAGTATTTATTCTTAAAAGAGCTTCCCACAAATCATACTGCGTTTTATTTCTAAGTTTGGTTTTCACTGAGTTCATAACTGAAAACACTCGTTCTACACATACATTGCTGATTGGCACCTTCTATGTAAAACAATCATGCAACTTTTAGCACTTTAAATGCAATTTTTTTCCAAATATGTGTATGTGTTATAGGCAAACGCAGAGTATGGAATGAGATAACTAGATAGCAAATCCATTTCTTATATCTGGTATAAATTATAACAACTTTGTCTGATTAGTGGGGAATGTATTTTATTGATAGGTTACGCATGTGTAACATAAATGTAAATATCAAAACAAGTTAAAAAGCAGTAAGTTCGGCCGGGCCGAACTTTGAATACCCTCCACCATTTGGAACGAATTTGGAAATTTTTAAAAAATATAATCCTTAAAAAATTCTGTTAAATTTTAAAAATACCGAATATTGCCGTTATATTGGGGTCTATACGACGTGGACCTACATAGGCATTGTTGGCCATTAGCCATTACCATATTCAAATTCGAAACTTGAAATAAACGGTGAATAATGTGGCTAAAATCATTAAAATATCGTATATAGGGAGGTACCATTATATCGGAGCTGTCCGAAGACCTGTACCAGCATAGACAATTTTCTGTCACAGGCTATAGCATCCATTACTAACGTCAAATACGATATCTCAAACAATTTCAGTGGGTATTGTACCTAAAATCGTCAAAATACCGAATATAGGGAGGTACTGATATATGGGACCTATACGAAGATCTGGACCTGCATAGACATTTTTCTGTCACAGACTGTAGTTCCTATTACGAACTCTAAATACGTAATTTGAAACACTTCCGGTGAATAATGGCACTAAAATCATCAAAATACCGATATAGGGAGATACCGTTATATGGGGGCTATACGAAGCTGTAGTATCCATTTCAAGAATATATATATATATATATATATATACTTTGTTGGGTCTGACTTGAGTATTTCGAGGAGTTACAAACGGAATGACAAAGTTAATATACCCTCCATAGTATGGTGGAGGGTATAATAAGTAAGGTGGTTAGAATTTTTATTGCAAAAAAAATCCTCACAAATTCCGCAATTTTTTAAAAAGATCCCAATGAATCCTTAACTTGAATTTTTCGTCCCCAATTTGAAATAAATATCCCCTTTTTGGGGAAAATTCCTCCATACAACAACGCTGATTCTGTGTGATAAATAGTACCAAACGAATGAGTACTAGTTTTTTACAGAGAGGATCAATAATTGTCACGCAATAAAATAATTAAATTTAATAAAAAAGATATATTCGCATTTAATGTATAATATTTTTTAAAAAAAAATTAAATACATAGTCTTGGCACTAATATCGACCCGATAAAGTGATAGCACTTCAATGCCTCGAAAGTAGGTTTCTTTTTCGTAAAGGCACGCTTCAGTTTGGACTGTATTGAATTTTGCAATGACAGGTTTGTTTACATGTAGAGCTTCAGTTGGACTTGATTTCCCGAACTGCTCCTTATATTCCAAACGAAAGAGTGAAACATTCGTGAATGCGTGAGACACACATTCGTTAATGAGTATCTTTCACTGTAAGGTGATGAAAGCATGGAACCTATACGGCCGTTTACACGAATAATGCCGTCTTTGTCCAAGAAAAGCGTTTTTTTATATCTCAGTAAAACACTTCATTTGCAATAGCCTAATAGGGCGTTCACGAGCAGAATACACGTAACCTTTTCTTGAACTTTTGGAACCCTATTTCCCACAAATGTTGTCCAAGGTATGGTTTTGTATACGCAGTTGAGGAAGGAAAACATGTACTAACTCAGTCAATGGACGGGTTCCAAGCTCTAACTGGGACAGAGATTTTTTTTTTTTTCAATTTTACTTTCCATAGTTTTCTATTTTTATTCTGGAATATAGAACAGATGCATAGGCCAATTATGAGGACGAAGGGTCAAATAGTCGGTCTATTACCAAGAGGACTTCTCTTTTTGTGGTTGGCTATTTTTTCTGTATTGAAATTAAATGTGTCAATACCTGCGTTTCATCTGATTACATGCGTTTTCCACGCATTTATCATGTAGACCTAGGAACTCTCCATTGAGAAGATGGTTTCGGGTTATATTTTGAAAAAGTTTTTTTTGTCAATTTTCGTAGATGGAATCCCGCTGATTTTAAAATGGCTTTTAGTTGCTGTTTAGTCGCTATTCCTTCTGGGATCTAGTGTATACTTACATGGTCATCGTCTACATACATCAGTGTGTACATACGTACTCCCTGCATAGATCTTACTCTACTAAGAGCCACGTTGGTTTGACCATCTTCAAACAATTTCGCACCTAAGTATACCACTGCGTGACCTTAGTGCTGCCCTGCATTTTATGTATTGTAGAACCCCATGATAGTATTAAAGGCAAAATTCTTCTTTCAGCCGTCCCGTAATTGTACTTAGCTGGAAACGGTATGGCTTTTCTTTCGCTTTTTGAAGCCTTCGTTTACGTTGTGTTGCAGTTTCTGTTTTATTTCGTATTTTTTATTCTGTATTATTTGTATATTTTTTATTATTTGTATTTTTTTACCATTTTTTCCCACGAGCAATGGACTTTTAAACGGTTGACCCCCAGAGGCCCAATAAAGGGGCAAGGGTATGTACAACAAGATGCGCCTGAGTCTTGAAGGGAAAACGCTAACGACATATCATTTTTATCCATCCTAATGTCATACAGTTCTCGGCGCGTTTTAACCTTTCAACTTAACTTGGTTGGTGTACCGCTAACGACGATTCATTTTTAGACACCCTAGTGCCACACAGTTCTGAACACGATACAAAATCTTGACATTAATGGCTGGATTAATCAGATACCTAAATTACAGATGCAATTTCTCAATTTAAATCTTATATTACGCCATTTAGTGGCTGCGCCCATGTTAAATATTGATGTTGTATAGTGCACTGTCAATCCCTTTTATTTGATACCCATATTAATGGGTTTTATAAAAAATGTTATCAGCGATTTGGTAGCAGCGGCCATCTTAGATTTAAATTTTGCATAGTAAATTGTATTCTAGTTGTTGATGGGATGGATAAAACCTTAGTTATTCGCCATTGTGTTGGGACCGCCATATTGGATTTTAATTTTATATAGTACATTGTATTCTACTTGTTGAGCACTTTCATTTGATACCCATATTATGGGATTGATAAAACCTACGTTATCCGCCATTTTGTAGCGGCTGTTATCTTGGATGTATAATGATAATGAATAAACATAATTGTATTGTCACCAAAATCCAAAGTGTATACAAAATTTCAGATTAATCGCTTGACAGGAAGAGGGTGAAATTTGAATTACTAAATTTGACCCAAGGATAAATAAAACAAACGGGGTGAGCTAAATAAAACCGTTTAATGAGTTACAGTTACATTTACAAGTAATAATGAGAACCCGAAAATGTGCACTTTATCCTTCACTTTTCCTAAAGTAAGGAATAACAAAAGTGGACAGCTTGCGACTGGCTCTTAGATTCATCTTCTACGAGCTTCTTTGATGAGAGCCTTAGTTGTGGTAAGACAGTCTCATCAATCGACTTGGAACAACCTCGATCTATTGGTATGTCCAGGATTCATGCATGATCAAAACGCTTTCCATAATCTCAGCTCACTTTTCGCTGTGTTAAATTGAACTGGAAGTTTAGGATAAACTGCAACACATATTTTCTCTCTCCTAAGCTTCAATTGATCATTTTTGAATTCCCCCTTTCATCGAGCGAAGTTGACAATGTAAAATTGGAGTTTTTCATATTCTTCTGAATGTATCTGAGAACTTCGTGTGGGGCAGTCTCCACTGAAGTTCTGATTCGGCAATCTTTCTAAGGTCTTCTTCATTAGAAATGAAGAAAGGTTAATCGGTCTATAGTATTTGGGCAACGTGTGATTAGGTAAGATCACTGGTACCTTTCTCTACAAAGTTTTTACGAACAATTTCAGAGTTTAAATATTTAATCTTTATCTAAAGATTTATCTATAGCCTTCTTTTACTCGCTTTATACTTCTTAAAGTTTGCGTTTCAGGCATACCAATCAGTACTGTTTAGCTCCACTGGCTCTGTCCTTAGTCTACCGAACCAGCTGGGACCTCTTCCCATGGTAAGTAATTCAATTAGATTTCTCATAGCTTGCAGACCTCGTGGATCATATGTCGACTCTGACGTAGAGAGCACTTTTTAGATACCTTCTTCCTTGTCCCCGTTTGATTAGCCTGGGAACACTTTTGTTAAAAGGATAGGGCTCCTGGACCATGGCGATGTTTGTCGTCGCGAGGGTTTGCACCCGCAGCCTTGCATAGATTCAGGATAATCTGCACTAGACTCCTTGCCCCCTACTGTTGGCTTTGTGGGAAGCGTAAGTATATCCATCGCAAAACAAAGCTTTGCAGTCTTAGTAAGAAGTCAAATACCAGACATAGAAATATATACATAGAAACATATTTATTAAGTAATATAGCATTTTCAGATTAAATCAAACCTTTTGCAATTCAAATGAAACTTTTTGCAGTGGAATTGAAATCTTTTGCAGTGGAAATGAAACCTTTTGCAGTGAAAATGAAACCTTTTGCAGTGGAAATGAAACCTTTTGCAGCGGAAATAAAACCTTTTGCAACCGAAACGAAACCTTTTGCAAATCAAATTAAACTTTTAGATTTTTAGAAGGAAAAATAACAAAACATTTTTATTTTTAGTAGGTTTAAAATTAAATCAACTAATTATAACTAATATATAGTTAAAGAGGAATTTTTATTGATTATTAATATTACTTCAAATTTGGTATTTGAAGTTCTTAATGGGAACTACAGTCTGTGACAGAAAACTGCGCATGCAGGTCCAGGTCTTCGTATAGGCCCCGTATATCAGTAACTCCCTATATTCGGTAGTTTGACGATTTTAGGTGCAAAACCCACCGAAATTGTTTGAGATGTCGTATTTAGAGTTTGTAATGGATGCTAAAGCCTGTGACAGAAAATTATCTATGCAGGTCCAGGTCTTCGTATAGCTCCGATATAACGGTACCTCTCTATATACGGTATTTTGGTGCTTTTAGTTCATTATTCCCCGTTTATTTCAAGTTTTGAATTTGAATATGGTAATGGCTTATGACAAACAAAGCATATGTAGGTTCACGTCGTAGAGACCCCAATGTAACGGCATTATTCGGTATTTTTAAGATTTTAACAGAATTTTTAACGGATATAGTCGACCAAAGTATTCCATTTTCATACTTCATCTAATACCTACATATAAAAATTTATGCGAAATTATAAATTCCATATTCATCTCAGGTTTTTGGTTGAGAGGGATATTCAGATATAGCAAGTTGTAAAGAATCCCAAGGTATGCCAGATAAAAGTATTGAAAATTGTACGAGAAGGGGAAGATATATATTTTATATGTATATCTTCATAACAGATCTTGTTTTGGTGGAAATATATATTCTGATGTTCTGATGTATATTCTGATGTACCAAACCTGGAATGGAATCGGATGTTAATTTCGCTTTTTAAGAACCTTATGTGTATTCATAATTTCGATCTTTTATGGGGGAGGTACCAGAAGGAGTTGAATTTATAAAAATATTGGGATGAGTGAAATTGTGGGTGAAGCACTTGATGGAGTGGACCGATATTATCCATTTTTGCACCTCACCGAGAACTGCGGCAAATATTAGGATTTGCACGTTGGAGCCAAATCGGATTATTGATTCTGTTTCCGTGCAGAAAAAAAAAATTTTTTGGAATTATCGACTTTTTGTGGGGGACGTACATGATGGAATGGACCGATGTATTCCATTTTATCATCAGACTTTAGGTTCATAAAATTATTGGGATGTGTGAAATTTGAAGACAATCGGACCCTCATATCACAATTTATAAGAGTTGTAATTAGTCAAAATTTTGACCCTTTGTGGGGGAGGTGCTTGATGGAGCGGACCGATTTTGCCCATCTCCGAACTCGATTTAAGTTCGAGAGTTATCGTGGTCCAAAGAGACCTATGGTCTAAAACCGTTTTTATCCGTAGTTTATCTTGCATATTATACAAGTAAAATAACAAAAAAAAAAAAAATAGAAAATAACAAATAAATAGAACATATTAATTTCATAGACTAGAGTTTTCAAAGTTGCAATGCAACCACGTCAAAAACTTCAAATTCCAAATCGTCATCATTTTCAGTCTCATTTGGTTTATATAAATTCTTATAGTTAAAAAGCTTTAACCATTTCTTTAATATGGTCAAAATTTGCTGCAAATGAAATTAATTGAAAATTGAGTATATATTCTTAAAAGAGCTTCCCACAAATCATACTGCGTTTTATTTCTAAGTTTGGTTGGTCGGCCGGGCCGAACTTTGAATACCCTCCACCATTTGGAACGAATTTGGAAATTTTAAAAAAATATAATCCTTAAAAAATTCTATTAAATTTTAAAAATACCGAATATTGCCGTTATATTGGGGTCTATACGACGTGGACCTACATAGGCATTGTTGGCCATTAGCCATTACCATATTCAAATTCGAAACTTGAAATAAACGGTGAATAATGTGGCTAAAATCATTAAAATATCGTATATAGGGAGGTACCATTATATCGGAGCTGTCCGAAGACCTGTACCAGCATAGACAATTTTCTGTCACAGGCTATAGCATCCATTACTAACGTCAAATACGATATCTCAAACAATTTCAGTGGGTATTGTACCTAAAATCGTCAAATACCGAATATAGGGAGGTACTGATATATGGGGCCTATACGAAGACCTGGACCTGCATAGACATTTTTCTGTCACAGACTGTAGTTACGAACTCTAAATACGTAATTTGAAACACTTCCGGTGAATAATGGCACTAAAATCATCAAAATACCGAATATAGGGAGATACCGTTATATGGGGGCTATACGAAGACGTATACCTGTCCAGATAATTTTCTGTCATAGGCTGTAGTATCCATTTCAAGAATATATATATATATACTTTGTTGGGTCTGACTTGAGTATTTCGAGGAGTTACAAACGGAATGACAAAGTTAATATACCCTCCATAGTATGGTGGAGGGTATAATAAGTAAGGTGGTTGGAATTTTTATTGCAAAAAAAATCCTCACAAATTCCGCAATTTTTTAAAAAGATCCCAATGAATCCTTAACTTGAATTTTTCGTCCCCAATTTGAAATAAATATCCCCTTTTTGGGGAAAATTCCTCCATACTGGCAACGCTGATTCTGTGATAAATAGTACCAAACGAATGAGTACTAGTTTTTTACAGAGAGGATCAATAATTGTCACGCAATAAAATAATTAAATTTAATTAAAAAGATATATTCGCATTTAATGTATAATATTTTTTAAAAAAAATTAAATACATAGTCTGGCACTAATATCGACCCGATAAAGTGATAGCACTTCAATGCCTCGAAAGTAGGTTTCTTTTTCGTAAAGGCACGCTTCAGTTTGGACTGTATTGAATTTTGCAATGACAGGTTTGTTTACATGTAGAGCTTCAGTTGGACTTGATTTCCCGAACTGCTCCTTATATTCCAAACGAAAGAGTGAAACATTCGTGAATGCGTGAGACACACATTCGTTAATGAGTATCTTTCACTGTAAGGTGATGAAAGCATGGAACCTATACGGCCGTTTACACGAATAATGCCGTCTTTGTCCAAGAAAAGCGTTTTTTTATATCTCAGTAAAACACTTCATTTGCAATAGCCTAATAGGGCGTTCACGAGCAGAATACACGTAACCTTTTCTTGAACTTTTGGAACCCTATTTCCCACAAATGTTGTCCAAGGTATGGTTTTGTATACGCAGTTGAGGAAGGAAAACATGTACTAACTCAGTCAATGGACGGGTTCCAAGCTCTAACTGGGACAGAGATTTTTTTTTTTTTCAATTTTACTTTCCATAGTTTTCTATTTTTATTCTGGAATATAGAACAGATGCATAGGCCAATTATGAGGACGAAGGGTCAAATAGTCGGTCTATACCAAGAGGACTTCTCTTTTGTGGTTGGCTATTTTTTTCTGTATTGAAATTAAATGTGTCAATACCTGCGTTTCATCTGATTACATGCGTTTTCCACGCATTATCATGTAGACCTAGGAACTCTCCATTGAGAAGATGGTTTCGGGTTATATTTTGAAAAAGTTTTTTTTGTCAATTTTCGTAGATGGAATCCGCTGATTTTAAAATGGCTTTTAGTTGCTGTTTAGTCGCTATTCCTTCTGGGATCTAGTGTATA